>NW_024468919.1:600000-1008592 GCF_011745365.1 Cryphonectria parasitica EP155 | reverse complement strand
TTGGTTTGTGTTCAGGTTCCGGAATTGGAATGGGTCGGCGAATTGTATGGCGGATTCTACAGATTGGCCGGGGACACCCGGATCCTGCATGGCGGCCAAGGTGACATGTCCTCGGTGCTTCGCCTTGGCTTCGTGAGCCTGTTGGACAAAAGTTTGCCGCATCAGAAAGGCTGGAGGACTGGCGAGGCATTGAGGATCAGGGAACATCATGCGGGCCTGAAGGCTGGGGTTGCTGATGGGCTTGAAAAGCGCCTCGATCATCTCGTCAAGCAGAAAAATCAGGTATCCAGCGAGTCCTCACTCCTTAGTATCGTTGACAGCGAGCTGCTGCTCAGCATCTTCTCCAGGCTAAGCAGGCTGCGCAGTATCACCAGTATACCGCTCACTGTCTCCCACAGGCTGGCCAGCTTTGTTGACAGCATGAACAGCGGCCTGTCCGGCATACTCCTCAAGAAGGGCAGCCTTGGTGCTACCGTCAGCAATAGCCTGAGAATTATAGTCGATAACAAGCCGGGCAGCGTGAAGGGCATGGTGGTTTCGGGGGTCTCGTATCTGGTCCTCGTGCCCACTGGGCTGGCTAGCAACAAGAACAACGGGCTGAATAGTCTTATGATGACGGCAGCTACCATCTTATCCTTGAGCTGGGGAGGCAAGTTGATATTGTGGTCGAAGGCAGGCTTCTCAGCTTGCTGCTCCGGCTGGGCCCGGTCTTCGGTGTTGTCGATGGCAGCAAGCTCTCTAATGTGCTTGTCTAGCTCGAGAGGCTCATTGGCACTGTGGACAAGAGGCTCGTGGAACTCACCGACGGCAGAGCCCCTATTATGTTCCTCAGAGTCGGCAGGTCTACGGGTACCCTCGCCAGCGTCCTGTTTAGCGACCTCCTTGAGCTGGACCAACTTCTTACTGTCCGACCCCGATACGCGGTAGCTCATGGCCCTGGGGAAGGGGGGTATATGGAGCCCTGAGCTTGCAAGAATACTTGAGACTGGACTCAAGGCTTGCGCTTGGAAGAAGACCTGACCTTGGGCTGGCCTACAGTGATGTTGTCTTGGTTATGGCAAAATTGCAAGTATTGGGCGGGGGGTTTCCCCAAAATTCTTCACCCATGACCACATCACTATCTAAATTTGAAATGCCCAGCCTCAAAGTCGACATGATCGGGCCTCTCCTTCCCCCTTGCCAGCACGGTCATTTGATCTGAGCCGTACTGCACGTTTGCTACCTTTGTCGATTGTTTCTTTTTCCTTGGGGCGGACAAACCTGCACATTCTGCTAGCGCCTCATGAAGAATCAAGAGCGGGATTCAATTCAATTATCGTAATTCCATGAACGAACTCACTGCGAGGTGTGATGATGGGCGTACATGGGAATGTCAGAGCAAAGAGGTCAGGTACCCAGTCATGCATGGCCGCATCACAGTGTTTCTGGCACAGTGTTGACCTGGTCCTGGGCCTGGGCAGACACAGATTCTACAGCTGAATTGAAATGCAGCCCGAATCCCTAAAACTGGGGAATTTTCAACGTTTGACACGAACTTCGTTGACAAGTTGAACATTTAATCTGTCTTTCTTTAGGGCATTCAGTAGAAATTTGATTGAACTACTGCATTTCCGAGCAAAGCAATGCTAAGCAGCTATCAGGTATGTGTTCATCGGATACAGCACTTCATGCGTGATCAAGACAGCAGCTAGATTATCATGGAGGCCTGTTTTGCGTTCTAAATCGATTGGAGCCAGATGCTGGAGGAACATGAGCGCGAACTCATCACCTCTAGCGAGCTGCAACAGCTTCGTTGTACGGGATAATCAGCATTAGCCATTTCCACCAGGATACTCTGATCGATACAAATACCATCTTACAGATGTGAAACTCCGATAGCAGCATTTTTGCGATAGACTTAACGATGGGGTTTATTGGAAACAGCATTTGCTATTGCTCTCGTATGAAACGAGAAGCCTTGCTACATTCTTCATTCACTTCCTCATGAATGAGTTAGAAACAGGATAATGTAGACCAATTCGCAGCTAGAATACTATTCGAGTTTGCATCAGATTTCTGACCAGCTTGTCTAATTAATTCGCTGAAAGGAGGATGGATTCGACTCTCAAGAAGCACCTCTTGGATGCCATCAAGATTAATATTACACTGCGGTACAAGCTCAGGAGGGGAGCTGAACCAGAAGTTCATTCTTGAATCCGATCTCTTCACTTTCTTGCAGCATTTCCTCTGAGTCAAGGATTCCTCAAACTTCTACAGCAGACTTGATTAACTGAACAATGCTTGCCTTCGCTTATTCTACATGTTTACAAGCTGTTGGAAACATGAGCTTATTCATAATATACTGAGCATCAGCTCTCAGAAGATTGCAGCATACAATCAGAAGGATAATGCTTATACTGATGTTAAGAAGGATCTACTTAAGAAGCTACGCACAGAAACATGTATAGTATGTAGCAGCATAGATGAACGGGAGAACAATTCAAAACTTAAGGTTTTATACTGAAAGGATATCGACTTGTGAATTCTGCGCAATTCTGAGGGAAGCAGCGAGTGCAACCATCTCGCAATGCAAGTCTTGCTTCGCTACTATAAAGGCGAGAAGAACAAGCAGATCCCTACCACATTTATCTTTATTGAAGAGAGCAGCTGCTTATTCTATGCCCCATCTCTTATATTCTTGCTAAGGCATTAGATGAGAAAGTTATTGCTGTAAGCAAGTTTGATTGTGCTAGCTTCTTCTTTACAATCAAGCTTCTTAACTAGCAGAGCATCAAAATCCGATGGAAGCTAGAGTTCCAGCATACGCTCGTCTTTCGAAAGTCGGTTCAGTTACTCGATAGCTATGTGAAGTTAAATGAGCTAATGATATGTTGTATCTTTGATAATCATTCTGTGCAATTCGGGCAAGAGGCAGAGCTAGAAGAGAAGCTTATACAATATTGCTACCGATGGGGCTTTGCGGAAGTTGTCGATCATAAGTGCTAAATCGTGGCCCTTTGAGCATGCTTGGTCTAACAGACTTACTACAGGCCACTATAGGCAGTCCGTCCGAGACCAAATATTGCGACATAAACCACAGGAGTCCTACCATAATGCCAAAGTGAATGCTGTTGTGCAGAACGCCTTCCTGAGCTGTGGGACCAGCTCCCCTTATCTGGCCATCATGAACCATATGAGCATACATCGCAATGAGAACGCCCCAAAAGCAGTGCCGGCCGAGATAATGCAGATGATCGGCTCAAGCTCGCTTGTTCTCCGACTTCTAGACAGCCTCCGCAAGCTCCTAACGAGTAAGCATGGCAAGGTAATCCGCATGCTGAGTAACAACTGGGTTCAGCTGAAGCAGAAAGAGAACGAGCTTAGGAGTGTCAAACAAACGCAATATCGGAAAGTCCTCAGCATCATGCATCGCAAGTTTTTCCAGATGAAAGATAACTATCAACTCCGATAATACCTTGGCAACATTCTGACAGAGCTGGCTATTCAGAACGCTGCTGAGCTACTATCTATAACTTATACTACGCTAGTACGGAAGCGTATTGCGGAGATTCTTAGCGATCTTGACGAAGATCATTCAGATGAAGAGTTGTTAAAGAGAAAGATCAACGCCATCAATGCTTTGGGTTGCATATGCATTCGTATGCAAGCTATGCAGACTGCTGCCGAACCGCGTGAGGCAGCCTCGACCGAAGACACCAGCTCCTCCTCAGTCTTTTCAAATGCTCGCACCCTTCTCGCCGACCTAAGTCACATCGAGTCAAGTGACTTTACAGCATCTCACGCCGAAAATTGACGATGAAATGACGATGCTCGAGATCGTCGTTGCTGTCAGTCCCGACATACCTTCCAAGCCTCCACCCCCTTATACCGAAGCAGTCTTCCGCCCGTCCGTGGAGAGCTCAGTACCGCCCGTACCAACTTCACCACTGCTATCTCCCTGCATCTTATGCAGCAAGCAATACAAAAGGACCACCTCTATGTGGACCCATGTTGATGCTCACCTTCGTCATACTGTAGATGAGCGCGTAGCATGCTCTTTCCTGCTATACAGAGCATAGGGGATTGTCTGCGATAGCATCATGAAGTTCAAGGCGCATACTCGCATCATCCACAACATATCCCTGAGACCAAGAATCGTTGTAATGAAGAAAAGATTATGATATTTTGCTAAATTATAATTTTCAGGTATACGTGTGCTTCAGCAATTTGTCAATTGGTTCAGATGGTAATATGGGGCTTAGGTTCGATATCGGCTGTTGCGGGATTTTGTGTGCGAGGTGCAGTTGCACTTGGGAAATTTCTTGAAAGCTATCTCTAGTATATAACCAGATAGTTCTTATTAGACGTGAATGAAGAGTTTGGTTGTATCCCTATGAGTCTGAAGTACTAGAGTTGTGCCTCAAATCACCTTGATTTTACTTTAATCTCAATTTGGTACAAGGCGTACCTCATTTAGAAAGAATAGAAATGTTGGGTACTAAGGGAACTTGTTACAGTACAGTAAAGACTGTGTTTATTAACGCGCGAAATGTGCAATGTATAAGCTTTATCACCATCGTCTCTTCCAAGATCCAGCTTGTTAAGATTAGGTCGCCTGTAACTCCGTCCTATAGGATCTGGCGGATCCTTACGTTCAGCGAGAGCTTTCACGCAGTATATGTTCAGCCAATTCTGCGCCTCAACCTCAGCGGCCTCGTATTGCTATCCGCTCGGAGTTTGAGATCCAACAGCATGCCGTTTGGCGCCTCACGCCTTCTACTCGAAGAGAGCATGCTCTGGCTGGAAGGCTTCATCTGTCTTATATCGAAAACTTGATCCAGCGCCAAGGCGAGCACGAGGTCCTGAGTTCCGTATATGCATGGGAACCATGGCCCACACCCTCGGTCATGGAATCGGGTGTCTCTGCCAGACTCTGTCTCTACGCAGCGAAGTACTTCCAGTCTGCTCGGCAATTTGCAATAACTCGGCGATCTCTTGAGCAATGCTTGACGCTTGGGTGCAACATCAGCCGATCTTTGATTATTAGTAGGCTGGCGGATATCCTGTGCGAACTCCAGGATTATGCAGGAGCGGAGTCAAAGATCCAGAGTGGGATGTGCAACATGGAGAAGCACGGGAAACGGGGAAGGCTATGGAGACGCTTGCAGCTTGCCTCAGTTGAGGTTGCTCTGGGAAAGGGAGCGCTCGAGGATGCAGAAAAGCAACTTCAGCTGATCGGCATTGCGCCACCTGTTCAGGACATCACCGACGAGCTGCTGCATGTCCGCAGCATTATGGCAAATGCTCGTATTCAGCATTGCCGAGGCCATTACAGCGAAGCTCTGCAGCGCTGGGAACATGCTCTTGATGCTACACGACAACTCCCAAGCTTCAGAAAAGGCACTGGGTTCACTACAGCAATCATTCACCTTTCTGTAGCTCATGCCCAAGTCTCGCTAGAGAACGACTTGGCTGGTCAGAAATCCTACGAAGCTGCAGTGAGGATACTCAAGACCGAGAGACCTGACTACTGGATCCCAGTGGTCGCCACGATATGGCTGTTGAAGATCGCGAAGGATCTCCGGTCTTGGAAGGGCTGGCCGGTATCAGTGATAACAACTTGTGGCTATAATGTTCTTGTATTCAGATACGCTGTCTTCCATCTTAACACTCTCGAAATGGAAAGCAGAAGTCGAAAACATTGGATACATCTAGGCATCAGAGTCCTCAGCATGATAAAGCTTTCAGAGATATCGCATTGGATCTCTAGTATTCTTTGCCCACCATCGAATCTCACAATTGGCAACAATAGGGAGTTTGTGAAAAGCCTATCGGGGGGGTGAGTAATTGTAATTATGGGCGCCCTGTAAGTGCCCCGGAGGGGGAGCGCGGCGAGGGGTCTCTTGACAGCTTCCAATCGAGCCAGTTCTGGCTCTGTTAGTTCGCGCTTCTCGCTCGCGCGTCGGGCTCGCCTTCTTCAGTATTACATTACAATCATGACCTAACAATGTCCTTATTCGGAATATTGTATTTCTGCTGTGCCTTTTTCCCAAAAATTCCGTATGGAGTCTGGGTTTCGATTCAATTTAAGCACTTCTATAGATTGGTAGCGCCTACCTAGGACGAATCATTACAGTTATGACTAAGTTTGGTGTCCATATCTCAAACATTGCTGGACAGATAATGGGTATGAGTCGCCTATCGTGGTGGACCGGTCAGCACCAGCGCTGACCATGCCCTTTATCGTAAGAGAATTATTGGCTGATACTCCCTGTACATATCGAATGGCCAACAAGATCCAACGATGAGACTTTAGCTCTTATACAACCAATGCCCTTTATTATCATCAAGTTCCGCGCTCACTTTTGTTTCCTGCGAGATGCCCTTTATGGCGATCCCCGAGGTTCGGAAGAGACAAGAGCAAACGACGGCTTGCAACACAGTCGCTGTGCGAAGTCCCGGAAGATAGACCAGTCCCTGCCAGATAAGAGCGCAGCCCAGACACCTCGACAGCAGACAGCATCTGCTAAGTCCCCAGCGGAGAGTGTCGACCCGCCTTCCGTCAACCATCCCACTCCCTGGCGCTACCCACCAGCGTTCTGGGACGGACTCTCGACAATTCCACTGATCCGCTCGGCCCTGGAAGAGTTGGACCGGCGGAACAGCGAACGACCTGCCCCTCCAGAGCCCGCTACCCTCGACCGATTTGCACGCCACGGCGGACCAGACCTGCGCGACCTCCGAAGGTATCCTGCTCCTGCTCCGCCGAGCAGGCACCATACTGCCGACAACATGAGCTCCTCATCCCAGAGCCAAGCAGTCAGGTCTACCAACCCAATAACAATCACAACTATATCAAGGACAACTAAGAGCAGGAAGTCATCGGCCTATAATCCTGGATTCGAACAGCATCTGACTGATCATGGGATCTACCGAACCTGGAGTTCGCAAAAGCCGGATCTGGCGGAAACAATGGCAGCACTAGCTGTCCCGAGGCCATCACTCTCACCCTCCTGCTTCCCAGATATTACCTTCGAGACCTGCTAAAGAGATAATGATAGAGCAAAGAACAAAAGCGATATATGCAAATATATCCTACCAGTCATTGCTGGCCCTCAGGAGGACAACCGTCCATCTACTGAGAATATAATATTCGGAAACCTAAAGCTACTCACTGACAATACTATAACAGCTGCTAAACCAGATATCGCTCTAAGCGCTTATCCTGAACAGCTCCATCCGACTATCCGCAGCGAGCTTCAATATTATATCATTCCCTCCACTTCGACAGATAGGATTATGGCGCCCAACTTCTTTCTGGAACCTAAGGGCCCGGAGGGATCTCCAGCGGTGATGATGCGGCAAGCTCGCTATAACGGAGCAATCGGTGCCCGGGCCATGCATAGCCTGCAGAACTATGGTCGAGAGAAGCCGGTGTACGATGGCAATGCCTATACCTATACTGCGACCTACCATGGCGGAACAGGGATACTCCGGCTATTCGCTCATCATAATTATGGCGTTCTTTCCCCTACCGACGGATCGGCGAATCTATTTACGCGAATTTTCTCGTCGCAGCAACCAACAAGTGGGTCTGGACTTTTAGCTGAAAATCTGGGAGATGCAAAACATAGCCCATCACTTTCTTAGCCCCACTATTCATTGCATGGGTCTACTAGAGGATGCTCGAAACAGAAGTAGCCTTCATTCAAGCGCAAAATACACAGCAGCCTGCTTCCAGGCGACCAAGCGCCCAGCCTCATCTTCGCTAAATTTTCCTCAATTCTTCTCTGGTCTCAGTGGCTCTGCTGTCTTCAACGATCCTCATCCTCCTCCATAACAAGAGAACAGTCTACAATTTGCACGACTTCCTGTGATATGAGTGTGTCTCCTACTTGCTCCACTTGTATCTTCCCCGCGAGCAGCCAGATGCCATTATCAAAAACCCGAAAGAAGTCAGTAAAAAGGCTGCGCCGAGTTCTCATAATCTCACCATCCAATCTGGCAGTTTGAGACATCCACTGTCAATGGCTTTGAACTCGATGGTCACTCTTCTCTCTAATTTCAGCTCGAACAAGTAACGAGCTCCGTTCTTAATGTGCAATGCTTCCATGACGTTTCAAAGGTCTCGTGGGCTAATAATAATCTTGATAGGAAGTAATACAAGAGAACTAAAGTTGCTATGTTATCCTACCCATGCGATGGACAGAGCTATATACCTCGTACCTATCATTGGACCTCGGTAAGCGCACTGGCTTGTTACCCATGTTTATAATACTCATCTTCAAGTTGTACTCTCCGCCAGAACTTTTGGCACTAGTCAGAGCCTCGAACCCCGAGTTGGCCTGGTGGTATGCAGGTCACGTCTCTGCGGCCTATGAACGAAGTGATGATCGGTGAAGTCGACACCATCATGCAAGCACAGTTCAGCTTGGCACATCCAGAACCAACTTACATGATGGTGGTGCAGTCTGCACATTCATTTACGAGATGGCGGTGTTCAAAGCCTGCAGCACTACGTGTCTGCACTTCTGCTGACCCTCGTCTCCTGGACTTCAGTACCTCTTGTATCCCTCGATTATAAATGAACCGAATGCACCTTCCTAAGTCTAAACTGACATTCTACATTCTACTACCCATGAACAGGGCAACTATGGAACCAAGCAAAGCAGACACCAAAATCCCCGCCTCCTTTTCCGAGCCTCCATCCACCAAGACGCAGGCTACTGAGACGTCTACCAACTCAGGACAGTCTCCTAGGGCCAAGCATGATATCGTGGAGCCTGTGGCACCAACGGTAGAGGTTAATGAGAAAGGACAGCCCTTGACCCCCCGTGATGGAGAAGATTATGAACCGCCTACCAGTCATGATATGATGGCGATCATGGCACCAACTGTTCATAGAGAAGGAGGGGAAGAACAGGGCAATCACTGGAGAAAGGATGATTAGATTCAGGATGATTCAACGAACAAGAACGGCGCGTGAACTACGGGGTATTTTCACATTAAATCAATTAACTGTCATAGCGATATGCCTTCTTGATAAACAGAGTTTACGAATTTCTTGTTAAGACTGAATATTCAGGGATTAAGCAATAAGTTCACTTATCTTCATCAGTTCTGCGGTAGGAACTACAACAGAAAGCTCTCAGAGACCTTCGCAAGGCAGAGCCATTAAGGCTAATTGACCAGATCTGGAATGTGGGCCCCTCCGATCGGCAAAAATTGATTACGTCATCTAGTGACTGGGATCGTATTTCACCAGGAAAAGAAGACCCGAGCCATGGATAGATTAGGCCTAGTCTGAATCCAGATTGTACCCAAGTCTTACCTAGGTTCTACCTAGGTTCTACCTAGGTTCTATCCAGATCCTACCCAGATCCTACCCAGATCCTACCCAGCATATCCCAGGTGGCAACAGCCACCTTCCAAGCAATTACCGACCCAAACTCCGGTGGGTCGCTAGTCCAATAGTGACTCAGCCCGGTTGCTTCGGCTCCTGTCACAGGGCCGCATGCACGAATGAACTGTTGTCAGTCGGCAACTTGCCCGCCCAGGCTGTGGCCGATCATCTAGGACCAGAAATACTCGAAATCGAGAATGAATACAGTGCATCTGCACTGTTCTGCCTACTCACGCCACCCGAGGATCGTCCGGTCATAGACCCACAGTCAATCTTACTGAGATTTTACCCATGTTTTCCCAGTCATTTCCCATGTATTTCCCGGGTTGTGCCCTTGAATTTACTGGTCAAACCCCTCAACGTTCCCACCATCACCTTCTTTCCCCCTCGTTCTACGATCGCCATGGACGAACCTGGCATTACATTGAGCACGAAAGGCAAAGCGTCCTTCAACTTCCACGATGGCTACGATGATGTTGCCACACAAGAACTTGAAGAGCTTTTGCGACTCAGTCGAGAAATGCTTGTTTCCATGGAGACTGAGCTTACAAGACGCAAAATCTCGGTCCTCGAAACGTTACCGGGGCCCGTCAAAACTTGTGTAGAGAAAACTCAAAGCCAGTTTGACCCCGCTCCAGGTTTTACAGCGCTTAGATGATCCGGCAAACCTTGCCACGTCGGCGGCCCAGATTTTGAAAAGCGAAACAACAGATCGGAGAGATAAGATTTACAAAAGGTTCCTCCAGGATGTCCTAGAACAGTGTGGTGGCGGGATTGTGGTTCTCTGCTCATCGAGTCTTGGAAAGAGAAGAATCGTGGAACTGAAGAATATGGAACGAATCTCGTTGTTGGGATATCTCAAGAGCAACCGCAATACCTTCGAACACGCCATTTTAGATGATGCAGCCCTGACGCTCGGCATTACATGTGCAACGCAATGTAGCATGAGTGAGCCGCATAGACCTGAGGACGGATTGGACGCTACTCTACCGACTGCCAACCCTGTTTCTATTGAAAGACGTGAGCAACATGGCCCCTTCGGCGATGGCAGCTTGGCTGACTCAAAAATAGAGATTGAGTACAAGTACTCTGAAGCACACATTGATGCAATTACCGTGTTAGGTCCCGACCTTGCCTCCGCTCTCCAAGCAAGCAAGCAACGGGTGTGGGAGCGACACACTGGAGGGTTGATGACAGACTGCATCAGCGCCCTCAGCGTTCCACACAAGTCAAGCGGATTCAAGCCACTTGACAAGTGAAGTTGACGGTTTGGCGATGGTCTTCAAGACAAAGCAAGCGGCCTTTTTGACCAAGCGGCTTGCAAGCGAACAAGCAAGTGGCCTCAGTCCTATAGTGGGTCCTTATAGGCTCAGTTTACTCCACTTCTTTCTATTTTCTTTTAATTTTCTGGGTTTTTTTGGAAAGAAAAGTAAACCCTAACCCTGATAAGATAAGATTAGAATTTTAGCTTATATAATTTAGCTTATATAATCATAACTTCCATAATTCAGGCTTATATAAGCTAGAAATATGACTCAATCTAGGCTAGATTAGGTAAGGTGCTTTTTTAATCAAGCGGACAAGCAAATCAAGTGGCGAAGTACTGCAAGATAAGCAAGCGGCCAAAATAGTTAGCAAGCCAAGTGGAGGGGTACCGCTTGCCTTGACTTGACTTGTGTGGAACGCTGCTCAGGGAACATTCGCTCGAAAACCTCGTGTCCTGTCGGAAGCGTCAACTGATGAAGGATTCTGAGAACATAGGTACGGGAACCTTTCTAAATCATATAAAGCACAGCTGATATGCCTAGAACAAGAGTCGCCGAAAAGGGCAAGATACTCAGACGAAGCGCTGGTTGCATCACCCCTTGCGCTGGATGCACCGAACCAGCACGCAGAGCCTCAAGCAAGCACGCATAGTCTCCAGATCCCTATGCAGCTCAATGTCGATGGTTCCACTGGGTTCAATTCTGGCTCTTTTGTGGGTCAATCGTATCCGATTTCTGACGAGAGTGTTAAGACAGTCTTGGATCTCGGATTGGCTCCCTACAACTATGTTTTTCTCCCACTTACTCTAGACGGGCAATGCGGCATCTAGACTCCTATGTCAGATAGAGTAACTGTAGAGCTCATGAACGGGAGTGCCTACAGTACATGAAGGCCAATCCACCCTAGCCTTGCTTCTTAACATGCGCGACCCTAGGTGATCTCGTGCAAAAGTAGTACCAGCCATCCCGCCATGGCACAATCACAACATTCCCCTGCTCCTCTATGCCCACGAAACCGACACGCTCTTTGGTCGTCGAGTCGAAAATGCGGATCGCTGCCTCGTTGGTACGAGCGTCGACGACAATGGCCGCGGTATCGCCAGCAGGGGTTATCTCGTCGCAGTCCTTGTGGGAGTACCACTCTGGCTTTGCATAATTTATGCATTCGATCTGAGCACAATGGCAGTCAGATCGCGCTTGCCGCACACCTCCGTAGCACCCACCTGCTCCCTGCATCTCTCTATGATCTTATCATCGCTCGGATCTTGGATCCCGGATCTTTGCTACCTTGTCGTCCATACGTTGGATCTCTTATTCAGTAGCGGAAACAGAGAGGATGCCAGCAGGCTGGACGATTATTTATCTGGATCACGCAGACACGCTGAGGACAAGGCAGACTCGTCACGCTAGCGGCAGTTTCCGATACTCTAGGACCGAGTAGCACAGCCTCCTTAGCCCGGTCCCGGTTCCTGGTCCCTCCGCGCGTGCACTGATTTTGAACACAGCCACAGCTCGAATTTTTTATTTTAATGTTGATCCGATTAGTGCAGAATCAAATTCCAGGCTGCAATATAGTCTTAGCATTATTAAAAAGCAATGCTTTCTGATGTGGGCTGAGTAATGCTACGTTATGTATGAAAGTCTTATTCCCCTATGTTCCTGAGGTTGCGACGAGTGGAGGAAACAGGATCAGGTTGTGGCAGGTCGGATGAGTTCATCGGGCGGACATTCTACCTTGGCAGAGGCCAGCAATGAAAGACAATGGTAACGGAAAGTAGTTGTTGAATTGACTCAATGTAGCACGAGGCTGTGACTACAGAGGTGCTCAGCGAATCCACAAAGTACAATGACGTAGCTGTTTAATATCACGTGATTTGACCGTTTCTTCTAGAGCAACGCAATAGATCAAGAATGGAAAGAGGCAAAGTGAAGGGTTGGGTCGTTCAATTATTTTCCGGGTGGGTTGTTTACAAGCGCTTGCACCTGCATGCCTTGGGAGCTAAAGGCGCACTTTAAAGTTGATAGGGAGAACGGTGGTTTGTGAGTCAACTCTTGGAGCTCTGGTTAAGTATAGTCTAATGAGTCACAGTGCGGTAATTGATCGCAGCCCGGAACCTGACCAACTGCATGTCCAATAGTTTCGCACCGTCCAACCCAAACCAAATCCCCTTGCTTCCCCATGTTCAAACCATCTCCTTCCGTATCTGGTGCCCACGCAGGCGCACCGAGGAGTCAGTTCGCATCGGGAATCGCCGGCAGATATCCTTCCATTTTGGCCTCGCATCCCCTCCAACCCACATGCGGAGGTGCTCATCCTCGGATGTGGCCCAACCCGAACCCCTTGATGTGACTGGACTTCCAACCGCTGCTGCCGTCGAGGTCATCAGACTCTTCTTCGCTGTTGTCTTGCTCGAAAAGCTCTTGAGAATACTCCTGCCGGTTGCGAGAGGCGCCGCTAGTGTTGCTGGCGTCGCTGCTGCTGTCACCGTCCTCGTCCCTGCCGCCTGACTGGTGGCGGTCGCCCCTAAGGAGAACGCTACTGCTCTGTTTCCCGCGCCGTGGACGTAATGCGGATCGTGGGGTTCGTTCTGCAGGCTGAGTCGCTTGCGCGGTTGACTGGCCTTCACCAGTTTGGACATCTTCATCGTCATCCTGTCCGAGGACTAGCCCGGTTAACAGCCAGTCCCTGGCTGATAGTCGCTTGATCACGATGCTCGTAGGTTTCAACGTGTGACCAACTTCCTCATCAATAGCGGACGCAAGCTCTTTATCGTACCACATCGGCACCTGGTGACCTCTGCCATAAGCAAGGAGTACAGACACGGACCTGGAGACCGGGAGGATCGTGACATGTGCAACGCGTGTTGGAGGTGTCCCTGAGAGTGCATTCGAACCATCGAGTTGCGTCTCTCCGGCTTCAAGGTGTGAAGTGGCATGATGAAGACCCGTTGAATGTCGATAGGGCCGCTTCCGAAGCGTTCGTTCGGCTGCATAGAGGTCTCGTGAAGCTCGCGTGTCCCGTCGATTTGACAGTGGAGATTTTCGCAGGGACATTGGTGACTCGGACTCGGAGTCATTGCTCGAATTATTGAAACCATTTGAGGGGGTGGTGTAATTCTGCTTGATCCGCTTGGATGTTCGCTAATGCTTTTTGCTCTCTTTCGTTGGACGCCGCATGCGCATGCCACGACTTGGTCTTCCTCTTTCGTTGAGTGAACGGATTTGGTGATCATTACCGTCCAAGTTAGATGTTGTGGCTTCTCGCAGGCGACGCAATTCTTGCCCGTCACGACCAATTGCATCTTCGTCGTCCGAGCCGGAAATCTGATCAACTTGAAGCGAACTGGTGTTGTGTCCATTTCTGGCCTTGTCAGCCGTACCAGTGTTGCTCGTTGGAATGCTCGTGTCATCGTCCGTGCGACGCGTACCAGAGATAACGCCAACTTCGCTTGCACTGCTGCAGGTACTCAAGCTGGAGGTGCTGTTCAGGGCGGTAGGAGTAGTCTCGCAGGCATCGAATTGAGCATGACTGGCAGTAGAACCAAGAGAGGATATAGCATGCATCGTTTTCTGTCGTTTGCTTGGAGATGACTTTGCTCGGATCACTTCTGAAGAATGAGATTGGTTTTCGTCTTCCGTATTGTCGTCTTCGTCGTAGTTTCTGACCAACTGGTGCTCAGGACTTTCCCGGCCATGTTTTCTGCTCTTCTGCAATGCCCCCAAAGATAATGCGCTCTGAGTGATGCCATTGCAACTAGCAGCACCAACAGCGTCGCCAGGAGTACCAGAGGCACTACTATCAGCGTCATCATTGTCCGGTCCGCAATGCTCCGACATGTCGAATTCCTTGCCGCTATCGTTGTCGCCGCGTTGTTCACCAGTTCTAAAATCTCCCTGGGATCCATTATCGGCATTATTACTTTCCGCCTGGGTCATAGCTGTGTTCGCTGTGTCCACATTGCCATCATTCGACGGCGGTGGCGAGTGTCGTGGAACGTCATTTCTGCATTGAGGCTGATCGGCTGGATCGTTCCCGCGAAGGCTTGCATTCCGTCGTAGCAGCTTGGAGATTGATGGGAAATCCTCGTCGTCATCTTCGTCCTGATCGTCGTGAAGGTGCAAGCTGACGTCCGTTTCTGGCTCGCTAGTGTCGGATTCTATTGTGATGGGATTTGTTGTACCGCCCACATTAACTGAAAGCAGTTTTTCGATAGTCGGTGACCGTTTCTCAACGCTTGCATCAGCCGCACCGGGCTCGACGTCGCTTGGAAAGATATCATTGATGTGCTGCAAGGGGACAGTCCGCTTTTTGCACTTGGCCTTAGGTGGGCCACTGTAAGAGATGAATTGTCGTGTTGGCGGGAAGCGGAACTGCGCGAGAGTCTGTGATACCGTGGCCATGGGTGCGAAGTTTGAAAGTGTCTCCTGTCCTGTCTCTCTCTTCAGAAGAATGGGGGTATGCCTGGGTTTAAATGCTCGAGAGCTTGGCGGGCGCCACCGGTCACAACACACCCACACCCACACCCAGGCATAATGAAGGGGATAAGATCCCACCCCATCCAAGCTGAAAGAAGCCTCACCGCAGCAGTTTCACCGCAGCAGCGTCCTGGTCCTAGAGAATAGCGCATGAAAACTGCACGCCTTCGTGGCGTCCAGGCAGGATGATGCAAAAAATGCCTCGCAAGCCACCACTATCATTATGCCCCAATCTACCAAGCACATGGATCTCAGCATTGCCACCTTCCCAATTATGATCGTTTCAGCAGCAATTATCGGGAATCCCGATTGGGCCTGATATCGTACAATTGTAAACGGACGAGGCACACAACCGCGTCAGCAGAGGAGGCGAAGGCAACAGCCGAGATGAATCGATTGGCTAGATCGGGATATTGAGGAGCTTGGCGCATTGTGGAGGAGGACGAAGCGGCGCTGACCGCGCTGGCGCAGCGCAATGCAACAGAATGCGTTTCATGCGGACGAGCATGAAAGAGGATGAAATGAGCTCGGATCCTGACACAGCCCATCTCGTGTTGCTAATGCTCGCCGGCTGTGCACCCATGAGGCATCGCTATGGCGTAGCGCGTGTGGTAGGTGTCTGGCGACTGGGAACGCAGCGATCAGCAGCGCGCCATTCCAGGAACGCCCTCTTCCCGCCCTCGCCCTCTGGCCACTTCCCTCCCCTCGTATTGGCCATGTCCATACGAGGCGAAAACTGCCTCAGAATGTTTGATGTGGTGGAGGTGAAGACGGAGGGCTCTGTGAAGGCTAGCTGGCACTGAGTGCAGGTCGGATGTGCGCAAAAGGACTCTACCAAAGTCGTGCTGGAGGAGAGTGCCTGATGCCTCGTGTGCGTGTGCATGACAGCGCGAAGGAATCCCAACGAGCTGAGGGAGATGAATGACGTCCTCGCAGAGGGCGGTGGAAGGGGAATGGCAATCAATGCAACGAGGAAAACGCCTTGCAATGAGAAAAACGCCTGACGAGAAGGAGCCGCAGGAACAGAAGTGAAGCCGAGAGCGGACAAAGCGAAGGCGCAGGCAGGATTGTGGGAAGGGAGACAGAAGAAGGAAGTGGAGAGGAGAGGAGGTTGTACGAAAGACGAGCCGCCAAGCGACCTTGCCTATTCGGGCAACCGCAGTTTCCTGATACGTGCTTGCCGTCTTCTTGTTTACTTTATTTATTAATTATATATATTTTTATTCGTCATTTCATAGTATTATTAAAAAGTTTTGGAGCGCAGACCTTAGATTCAGCCCAGTTACTGCATTGTAGAGTCTGCGTCTTGCTTCGTCCCGACATGGAGGATGATCTGATTAAAAACTTCAAGAGAGGTGGGTTATCAGTAATGTGCTGGCAGGATAAACGCGTGCTAACATCTCCCTCGAACAAAAGAAGAAGGATGGAAAGATGCGCTCCCAGCTTGTGGTGATAAGGCAAAGGGCGGCAACAAAGATATCCAAGCCGCCTCCAAACATTCGATTTCCTCAAATGCTTCTAGACCACGGTAACTCCATCTACATATCCTGGCCATTTTGCGAGTCACTAGGGCTAACTGGATGATGTCCCACAGCCCGTGCTTATGTTACGATGGGGATGCAGAGGGGCCCTTAAGTGGATTTGCTTGTGCGGGCCCTCGTGGACACGCAGGCCCACACATACTACTACTATTACCACTACCACCAGCATCGCTGGCAAAAGGCCAACTAATAGAAAAAGAAAGAAGAAGACAAGACAGCCCACAATACTGCCCAAGAACACACAGGGGTAGGTAGATACATTGGTTCCCGGATAGTGCGGCCGCAGTACGCGCCGCACCCCTCATACATTCCAATCGACTTCTCTCCCTTGCTCTGCTCGTTCTCCTAACCTCCCTCGATATGTGAGACAAGAGTTTTGTTTTTTGTTTTGTGGAGAAGTCAGGTTGCGCAGGCAGCAGGCTAATTTCATATTCTTTTTCGTATATTCTCTTGTAATCTCCCTGTTCTTCCTCCTTCCTCTCTTCCTCTCGATTCATCTGTATACTACTGTTCCCTTGAATGATCAGACCTGCCAATCGATTGTCAGATAAACCCAAAGAATGAGTAGCGTGGACAGCCAGACAACAGTTCCTCATCGTCCTGACTACGTGGATGCCAGGTCGGCCGAGTTGCGAGTCCGCACCGAGCGTGCGGGTGCCATACTTCTACCGGCAATAGAGATCTCTAGGGATGTCCTGGCTACGGCTATGGCTCGTCAAGACCGCCTTAGGAAGAGGATGCCTACTATCGATGGTTTCAGACCACTGCGAGATCCCAGAATCATCTTCAGACACACGGATGGAAACCCCACCATATCCATCCGCTCCAGGGAAGCATGCGAGCTGGCTGTGGAGCCCACCATATGGCAGAGTGATTCTTGCTTGTCCTCCTCCACCACCTCATTCGAACTCCCTGCCGCCGCCGCATCGCAAAGCCACGATGAGGTCAAATGTACCCTCAAGATGGGCACCATTGAGTGCAACCTTCATTACATCCCAGCCTCTGATGGGGTGGTGCTTGTCAACATGGGTGAAGAGCCTCTGTCGGTGGTGGCTCTCCCTCCCATGGAGAATGGCATCCAACATCAGGTCCACCCCTGGGCCATGATGATTATCGACTCAGCTTGCTGGCGGATCTCTGATCCAACGAGCTCCGTCGAGCTACAGGTCCTGCCCCGCCCCTATCATCCCTCCGTTGTCGAAGACGAGATTGATGAGGATGAGGATGAGGATGGACAGTCGGCGGAGCTTGCACTAGGATCTAAAAAGAGATCCACCGATGATGTGCAGCAATCGTCCAAGAGGGTTAGGGGGCTCTCTGGAGCGTTCCCTTCCGGTTCACAGGCAGTGGGCACTGTGTTGGAACACCTACCTGCCCTGGCCCCCCACCACACCACACCGGGGCGCATGCGGCCAAGCAACAGTCTCCAATGGGAGGAGCAGCAGCAGCAGCAGCAGCATCACCACAATCACCACCAACCGGCAATCCAGGAGATTGTCAACAAATTCACGGACAGACGAGAAAGCAGCCATTCTGGGAGCGCTCAGCCCCTCTCCTTCCCTAACAATGGTAATGGCAGCGTTAGAAGTAGCTGCAGCGGCGGCAGCGGCACGCTCGGGTCTTCCAGCGTTGTGGCCTTCAAGATGCCTATTTTTCGCCCTATAAGATCGGCATCATCTAAAGACACAGCCAACTATGGTAACGCCATTGGGGCATGGTCGGCTGGATTCGCCGCACACCGAAACCTAGAGCACGTAAGTACTACTGATTATACACTTTGTAAATTGCACAATGAAGGGCGTACGCTGATTGAGTTTGTCTTTTTCTTTCTCTTCAGAACCACTTTGCTAGTATTCGAGGATCCGACGCCCACACGATGGCTCTCCACCTTGCGTATAAGCCACACAAGGACCTTGCCAATGCCCGCTGGTGCGCCCAGGCTGGACAGGCCGGACAGAGAGAGCAGCGCGGATACTTTCTTGGCAGTGTCAGGGATGCCATCTGCATCTTAACCCATATCTCCAGCGCGGTCGCCTTCCTAGCCGAGCAGGGCATCGCGCACAACGATATCAAGCCGGCCAACATTCTCTATACCGACATCTCCTGGCCCGCTGTTGGGCCCTACCAGGCTGCAGAGGGCGGCGCCATGCTGGTGGACTTTGGTCTCGCAGGTCACAGCGGCCTTGCCAACAGCGAGGGTTCGCCCTGGTATATCGCGCCAGAGTACTTGGAACAAGGTCGTCGCGGCACACCATGCGACGTCTTCGCCCTCGGAGTCGTCATGTTGTACCTGATGCGGCGTTGCGTTCTGCCCGAGACCTGGTACCGCGTCCACAACGAGCACCGTGAGTGGCTCATCAAGGATGTCCACCATGCCAGAGACTCCGCCAGCCGGGACGCCATGACAAGCTGGCTCAGCGAGGTGGGCAGGATGCGTGACAAGCTCGAGTTCTCGGACACCTTGTACACGAGCAGCGAAGAAGCTGAGTTGGGCTCGCTGGTACACAGTATGCTTCTGCCCCTGGCTGACCGTATCACCGTCGAAGAGCTGGCAGAGGCCACGAAGGACTGGGATCTGGAACTGGACCTGGACATGGATCTCGATCTGGACCTTGACTTGGGCATGGATCTGGGTCTGAATGGTTGATTTGCGTGCCTGCTGTTCTCTGTGTGCGGGAATCTTCATGTGAGAGAGACGTAAATGAGGAGGGACCGATTTTATCCTTCAAAAGCCTTCGTTTGGCTTTTGGAAAAACAGTGTCCTCCTATCCTTGCATCGCCTTGCTTACTTATTGCTGGAAATGGTGTCACGAATCAGGATGAAAGCGTTGTCACGATTTTCACATTCTCTTGACTATTCTCCTGGGGCCTACTAAAATAGATGATTCAGATCACCTCGAAAAAAAGACCGAGGGACGAAGATCAGAAGAGATAGGAGGGTACTGAGTACGACAACAGGGGGCAGAGGTTGAACTCAAGATCAAGTTACTTGTTGAGACATGGCCTACTGAACGTGAAGCTCAAGCTGGCCTATCCTTACTAACCTGCTTACAGAGCAAGTACCGTCGCTCCTTCCATCGCTCTATGAAAGCTTCGAAGTGCACTATCAGTACTCGAGAAAGCAGACGAAGAAAATGAGCAATAGTACTTATTATTACAGTATTTTTTAGACACTGAGGTCATTCAGGCCTCATCATGGCATGGACCATGGAGATTTAACAAGTTACATAATATACGTGCTAAATCGAGCGGGAAGGCCACCATTTAGCAGGCTTCAGCAGTAGTGGCTGTAGAGCTGTAGTGCTATAGAGAATCTAAACGAACACCTGTCTATCTCCACTAGCCTGTGCAGGGCCTCAGAGACTGGCAGACAAAATCATGACATTCTTTTACCACAAAAAAAAAAAAAAAAACACCAACAAAATCAAAACAAGCATAGCTAGGGAGCCTTTTGAGGTAGACAGTAATCATTCAGCGCTCATCCCATGAATACAAAAGCCTCGCAAGAAGTCAAATCTTCGCCTCCTGAAAAAAGTTGTTCTTGGTCTCATTTTCATTCGATGTCCTTTCTTCCACCACAATTTCGAGAGTTCGCTAAAAGTTGGCCCTACCGTGTATGCTAGTGCGTGTAGGCCAAATGCCGATGACCCGCAAGACACTGCCCGAACCGCTGTGAGGCCTTTCTGCTGACAGCCTTTGGATGAACTGCTATGACAGGTCCTATCTTGAGGGTTTTCATTTCTCCTCGTCTTTTTCCCGCCTTCTCCTTTCGGTTCTCATTCTTAAAATATTTGTTTGATTCTACTGCATTTTGATCGCACGATTGCCATTCTACCAGAATTCCGACCTCTTGTTGTGCGCGTGTATGTGTGTACTGCTAAGCTACCTGAATTGGTCTAGTCCCGTATCGTGGTGATCGTCTGTAGGGAAGGAGGGGTGGAGGAGGGACGTATCTTGGCTCACTGACGATCGGGCCGCCATACAGCACACCCTCGTTTATCCTGGTATCAACTTGTCACATGCCCAACAGCAGAGCTAATTGAGGCAGTGTTTGCCATGCTTCTGCTCCTATTTTTGGTGTTTTTTCTTTCTTTTTCCTTCTCTTTTTTTCAGAGACAGCCGGCCACCTCGTCAACCAGGACAGTTGCTTTCTGGGCACAGGCCGGCGCGAACACTTTGCTCTTCCCAATCAGGATCGACGCCAGGGCTCTGGCCCCTGTACGTAGTACCTTTTCCCTGTACCAAAGTACCTTTCCGTCACCCAACCATGAACATTTGCATTAATTCACTAACCCCTGCCGATAGCAATGGTAATCCAGTACGGCGGCTCTTGTACAGGTACTTGGTACTTTAACAGCTGATTACTGACAGACCAGGGGGGCGTTTGTGGGCGTGTGGATCAAGATCGTCATACCTTCCACGGCTCCTTCTTCACAAGTACTAACCTTCTTTCTGGCACGTAATTCAAGGCCCGTTCTTCTTCCCGTCAATCTCCCCACCTTTTTTTTTTCTTCTTTTCGTCAATCTCCCCACCTTTTTTCTTCTTCTATGACCAACAGCACCATACAGACCTACACACACCCCTTCTTGTCTCGCGCTATCGCTCGCCCGCACCCGCACCCGCACACACACACGCGCGCGCGCGCACGCACGCACGCACACCAAACGATAGTTTTACCGACCATGGGTCAAGAACGATGTCGATGATAAAGTCGAGACTTGGCAAGGTCGGCTGTCTCCAGTTGAGCCCATGTGCAGAGCTCATCTGCCACGAAAATCAGACCAAAAGAAGAATAAGACGGATAGAACAGAGTGAACATTAGTTCCCTGGACTGGACGAAATTCGGACTCCCTGGAGGCAATGACAAGGGAGGGGGAGATGGAGACCCTTGCGTTGGGGGCCGCCTCTGAGGTCTTGTGGCTTGGGTCCAGTCCCTGCACAACGAACAACAAACATACCTGTCGACCACGAAAACCAGCTCGGATGCATCTATCCCTGCTGCCCCGGTGTCCGCCTGTAGCGACACTAGGACTTGGAGTGCGCCTGTTGGAAAACCCAACTCCTCTTCTTTTTTCTTCTTGTTCTTCTTTTCTCAATCTGTTTGCATTCGTCACACAATGATGCTCGTGTTGGCCCGTCATACCCCCCTTGGCGCGCACAGTGAGACAGGCTGAGAGAGCGTTGTGACGTTGGAAAAGAGAATGTTGCCTGTGAGTGGTCAACCCGGCCAGCAAAAGAAAAGAAAAATGGGCATATTAGGGCGGTTGGGTTGGCTAACAAACCTGACCGCTTGTGGCTTGAGGATGCTTCTTGGCCTTTTCCCTGCTGGATGCCGCCGAGACAACATCTCATGTTGGAGCAAGACCGTGATTCGTTTCTGTCGCCCCTCCCTCACCCTCACCCCTACCCCGGTCTGTACTGTCAAAGGTGTGAGGATGGGGTAGGAAACAGCTCCGCATCCATGTTGAAGATGAGAGTTCTGTCCAGTGCCTCGACACAGTAGAGAGGGCTTCTCCCCTGCCCCACCCCTGAGGGGCCTGAACAACTACTATTTGTTTTTCCTTGCGTGTCTCTGACCCGCGTTTTCTTAACAATGTGTATCGAGCACATCCAAAAGTACTACTTCGTGCGCCAGACTCATCTGTGTCACCACACCTCTAACGGGTGGATGTGTGAGCCTGTCGAGGGGCAGAGGTACACCAGGGAGATCTGTCCGACGTGCGGGCCGTTTGCGTACTCATATTAGAGGAAGACAAACAAGAGATCAGGGAAGTAACATATCAACGAGCGAGTGACCCAGACAGAGAGACAGACACACACACACACACACAGAGAGAGAGAGAGAGAGAGAGAAAGAGAGAGAAAGAGAGAGCTGGAATACATGCCAGCAACCAACCAACGCTTCCCCTCCCTCCCCACGTTGACCACGCCTCACTCATCCCTTGCGCCATAGGCGGTATTGTACCTTTCTGACTCTCCTTCTTGAACAAAAAGCTCCGCCCGGAACCACCTCCTCAGCAATTGTTGTGTGTTCTTCTCGTCCTCCTCATCCTCGCCCTCCACCATCCTATTCGCCGGCGCCGGCGCCTCCTCAGTCATTTGTTCTTCCGCCATCACCACCACAGAGAACAACTACTACTATCACCATCCAGAAGGACCGGGCCTACCTTTTTGGATCCATCACATCACCAATAGGCCTTGGTGTCTCATCAGCAGGAGCGACCCCAGGACAGATCGCCGGCCGTGTCTCATCAGAAACTGCACCAATGCCACCAGGCAAGCACTGAACTGTTATGTCTCATTGTCAACGACGATAGGTTCACATACACTTGAAGATTCTCCCCAATTATCTGCATCCCGTCGCCGATATGGGCGATTTCCCAATACAACGGGCTGACCCACGTCTTCCACCACGGGCTTTTATGACAGGTGAAGATGGGTACGGATACGAACCACCAATTGCCCCCGAAGCCCAGACCTCCCAGGACTTGTCGTCGCGTACCATGTTCTACGGTTCAGCACTATCGCCACAACCACCACAGCAGCCGTCTGTCATGCAACAGCACCAATTCCCTGTGCGCAACCACCTGCAGGAGGCAACTGCCCTGATGCTCTGTCCAGAGCAGACCGCCATGCGCCTCTGGCAGGAACAGGCCGCTGGCAGCGTGCCTCCTTGGCTGCCACCACAGCAGGAAGGCCATGGCAGCGGCGTGCCTCCTTGGCTGCCACCACAGCAGGAAGGCCACGGCAGCGGCGTGCCTCCTTGGCTGCCACCACAGCAGCAAGGCCACGGCAGCGGCGTGCCTTGGCCATCGCAAATGCTTGCTGCCCGGCAGCTGGCTCTGCATGCTGCGGCTGGGAACTACCCGGTCCAGCAGGAAGCAGCCACCTCAGTCTGTGCTGGTGCTATGAATGTTACTCCTACTCACCAATCACCAGCTGGCGGGCCCGGCCAGCAACTACCACCACAAGGATGGCCATCTATGCAGCAGTTTCAGCCGTCGTCTGCACCGCAAGTCAACGCTAACAGCATGGCTCCTCCCCCTCACCATCACGTATGGCAGCCCGGCATGTCGAACACTCCTCTACCGCTGCCAGAGACCAGCATGTCTCCTGGCTTTCCACCTCCCGGCAGCATGCCTCCGGCTCCTCCACATCAACATCAACAACCATGGCATACCACCGTGGACGCATCCAAGGATAGGGGAATCATATCTCCTCCTCATCCTCCTCGTCCATCGCAGCAAAGGTCACCCGGTAGCATGCCTCTTCCACCATCCCCCAATTCGACCACCACTACCACCACCACCACCACCACCAGCAGCAGCAGAAGGAGCAGTAGGAGCAGCATGCCTCCTCCGTCATGGACCTCGAGACCCAGTAGGTCCTTCGATTCGTCTCATCATCCACCACAGAGGGAAAATCGCTTGGACAGAGCAGCCGCCCGAGACAACCAGCCTCGTCCGTCACAGGCTAGCCATCTCGGTTCATCGCATGCTGACAGGACGATGACGATGACGACTCCAACTCCTCAGCGGCCGACGACCGACCCAGACCATACAAACAAGACCACAAAGAGTCATCCATCCCCACCCAACAAGCCTCAGGTCACAACACTGTCAGCCATGTCTTCGGTATCGGCCGTGGACACTGCGAGAAATTCATCGTCACAGCAGACTAGCGGCAGTGCTGTGCCGCAGCAGCAGCAAACCTTGCCTGAAGTAACTTGTTCTCCTGACCATCCTCGGCCACGCCGCCCCACCGAGCACGTCCTTCCAACAGACCCGAAGAACGGCGAGTCACTACCCCCAGATGTGGCCGGCCTTCTTCCCCTCAGAGCTGGTTATCAATTTGAGCCTCTCAAACCTGGCACTCATCACCTGCCAACCTTGCCTTCTGCTTCTGCACCATCTCATTCAGTACAGGTCAGCAGCAGAGACGGACAATCCGCGCCGCCCAAGGTATCTCACCCACTACAGGTTGACGATCGAATTCGACTACATGCCGCGTCCCTGTTATCTCATCGTTCACAGCAGTCGGGTGACCGATCCCAGAAGCAGACTCTACGTCCCACATCTCTTCAACAGATGCAGGCGAGCATTCGAGAACGTCGAACCTCGTCTCACAAATCTCATCAACAACAAAAGCCGCAACCGGCTGATGGCCAACCTCGACGAACCTCGCCTCTCAAATTTCGTAAGCTACTCAATTCTGGTGGTCGGAACCAACAACCCTCACCGGCGGGATCTGATGCCTCAGTACAATCTGGCGGCCAACGACCTTTGCTTACAGTATCTCATCCACTGCAGTCTGCTGGTCAACCGCAACAAGCCTTACCTGCAGCATCTCATCCACTGCAGTCTGCTGGTCAACCGCAACAAGCTATACCTGCAGTATCTCATCCACTGCAGTCTGTTGGTCAACCGCAACAAGCCATACCTGCAGCATCTCATCCACTGCAGTCTGCTGATCAACCGCAACAAGCCTTACCTGCAGTATCTCATCCACTGCAGTCTGCTGGTCAACCGCAACAAGCCTTACCTGCAGCATCTCATCCACTGCAGTCTGCTGGTCAACCGCAACAAGCTATACCTGCAGTATCTCATCCACTGCAGTCTGTTGGTCAACCGCAACAAGCCATACCTGCAGCATCTCATCCACTGCAGTCTGCTGATCAACCGCAACAAGCCTTACCTGCAGTATCTCATCCACTGCAGTCTGCTGATCAACCGCAACAAGCCATACCTGCAGTATCTCATCCACTGCAGTCTATTGGTCAACCGCAACAAGCCATACCTGCAGCATCTCATCCACTGCAGTCTGTTGGTCAACCGCAACAAGCCATACCTGCAGTATCTCATCCACTGCAGTCTGTTGGTCAACCGCAACAAGCCTTACCTGTAGCATCTCATCCACTGCAGTCTGTTGGTCAACCGCAACAAGCCTTACCTGCAGTATCTCATCATCCACTACGGCCTACTAGCCATCAGATCCAACTACCCTCGACTCTCTTTTCTGAATCCATGCAGATAGAGAGCCTAGCCCGACGGACACCACCTACGGT
The DNA here is from genome assembly GCF_011745365.1 of Cryphonectria parasitica EP155. Classification (NCBI taxonomy): domain Eukaryota; kingdom Fungi; phylum Ascomycota; class Sordariomycetes; order Diaporthales; family Cryphonectriaceae; genus Cryphonectria; species Cryphonectria parasitica. The sequence goes on along the minus strand of NW_024468919.1, from coordinate 982,863 downwards.
TTCGTTTCCCATGCATTTTGGTAGTCAACCCCAACAAACACCACAATTCTCCGCTGCCGTGCAGGCTGCTGCCATACAGGCTGCTGCCGGCAGTCAGCACCAGCAACCCTCGCCTGCAACGGTCTTTGATCCCATGTTGATTGATGATGACCTCACACAACTTTCGCCTCTATATGGGTTTCCACTGCAGGCTGAAAGCCAAGTGCAGCAGCCAGACCCGTTGTCTAGCCTGTTTGAACTACCACAGGAGGAGGCCAATGGACCCGAAAATGACCAGGGTTTCACTTACGATCAAAACATCCTAGCACTACTCGACGTGCCTGAGATTGGGCCTTGGGACTTTGACTTCAACAATCCCTTCAATTACCTACTCCAGGCTAATAATGTTTCTGACAACGAGACTCCTGTTGATAAGACTTCTTCTGATAACCAGGACCAATGACCTCGGAATAGTAACAGGAGGGAGAGGCTTTTCCCCTTCTTTTTCTTTTCTTGCTGCGCTGTGTAGGTGTGTGGTGCTCAGACGAGATCTGGCTGGGGGCGACGCAGAACGCATCTTTCATGCTTGCGCCATGGCGCTGGCCTCGAGATGGGGAAGCAGGGAGTTTGGGGGCGTTTTTGCCTGGATAGCCGGCTCGGCAAGCTGTTGTGGCAATGCGATCAGCAAGAGAGGGGATTTTAGGTTTCTCATTATTATCCTCATAATGATGACCACGACTATGGATACCGGCAATGTGTTTTTCTTCTCTCTTTGCTCTGTCTCTTTTTCTCTTCTTTTCGTTTCATCTTTTTCTCTCTGTTCAAATTGTTATTCATTTCAATATGGATTCCTCTCTTGTTCCTTGTTCTTATCCCCCCACCCCCCTTCTTTCTTTGCTCTTTTTGCTTGCTCTCATTTCTATCTATCTTATGGATATGGTAGTGGTTACGGTTGTGGGATGCTGTTATTCGGATGTGTACGTGTGAGCTCTCTCACACATAGCGTACTCAGAATGTTATGACAACAAAAATAAGTGCATGCTTGAGACCGGAGAAGTAGCCTCTATGGCCAGTGATATAATCCTCGATGGAAGCTGTCGTGTATCACTACCACGTCAGCCGCTGGCGCTGCTACCACCATCACCACAGTGCACTCCAGGGCGGCGAAATCCAGCAGGGGGCGGAAGTAATATCACACCATATGTCACATAGCCCTAATCTCGTCTTTGAGTCACCGGGAGACACCATCTTCTTAGATAGGTGTTTTTATGGTACATACAGCGAATGGATTCTCATGACGTAAGCGAGAAAAATATAGGAAAATGGGCTATTTGATGGGAGGTTGTTATAGCTGGGCTACATCGGACCACAGAAAGAGTAGGCTGAGAGATGGTGCAAGCTACACGAGCACGGTTTCTTTTCTTTTTTTTTTTTTGTCTTTTTTTTTTTTTTTTTTGGTGCCAGCACAATACTAACAAACGTCTCACACGCGGGTGTCTAGCAGAGATCGATTTGATTGATACCTGTTGAATAACGTCGCCTCTGCGCTGTTCTCAAACCCTCAACAGTTGAACTCAACAGAACTCCTCTATGCACTGTATTATGCTAACGACAAGAAAGGAGGGGGGGGGGCGGTAGGACGGTCGGGTCCCGTTCCATCCCACGGCTCCCTACGCCTCCCAGAGCGTCTCAATACGAAGTCACTTTGCATGTAGCCAGCGTTGTGAGGGAGCGGTTGGAAGAGGCATGCCAATAGAGGCAGTGACCCAAGAACCTGGGGCTATAGGACATGGGTCTGGGTGTATGGTTGTATGTGTGTGTAGGAAGTGATGATGTGGTTGTTGCTGGGATTGGATGGTGTAGCTGAGGACGAGAAAGTCGGGTTTAACCGAATGGAGAATCTCTCTCTCTCTCTCTCTCTCTCTCTGTGTGTGTGTGTGTGTATCTTTGTCTGTCTGTTTGTATACGTGAGTGTTGGATGGGCAATATGAGACTGTCAATGTATCGTGTACAAAAGCAGCAGAACTAGTTGCGCTGTCTGCAAGGGTGGGACAGCCTGCATACATACGTGCATGGGCGTGGTCTTCCCCCACCCCCGGGCATGCTTCGGAATCTGTTAGACCTAGATGAAGGTTTTCTCTTCTTTTTCTTTTCCTCGGTTCTTCTTCTTGCGAGACATGGAAGATCTCTACTGTCCCAGCCTGGCTTCAGCGTGATCCCACAGGCACCAGCAAACATTTCTCCAACAATGGTGTGGCTGGTCCTCAAGAAAGGGATTGAATGGACTGTCCTGGACTGTAACTATGATACAGCAAGGCCAGGTAGATAGATGAATGGATGGTCTGGACCGCCCGAGGAGGAGACAGTGGATGGTCCTTCTCCGCGGAGATTGATGGCCGTCTTGGTGGGACTGGAGTTGCCAAGCATCCATTGTATTGCATTGTCTCTTGTCGTGGTCCCGTCGCGTTGGGCGGACAGGCTTTACAGTACTTGTCATACGGACATTATCACTTATACCCGCAAATGCACCTTCTAGCCAATGGGTTGTGGGATGGCAAACGGTCAGGGGGTTCAGTGGTGGGGAGAATGAGCAGGGGTGGATCGCTGATCAGCAAAGGGTGGTGTGGGGCAGTTGCTGTGTACTCGCTGTAGTGGACGCTGGACAGCCGCAAGGCCCCCCTGTAGGCCCCGCCTCTCCCTCCCCCCCCAAAACTGGGGGTCGTTTGGTGTTGTCCTGGGCGTTGGTTCTGCGCTAGTTGTTGTAAAACTGAGTTGACATGCGAGGCTGCTCTTGCCGCGTGGAAGTTCTGGACTAAAAGAAGAAAGAAAAAGAAAAAAAAAAAACTAAAGGGAAACAAATCATGAATAAGGAAGAGAGACACAGAGGGGAGGGAGGGGAAAAGTGAATGGCGAGCTATGGAGTGAACAGGAACAGAAGAGAGGGAGAGCAGAAAGAGTCTGCATGTACTGTATGTATGCGTTGTCCGGTTCAGTGGAGCGCAGGAGGGACTTACTTGGTCCTCTGTGGATCTCGCCTTATCTTTCTCTTTCCTTGTAGCCGCTTTTTCTAGCAGAGCGGGCAGGCTCGCACGTGGTCGACACAGAGCGCTGGCCCCACCATTCTCGGCCCTTCTCTTTTCCAGATTGACTGCTACGATGTGCTTAAGTAAGTAATCTGTCAGTCATCCTCTCACTGAAACCCAGGCGGGGCCCCTGTGTTGTCCTGGCTTAGTTGATCATCACACATGACTAATCACTGTCCGTGTCCATTTGCAACTGATGATTTCGATTTGCATTTATTTCGTCGCAGGGATAGTGCGTGTACGTTGGAGGATTCCCATCGACGCAGTCGAAGTTTGTTCTGGAATATACTATCGTTGGTCCCAAGGCTGTCATCTGTTGTCAGTGAGTGTGGACCTGCAGATAGATGGTGAGTTCCAGACCATAACGACGTCAACGTCAACAACAACCTACGACGAATAACGGCTGGCCCACACGGGTAGGACACCAAGGGGAGGAGGCCCCACAGCTAGCCTCTTCCTTCGTCGCGAGTCGATTTATCCGCTGTCAGATACGACCCATCATCGTGGCCAAGACTAAGCCCTACGCTGACGGTCACTAGGCTTTTCCTTGGTCTCTCTCTCCCTCCTTCTCTCTCTCTCTCTCCTATCTCTCCAGGCACACAAATATGCACGTACACACGCGCAGACAAGCTCTGCTCGGCGGACCCGCCTTGCCTGCTGTTCACGATGCTGGCCTTACCACTCACTCCTTTGAGCGAACATGGGCATGGTTTGACATGAAACAACACAGCTCGGTGCCTCCGGCATGCCTTGATCCACTTACGCATTGTTGGCAGGGGAAATGATCGATCCCCTCCCGCCCCGACCACTTATCCTCGACCAAAGAAGGACGACGGACGACGTGGCACTTGTGTGTGTGGCCATTGTGCGGGCAACGACGTGGATTCTAAAAGGCTAGGCCATGCTGCACCTGCACCGGGGCCACATTCTGAAGACGTGTCGTGTCGGGTCGCCCTTTTTTTTCTTTCTCAACAAGTGAGTCTTCCCTTCCCTGACGTGGTCAACGTTAACTGATACGTATCTCTCCAGAGGTTGATTCCACCGTGTGTTTTACTCGCGTCGCGGACAGTGTTTCTCTCTCCGCCCTTCTGTGCTCCCCAACAGGTGCACACACAGGAGGGCATTGTCACTGCTTGTAGGAAGATAAGCTTTCTGCCATACTTCTAGCGCCCTCGTCTGAGCTGCAGCTTGACAACCGCTAGAATCAGAAAGGGGTATCGTCGCTTATACAAGATGCCAGACAACCGCTCAGCAATGCTCCTGGGGGCTCACATCCTCGACAGCTTTAGGCGGGCCAGTTGGATAAAGGAACACTGATTATAGCAAAGCGTTTGCATGATTCCAACTCTTGACTCATCCGAGGTCCGCTCTGGCGATGTTCTTTAGACGTCCAGTATCCTCTCACAAGCAGCTTCAGGACCACTGAAAGGAATGAACATCTGAGGTGTCGCCGCCCGCTGTAGGATGCCAGCGCGCCAGCACTTGCAGCGATACCTCTTGGGCGCTCGTCCCCCTCCATCCATGACCTTGAGAAGCTTGGGCCTCCTGGAACATAGCCAACACATCTGTACTGTGTTCTCACCAGCGGCATATTTAAAAAGGATGAGCTTCCAAGTTGCATCGATACTCGAGAAGGAGTACCCTCCAATAAGAACAAGGATCAGGGGTGCTCCGAAATCCCATTGTCCAGTCCACCATCCATATCCTCTTTCTCGCTCTCTCTCGCTCTATCTCTCTGTCTATCCCTCACCCCCGCCCCCCCCAACTCCCTTCCTTCTCAAATATTTATATCATCCGACAAGCACACATACAGAGATGGAGCGCCGACCTAAAAGATGGCCTCTCCCACAGAGTCATCAAGAAAGCTTTTACGTGAAAGATGCGGGATGCCTATCATCTCTCTCTTCCCTCTTCTCCACCACCAGCGACGGAGAACCTGATCCAGAAGCCTACTTAGAGCCCCACCCCGGAACTCTCTACCACCCACCACGGCGCCGACCATTTTTGTTCCCCTGCAGATACCAGGGCGGCGTCTACGCATTCCTCAAGGCCCGTAAGGAACAACGGCTCCGGGAGCTTCGAAACTGCTGGCACGCCGTGTCCTTGCGCCTCGCCGCCTGGCAGCCCGCCCTCGAGGGCTACTACGACGCCGAAGAAGACACCGCCGAGAAGTGGGTGGCCTTCCTGCGCGCCTCCCCCGCCTTTGAAGCCCTCGCCCGCTTCTTTTCCCTCTGCAAGGCCCTCCTCAGCCCCCATCGCTCGCCTCCCGAGCTGCTGGCCGCCTCTCCCAACGGCGTGGACCCCACACCCCTCCTGGCGTCCTCCGACAAGCCCTCAGGTCATCAAGGCCACGATCACGAATCGGACCAGGACCAAGACGAACCCGTCACGATCACCACCCCCACCACCCAAGAGGCTATCAACCCAGAGCGGTGGTGTTGATCATGGTCACGGTCAGGGCCAATATCATGAACATGAAGCGTGCAGCCAAACGATTCAAGAATAATGATAGACGCTCTGGCGAGGACAGCCTCAGAACAACGCGACGGATCTCTCCTGGCACGACGATGACGACCACCATCGCCGCCAAGAGAACCACCCGAAGGATGACGACGACGACGACGCCGCCATCGCCGTCACCACCACCCCGACCCGGCACTATGAGGACCACAAAGAGTGCCGGAAGCAAGAAGAGGACGCCTACACCTGCCTCTACGCTTCCAGTCAGTCCTCAGAGCCCCGCTACTCACTTGGGCCGCCGCAGCAGCGTCCGCATTGCACCTCGCGAGCAGACGACCACCACCTCTGGTCCACCAAAGGGCCGGGTGCAGAAGCCCTACAGGCAAGCTGAGAGGCGCAGCGCCCGCATCCAGAAGCTGCACGCCTAGTCGAGGCCCAAAACACCATGATATCTCTTCATGAGACAAATGAAGAGCCATTGCCGACGCCGAGGCGAAGATCCTCCCTGTTGATCAAGCTCGGGACCAATAGAAGACTTTTCTTTTGTTTCTCTCCTTCTGTCTTTCGATATTATCATCTTCAAAGTTTGGATAGATCAGGATGGGTACGGACCGCCAAATGGAAGAAAGAAAAAGAAAGAAAACCACCACCAAAAGCCCAGGGAGAAGAAAGTGAACGCGAGGCCGAGTCGTACAAACAATCACACCCATGGCACACCCACCTGCCTCCTAAGAATGATGATATTGTACTTTCAAGCAAGAGAAGCTGCAGGCTGAACTTTGTTGTTTATTTCACCTAGCAGCAGGCCCCGGGAGGTGCTTTGTGGATAACTCGGGATGTCGAGGCTACAAGACGCGAGCTTTCTTTTCCTCCTTCTCTCTCATGTATAGTGGCAACCACGGCTTAAGTGGATCCTCTGCCGCCGACCACCGATGCCAACTTTTGGTTTAAGACAGAGGAGAAAGAAAGGGAAGGAGAAAGGGGAAACTGTGAGATGAACACCTGACAGTCTTCTTTTTACCTCTCTGGACTTACTACACGGTCAATATCTATATAGAAATTATTAGAATCCCTTTTGTATTCTCAAGTTAGAATGGACCCTCCCCAATGAGATCTTCTCTGCTGCGGTGATTTTTCGTGGTCTTGACAAGCGCGATGATCAGGTGTGTTGATAGTTACAGCTTACAAGGGGGAAGGGCCCCACGAGGGGGGGTGGGGTGTGTTGGAACGAGGGCGTTCCTTTCCAGTTTCCTCCTCCTCCTCCCAAAGGCTTGGTTGCACCAAAGTCTAGAGGACTTTTTTTTCATTTTCCTTCTCATAGTGAACTCGCACAACAAATTTTTCTATTCTACTAAATTTTTGCTGGACTAGTGATTTCTGTTTGAATGCCTTCTCCATCGTTCGTCGACTTCGAATGCACGCTTCATCAGAGAAAGCCGCAGGTGAGTAGGCGATATGAAAAGCTCATTCAGAGTTCTCGGACCAGCTCCCACAACCTTGTGCAGCAGGCTAATGTCAACCGACCCAACCAACCAAGTACCCAATATAGCGGACACTGTTGACTGTCTCCAGATTCTTTCTGGAAACTCAAAAGGCCAGAATGATTGCAGCGATTCCAATATATGCGTACATGATTATTCATCTTGCAGATTTTCCCATAATATTGTGTCGAAGATTTCATCAGCTAAGTCTACAATTGCAGGGTTTACCTCATCACACATCCTGAGGTACCACGTAAGGTCCGGTATGAGCCCAAGAGATTGGCAAGACCCATTACAATCTCCCAAACTCACTTCTCCATTGTCATTCTAAACCAAAGTCACCTCGACGTTCTCTTCCTCTCTTGCTGCGCACGACTTTTCACAAGCCTCCCCCCCCCCCCCCTTCAGCTCTTGTTGTGTTCTCCGAACTGCTTGAAGCACACGGCGCAGCACCGTTTAAGCTCTGTTCCCGCGACACCTGCCGTACTGACGGTGGCCGTCCTGGACCCTACTACAGCAGGTCTCCTGGGATGCCTCGCCCTTGACCTCAATCTGGATCTCTTCCATAACCTCGTCCTTGGCCTCAACTTTGACCTCTACTTTCTGATCCATAGCAGACATGGACAATTCTGCCTGATCAATGGTGCCGGGTGGGCCGGTGGAGGAGTGGGCGGCCAGAAGGGTCTTCTGTGACGGTGTAGAGAGAGTAGAGAGTGATTATGATGAGGTTATAGCCCGCAGGCTGGCCAGGAAGATTCTATCCGTACTCCAAAATGCTGTCAGCGAAAGTGAGAAGGGGTCCAACCTCATCCTCGAGGTCAAGGTTGAGGGTGAACTTATTCATACTGCCAGAGAAGCCAGCGGGCAGGCCCCGCATAATATCCATGAGGGCAGCGTTCCACACAAGTCAAGTCAAGGCAAGCGGTAGCCCTCCACTTGACTTGCTAACTATTTTGGCCGCTTGCTTGTCTTCTAGTACCTGGCCGCTTGATTCGCTTGGTGACTTGGTCACTATACCGGATTAGGAATGTACGATAGATATACGAAACGAAAGGTGGTGAGAGTAACAAATGAGCTACGCACGTGGTTCAACCGGTACAGAGGCATATGATGATAGTTTTCCTTGTTACGCTCTGATCCGCGCGAGGTCCCTCGCTCAAGTGCTGAAAGAAACATTTCTGACCCCCTCGAATGCCTTTTTTTGGCAAAAAGCTGCTAGGCAATGCCTTTCCTCCTCATCTCTGCTGCTGGTCCTGCCAGCGTTCCATTTTTCAGCCAGTCCTTGAGGCACAAAAGGAGCTCGAGAGTGCTGCTCTTCATTCTCCTCCTCTGCGAGGACATCGTAAGCTTCCCTTGGCTGAAGACTCTCTCGCATTCGGACGACATCGCGGGGATAGATAGGACGTCGAAGGCCATCTGTGAGAGGGCTGGAAACTCGGCCTTACGCGCTGCCCACCAGACGAGGGGCTCAAAACCATCGTCGTCCTCGTCGTCCTCTTCTAGCTGGAGATATTTCTCCAGCTCTGACTGTGGCCGTTGATGCTTTGGCCTTGGTTGTGCTCTGAAGGCGGTCCTCCACTGCTTCTTTGGCTTGTTATGTTCTTGATCTTCCTGCAAGCTGGGTGTTGATGCTGATGATAAGGCTGGATCTTTATATGCTCAATATTTCTCGTAAAAAGCCTTAAACTCTTGTTCAACATCGTCAGCAATAGCTGGCGCTGCTGTACGAATACCAACCAGGCGATATTTCGGATGCAAAACAGCAGCAGCAAAATATATAGGGCATTCGCGAAGCTTGCTCTTATATCGCTTGAGAATTGCTAATGCGTGGGCTACTGATTCTCTCAGAAACTCAGCACCTTCAAGCCCACATTCCTCGGGGTATATCTCAGCCTCTTGTTGAGAACCAACATCTGGCCATTCCCGTACTGGAGTGCTGGGAAATATATCTGAAGACTGTGAAGCTCGACGGCGAGGGGAGGATCGAGGGGAGGGTCGAGGGGAGGGCCGAGAGGAACGCTGAGAGGAGGGCCGAGAGTAAAGTCGAGAGGAGGGTCGAGGGGAGGGTCGAGGCGAGGGCCGAGAGGAAGGTCTTGAAGGGGCCTGATATCGCGATGAGGGCCGCTGGAGGGCTGGTTTCTCTGCATTTGGCGAGACAATAATCTCCTCAAGGATTTCTTCTTCAGCATACGTTTTTCTGCCTCCAAATCTCTCCTGAAAGGACCGCAAATGCTTCTCGAGATCCCACAAAGAACTGAGAACATCATGAACAGCTACAGCGTTCCCCTCGTGGTGTTTTGTATGCCATAGGAATGGCTGCAAAAGATCTCGAGTTGCCTCAAGCACTCGCCAGTCCTGCTCACTCAAAGGTTATATTTTAGCACCGCTTCGAACTTGCTCTTTAACCCAGAAATCAATAGGTCTTTTCAGCCTCAGCAGCCGCGATATCTCAGCCTCTGTTGAGTTCCATCGCGTCTCCTGAGCTACCACTGGCCGCAAGGTAGATATATCGCCAGTTTGCTCATCTGTAGAGTCTGTAGGAAGCGGTAGTGGTGGCATCGTGAGGTCTTGTGCTGTTGGCTGAGGAAGGGCCTCTGCCAAAAAGGCTGTAGTGTTCTCGAGATCTTGGTCCTCTGGAGAAAACAAAGAGTTCTGAACAATCTTCTCGAAGTCCTGGACCCGCTGTACACTTGCCTTGAGGAAGACTACAATAAGATGAGCGCGGCGTATAGGTCCTTCTCGCTGCCACTGATCCCACTGATTCCTCTGTTGCTCGAGTTCCTGCTTAAATATTAGCAATAAGCCAGGAAGATACAAAACAGCTCAACTTACCTCATCAGCATCGCTATCTTCAGCCTCGAGTATCTGTTTAGCGTTACCAGAGAGAAAGCCTTTGACAATAAGGTTAATAATATGGCCCCAGCAGCGGCATCGCCGTTCAATCCGCAGCTTCTCAGCTTCACGATGATTGAAGCCATACATCTTGCGAAAAAGAAGCCTTGTTGCCTTGTCGTTCGTGCTGTCGTTATCAAAAGTAAGCCAGCCGAGCCGCTCCTCAAGCTGAAAAGCCATAATAACCTGATGGAGATGCCACTGGAGGTTCTCGCCAGTATGCTGGCCGTTGATCATCCTCACTGCTATAAGGCGATTTCGCAGCTTTGCATCGCTATCAACAAAATGCGCAACCACTGCTAGAATGCCTTTGTGGTTAGGCGAGGTCCAGAGATCAGCAGATAGATGAATCTTCGAGATAGCCTCGCGCTGGAGCTGGAGCTGAAGACCAGCTAGGTTCTCGTGAAACGCCTCAAACAGCCATCTCATCACTGTGCCATCACTTCGAGGGAAAAAGTGCTCCGTCAGGATGCTATTCCAGACCATCAACAGCTGGCGGAACTGAGGCGCCTCGAGAGTTGAAAGAGGTATATCGCAACAAGCAACCAGCTCTGTTATAGCCTTCTTCGCGAGACTAACAACTGCACGAGTTGGAGCGTTGGCAGCGTCTTTCAAGGCATCAGGCGCTGTATATAGACTGCTGTTGTTGAAAAGGCCACGATGGTTTATTCTTCGCCGCTTTCGCCGGCCAAGCTCCTCTGGGCTAACCTCCTCTTTCTCTGCCTCTGCAACAAGCTCTTTCAGCTTGCCAAGGTTATAGCCCTCGTTATCGCGACCTTCGAGATGCTTTAGAGCTGCTGATGTGCTTGTCGAGATACTGTTACGCGTGGTATATAAGGTCTGTCGATTATTTTGATCGCAGAGGCGACAGAACCACCAATCCGCTGCAACTTTGCATGTGCCGTCAGCCTGTACGATGACCTCGAAGAGCTTCTCGCCGAAATGCCAGATATCAGACCCGTGGCGCTTCCTCTTGGCCGATGATGTTGGCATCCAGCGAGCTGGGACAAAGGCATGGGATCGTCCTGGAACCTTAATGCGTGGGAGGTCTTTGAGGGTACCAAGAGAGAACTGTGCTGTGGCATCGTGGGCATCGATCTGCTTCTGGATAGAGGTATATCTCGCGTGGCTAAGCTGGTTGAAAGCATTGCTATTAGCCATGATAGTGAAAGGAAAGCGATGATAGATAAACGCGAGGACACCCAGGTGCGAGACGCGAGGAAGTAAACGCGAGGATGCCAAGTACAAGGGTAGAAGAGGTACAGAAGAGCTTGCCTGCCAGCGGAGGAAAAGACTTAATACGGATATATAGGCCGAATAGCCAAGGGCCAGGGCAAAAGCCTAGGCCAAAACACCAAAAACCCCAGCAAGGTTGCATCCAGAGTGGGCCGCGATAGCTTCAACTGAGCCTATAAGGACCCACAATAGGACTGAGGCAATTCGCTTGTTCGCTTGCAAGCCGCTTGGTCAAAAAGGCCGCTTACTTGTCTTGAAGACCATCGCCAAACCGTCAACTTCGCTTGTCAAGCCGCTTGATTCCGCTTGACTTGTGTGGAACGCTGCATGAGGGCTGCGTTCGAGAAGCCGTTGAGATGAGAAAGTGTGTTTGAGGATGTGTGGGCCAAGAAGTGGCAAAGCTCGCCGTAAAGGTAAGGTTAGGGCTCCATGCCGTTTCTCACCCATTGTTAGCAAGAACTTGACTATCCAGAAACAGAGAAAGAGAAGGGATCATTTGGGAAGAGGGCTTTCATGATCTCACAGGAGAAAGCACAGAGCAGATAGATGATCAATCCGCAATGCTGGATCCAAGGCAGACAAAGCTCACCAATGGAGAAAAGAAGGAGTGGAGAGGGGGGGGGGGGGTGGTCGACGACGTTTGTTGCTCTCTTGTGAGTGAGGAGATATGAGGAAGAAGGTAGTTGGTTTCCAAACTCCGGCACCCCTCTCAAAAGTTCCTCGATCTCGAGAGTGCTCTGATCAGACCAGCAAGCGCTCGGAGGTTGGACTGTCCTGCATAACCCGTCTGTCTGTACCATCTGAAGACTACCGAATCTGGTGAGGGCTCGTGAAAGAGAAAGAAGCAACTTCTTGAAACACTATCATGCAGACTAACGCAATCATGTCATTGCCTCTTTTCCCCTCTCCGGTCTCTCATCCCCTCGTCGATGGCTTGACGAGCAACTGATGTACCCCCACGCTATTCGTTCATATCCCAGTCCACCCCTCTTGCGATGTGAAGATTGTCCTTTTGCAATATGATCCTGTGGGGGATGGCCGCCAACTGGCAGGTGGTGACACAGCATAGAAGCTCAAAAACTCCAAAGGAGGCCTTCATTTGCCATCCAGCGCAGAATATGATGGCAGGTCGCCTAATTTCCAGGCCCACTCTCGCTGGTTTTTGTTTGTTGCTTTCTGATCTGTATCATCATCCTGCGTGGCCACCTACAAGGAGCCAACGAGCGAGATGAATGTAGACGGAGGACGGAGTGACGGGCGGGGCGAATGGACTTTGCTGGCGAGAAGCTGTTGACTGCGAGGTGACATTGCATTTGGCTGTGAAGCCACAGAGACTAGCTCGACAGCCAGGGGGCGGCCAGCCTAGAGAATGGGCGTCTCCGGCAATCTCCGCGGGCTGACTCTTCCAGAGGTGAGTGGGTGGGCGGGCGGGCGTTCAGTGATGTTGTTGGCCCCCCCCTCCCCCGTCCCGGGAACGGGGGACTGGCGGAATGGTGAGCAGGTGAGAATTTAGATGCAAAATATGCATGGATATGCAGAGACGCGTTAGAGTGTCTCTCTCCCCCAAGCCCGTCCTTTTTCTCTTCTTTCTTTCTTTCTTCTTAGTCGCTCGTTTCTTCTTTCAGAACGAGGAACAGTGCAGTCTTCCGGAAGACGCGAGGAGCATCGGACATTCATTGCCTTTTGCCCAAGATGCAACACCCGACGTTGGAGATGGTACTTCATGTTTGTCTCCTGAAAGCACAGGTTGAACCGAACCAGCAGAAAAAAATACATTTCCCTTCCTGAAGATAAAATTGGAGATGGGGAGAGACCAGAGCCAGGCGGTAGTATCCTTGGACTTCGAGATTGCTATAGTAGTATTATGTAGGAATTGTTGTGATTGATGTAACATCCCAAGAGAAGTGCAGCACGCTTTGGGAAATTCTCAAGTAATTTGTCCCACGAAGCGCGTCCCCGGTTCCCCAGTTCACTACCCACTTTACAGAAATACATCACCGCAAGTAGAAAAGATCACAGGGTATGTACGACAGCATGACGGCAGTATCTAGAATTCTAATAATAGGTGACAAAACGAAGAGGGCACTTAATATAGCTAGTGCCGTGTGTACTACTGCTCGGCTGGTGAGGCAAAGTCTGGGGTAATTCCATTCATCGCCGTCAAGCTTCCCCTGTAAATACACTAAGAACGACCCCGCCCCGCTGAAGATTGAGGGGTCCCCGGCCCATTAGCACCCGTCTTCTTAGCGCTCCCGTCTTCTCGCTAACTACTACCCAAGCACTGAGACAGGCCAGACATGAGGATCTCGGTGGATATTATTGCTGCAATGGTAACAGGACGGAAGCGAATAGGATCTCAAAGATACTGGTGAGGGTAAATTGGTTGGTAGTGGTGTTAAATGATGGGCGGTTGACGCTATGTTGCGCAGCAGCAGCAGGTAGACGATCACTCTGCGCACCCAGTTTCCTCGAGGGGGGCCCGCTCCCACTCTGAGTAAGAAGAGTGGGAGGTTTTTGTTAGGTTTCGTCGGAAAGTGCTTGTAGGTGGAGGTGATGGTGGTAAGAAAATAATTGATGATCACGACGATCACGGTGGAAATGACGACAGTGAGGATGGTGATGGGATCTGAACGCGGTGGAGAAGTAAGGAGAAGGGGGAAAAAAAAAAAAAGGAAAAAAAAAAGAGAGAGAGACAGGGATCACGATGTTGGCAATTGCGGGAACATGGCACAGGTCATGCATGTTTGTGTGGTAAAGCTAAATAAGATGGGTAATCAATCTGGTAATAGTTAACTAAGCAGGGGAAAGAACAAGAAAACCCCGAAAGTCTGTCAAACACCAAGTCAATGAGCGACTAGATCAAAAATGAAACGCAAAATGGTCTCGCCTGAGTTTGGTGGTGGTGGTGGTTGTCAAGATGAATGGTGTGGGGTCTTTCCGTCCTTGTCATTCTGTCCTTGCCTTTTCTCTTCTCCCTCGTTCGTGTTCTTCTTCTCCCTCCTTCTCATCCTATGACATCATGTTGTTGCTTCCTTGAGAAGGAAAAAAACCCCACCAAAAAAAACAACAACCAACCCTTTTTGTTTTCTCTTGATGAGACGCCATCATTGTCCCAAAAATGGTGACTACTTAGATAACGCTCCAGAAGTCGTGGCGATCGGACAAGCCTTGTCGCCCGCGCCAGTAGTCGTCGCGCTTGTTGCCTTGGGTATCAACCTTGATCCGTCGACGGTTCGGGCGCGCGTTAGGGGGCCCTCGACGGCGGGCTTCAGTTGGGTAGGGAGCAAACCTTGGGCACGGTCGGTTGCCTTGTGGTGGCGTCCTGGCCACTGTTGTTGGAGTTACGATCATGTTAAGCTTTGGTTTGCCGGTAAGGCTTGGCTTGGGCGTGGGCTTTGGTCCGGCACTGGCCTCTGGTGCGGTGTTGGCCGATGGTGTGATGGTGAGAGGAAGAGGAATAGTAAAAGGAGTGGGGGTGAAAGTGGGGGGCTTCGTCGTGTTGGTGTTGTTGTTGTTGTTGGTGTTGTTGCTGTTGCTGGTGGTGGTTGTGGCTGCCACACAGGATGAGGAGGGTTTATTATCAGTATGGCCGTCACTTCTAGGGATGCGTGCCACTGGGTACACCTTGTCGCCCTTGAGTATCGGAAAGTATGACTCAATGGGAGCGTTCTTGTCGTATTTGGGCATGACATCGGTGGACTCGTACTCGTACTCGACAGGGTCGTTGAGGAAGTCGGCGAGGGGCCGCTCGTGCTTCCAGGTGTTGCCAGGCTGTTTGCCCCAGCGTATGTCCCAGATGCCTCTGGCCTTCCAGGTGTTCCTGATGAGGATGCGGGCGAGCTCGTGGCTTCGCACTTTGTCAACGGCAGCACAGCCGCATGTAGGTACTTGGACCTCGGGGATTTCCGAGTCCCACAGCACAAAGACCTGTTTCTCGAACATCTCGATAGGACGGGTTTTCTCCGCTCGCCAGTCCTGTGGGACCGTGGGGTCCTCATGGCGCCAGCGCGAGGCAGGCTTGGGGAATCCGGACCATTGGTAGTTCCAGATGCCCATGTTCTCCCACGACAAGCGGACCCGGGAGAAGGCCGTGTCGAGGTAGTCCATCGACCGTGTCACACACTCGAGGGTTTTCTCCTTCTTGCGTAGTAGACCGTTGAACTCGACGGCCAGCTGGGCCTCAAACTGCCAGAATGGGAGCGAGGCCGAGTGGTGCTTCTCGATCTGCTCACGGTACGTGTCGTTAGATTTCTGTGCTGGGCTCCGCTGGTCGGTGGGCGGCTGGAGCGGCCCGGCTGTGGCTGACGGGCCCGCCATAGGTGACGCGGCGTCTTTCTGCTTCTGTTGGCTGGACTCCATGTCCATATCTGTGACGGATGGGGCTGATTTCCTGAACGAAGAAAAAGAGGGAGATGAAGACGAGATGGAAGAAGGAGAATAGGATGATGATGATGACGATGATGATGATGTCACAAGAGACATGTTGACATGCCTCCTGTTTCTGAGCGAGTCAAGTGAGAGTTTGACTGGTGTCCTACGAGGATGAAAATAGATGAGAAGAGATCTGCCTGTGTCTATCTCTCTCTGTCTCTCTTCCCCTCTCTGCTGGTCAATGTGTGTGTGTGTGTGTGTGTGTGTGTGTGAATGAGAGCAGAGGAGGCGAGACGGAAGAAGGAGAATGAGAAGGAGGCAAGAATATATGCTCAAGCGAGGTTGGACAGAGAGCAAGGAAATATTCTTCAGAAGTTTGGGGGGGGGGGGGCGTCAGAGGTCTGTCTCTGGAGAACAGCAGCAATCCGTTTGCAAGTTACACCAGGGCGAACCATTTACGTGATCCAAACGATATCTATCATTTATGAGAGGCTTCTAGGCAAACAGGTTGGCTGGCCTTGCTGGGAAGGGGGAAGGGGGGGTGGAAGGGAGTGGACAAGGAAAGGTACAGGACCAGCAGGACAGCTGCAGGCTACCGCCAGCTGGGCAGGGGAGGGAAGGTGAAGGTATCTCTTCGCAAGGGGAGGCGTTCTGTTTTTTCTTTGTTTCTTGGTTCAGTTATTTTATTTTATTTTATTCCTCACATCTCACAACAGCTTTTATCGCCACGTCTCAGTCATCACCTCTGCCCACCACCCCCTCCCTGTCCTGTCTCTACCCATCTCGAAAGGAAGAGATCTGCGATCCGCATGTCAGCTACGGCTGCGATCCCTTAGCAGTTCCGATCCCAAACCTGTGGGCATAGTCTGTTGTGTGGCCTATCAGGCCCCAAGTAGCTTGCCTCCAGCTCCCTCTCTCTCTCTCTCTCTCTCTCTCTCTCTCTTTCTGCCTGGTTGTCTCTACGCGCTCTTCCCCTTTCCCACCCCATACCACACTCCCCCCTTTTTGCTAAGAAAGCTCCTCTCTTTCTCTTCCTCTTTTCTTCAACAGCCAACTAAGTACCCCTGATCGGTACGGGCCGGAATGGGGCCATCGTGCGCTGGGTGGGTTCAGTGGGTGGGTGTGTAGAGTGGGTACGTGATGGGAATATAGTTGGCGCGTTGCTTGGCCGGTGGTCGACACGTAGCGTCCGCCCTCCTTCCCAGCGGGTTGTTTCTTCCTTGGGTGACATCTGCAGGAGCTAACCCAGACGGTCTGTGAGTTGTGTGCCGGTGTGCTGGTGTGCATGACAAGGGTAGCTCGCCCTTGTAGTCCTGGAGCTGCAGGGGCCTTCAACAGTTGACAGGTGGGGCGATCGCCTCTAGGCTCCTGTTTTCCGGCCCCCGAGCAGCCGGTGGGAGGACCTGAAGTTTTTGATTGGTGATGATCCACTCTCTTACTTTCTCCAGCAAACGACCCTTTTTTTTTTTTTTGTTTTGTTTGATTCATGCTTTTCTCTTCTGCTTGGATGAAGCATGATGATGATGATGATGATGATGAGAGGGGGGGGGGCTAGTTTCAACTCGTATGCATCTTCACACGCACCCCTCCTCTCTGAGACTGTCCAGTATTGCAGCAAAAGAGGAGGGGGAGCATCACCAAAAAATAAAAAAAATAAAAAAAATTCAAATCCCGAAAAAAAGAAAAGTCACTGACGGGAAGGGACAAACGAGCAACAGAATGTATTAATCTGTTTCTGCATGTGACGCTGTGACATGACGTGAACTCTCCCTGTCCCTCCCCTCCAAATGCCACCTGGCATTGGTCGATATGCATTTGTTCTTGGTTGGCACTGGTGCATTCCACGCCCACCCACTCTATCTGCGCAGGAAAAGAAACAAAAACACCACCTGAAACGCCATGATCGCACGAATAACATTGATGGTATGCACTTGGACCACGAATGAAAAAAGGAAAAACTCTCCTGTCTCCTGCCCAGTTGGAATTAAAGGCAACCGTAGCCGGCTGTGAGGGCATGGGTGGTGAGGCTTCTTGATGCGCTGTCTCTGCGTCACTGGTTCCGAAGGGGGGGGGGGGGACCCGGTTTTTCCGCCTTCCATCGTCCCCCCCCCCCTTTTTTTTTTTTCTTTCTTTCCTTTCTCTGGTTGGTCTGCCACTCCCTTCGCTGGCCTTACACATCCTTCCACATCAAACACCACTTGTTCTTCTCGTTTCCGATTCACACCCTCTTCCTCTCTCTCTCTCGGGGCTGGGCACACCCCGCACGATGTAATTATCAAATCGCCACCGGGGCAGCCCCTTACGATGATATCTCTCTTTTGTCCCACCGCGCCTTTCTCACCGGCTCTTAGTCTATCCGGGGTTTTGTGGCTGTCTTGTCCCTCATCGTCTATCATTTGTTGTAGCACCTCAAAACCAGAAATGATCAGTTCGAAAAGTAGACCTACTCTGGTATGATGGGTAGTATTGGGCGTCCCGGTCAGGTTCTGTGGAGCGTCTTTCGCAGCGACCCCCACTAGTATCTGAGTGACAAGACTACCAACCCATCGAGAGGAGGTACAAGTGCACTCAATACGCACGGGCAAGAAGATGCTCAGCTAGGGTGCTCTTATTTCAGTACGAAACCACAGTAGAGGGAGAAAAGAAAAGAATATTTCCACAGGATTTTGACCTGGCCAATGGCATCACTCATACCGCCCCGTATACCCTTGCGTATCCAATGGAGGGGGGGGGGGTGGATGCTGGCTGGATTGTGTGTGAAACACGGGACCTTGCTTGAATTCTCTTCCCCCCCCCCCTCTCTTTCTCTCTCTCTTTGTGATAGATGGGAGGAAACCACCTTGACGGCAAATTCCGTGGTTTCTTTCCCAATAGTAGGCCTTGACAGCCTCCATCGCGGCGGTGGCCGGTGTCCCGATTGTCGATCGAGTTTGACCATCTTTTTGGTACTGGGGAGTACAGCAGCAAAATATTGAGTCACCTCTTCTCTTTTGAGCAAGGTGCCCTCTTGAGAGAGGTAGAGGAACGAGACCATTTGCTGCCCCATCCTTGTGACACTATTTGCCACGATCCAGTTGTCCCTCGTGTGGTGTGGGCGCACAGGCTTGCTGTCTCATGAGGCGGGGACTGCGCCTTTAGGCTGTGCTCTCGCTGATGCCCCCCCCGTCCTGCGAGAGGGGACGCGCACACTGAGCTGGCCATCCGTGCGACCAATTTTGCAGTAGCTGTTGCTTAGACCATCACGTCACTTCCAGAGCCTACTTGGACACACACCAACCATATCGAAATGGACCGTAGTAGTAAAATGGAAGTGACAGAATACTACGGCCGGTACGATCCCTGTGCCTGCCTTCTGGGGGGGACTTTGGGCGGTCTCTTGGGAAGTTGTGTGTGTCTCTCAGAAACTGGGATCGCTTTTGCTACCCCTCTCGCCAGAACTCTCGCGTTTGTGAGCGAACAGCACTTGTTCCAACAATAAAAGTGCCTGTCCCTTAGATATACATAACCTAGTTCATATGTGTACCGATCAGGCTGCACCATGTGAGATTTTGTGGTCCGCTGCCCTCCCCCCGGGCCAGACGGGTGTGCCCCCCTGCCCGAGTACGCCCATGATGGAGCGTGCAGCCTTCTTCATCGTACGACCCTGCCATGTTGTTGTGGTTATTGGTTGCTGTTGTTGTTGCTGTTGTTGTTGTTGTGCGGTATTTCTGAATGTGTGACACAAAGCCGGTACATGGGCCCGTTGCTCCGATCGGCCGACCGCCGCCCGTGCCCCGGATAAATGAACATGGACAAGTCGTTAATTGGTGTTGTGGTACAAGATCTACAGGATATGGAATGGGCATAATCTCGTCCGTCAGCAAGTTTAGTAGTATTCAGAAAGCGAAATGTTAATTATTTTTTGCGTCTCTTTCTCATCAGCATTGGTTCAGGGCAGGTTATCTCGCGGGTCCTCCTCAGGAAGCTGAGGCGGGTTTGTAGAGTTGTCCTTGAACTCATTTGTTCTCGGTTCGCTGCCTGCATTCTCTCATCGTACTGTGGTAGGGCGCAGCAATACGCATGTCTGGGGGAGAAAAAAAAAAAACTAAAAAAAAAAAAAAACTCACCATGTTACCGCGAAAGACTCTCGGAGATACCCATCCATGGAGATCCGAGTCCTGTGTAACCTCCGCGGAGCGCTCGCTCGAGGGCCGGCTCTGAGCGCTTTCATCTGTAGTTTGTTCTCGGAAATATCGTGCACAGGCTCAGAAACGCAAATAAATGTAACTTTTTTCTTTTCCTTTTCCTTTTCTTTTCTTGACAATTCTTTTCTGCTTAATTCTTTTGGCAGTGAGGGCGGTGGCTATAAACTCATCCGGCAGCTCCCCTGTCGGAGTGGGATCCTTCGAGGATAGGCACTATTCCGGAACTTTAAGACGCGCAGGGGGAGACGGTGATGGCCTCTGCCCAACAGGGGCTGCGAGGGTGAGACGAAAAGGCTAATCACTCACGATAACCTTACCATCTTAAACTTTATAACAGGAAAGGGGAAATTAAGTTTACGCTGAGTTTGAAGGGTGGTCATCCAGGCCCTCCCTTGGCAGCTGCGTACAGCCAAAGTTATCTCGCCATGACCGAACTCGCCCCCCCCCCCCTTCTCTCCCCCCCCCAAAATAGCTGCATTTCGCTAGCTATTCTCCCGTATTCATTCCCTTTTGTCGTCGGCAAAGGGATCCTCTTCTTACTAAGCGCATAGCCTGAGAGGTTTGAAGTTTCATCTGAAACAAAAAATAGAGGAAAATGAAGATGATGAAAATGCTTCAGAGGTAGATCAAAGCTTGTACACTCAAGGGCCATGTTTTCTGCCTGTTCCCATTTTTCACGTGTCGGGCAGGAGAGCACATTTGAGTGCCGCGTGTTGTGCAGGGCTTTGATTTCACCAAGAGAGAGAATAGAGAGTGGGAGGGAGGGTGAGATTACCTAACTGTACAATGCATGCATTTCTTATGGGTCTTTCTCACTCTCCACCCCTTTCCCTCAATGGACCCGGATCCCTTTCCGGTGCTGCTAGTGGAGAAAACGGATGCCGGTCAATCCAGCCAAGCACCCCATCCTCTGGCGCCGGTAGGGGAGGGAAACCATTCCCCCGGCAATGATCCAGGAGAACAGGAAATAAAGCGCTTCTTCTCACTTTCAGAATCAGGTACGTACTGTTATGGACAACGAAACCGAAACCGAGGAACAGCTTGAGGAGAGACAGCGAGAAAGAGGAAAGGTAGGGGGGAACGAAAGGACGACGACGACCACCACCACCACCACCACCACCGCCACCAGCCCCGGTCCACCCCGTGGAAACCAGACCAGAGAATGATTGGGGTGTGAGATTCCACGCAATCAGGAGAGGAGCGTCTCTCTATTGCCCGACACGTCTCGTTCCACCCTCCATCACGATTCAAAGTGCCTCTCACCTCTTTGTTGCTCTGGGCCGTAGTGGATCCCAGCTACGTAGCGCTGGCCTGTCTGTCTGACCTTTCCGTGCTTTCCGGTGTGATGTCTTTGTGCAGTTTCGTCAATGCACACACACACACAAAAAAAAAGCCGACCATATTCTGTACTCCCTTTCTTTTTCTCTCCTCCATTGGCAAAGAGAATAGAAAGAGGTAGAGGGTGAGGGGCTCCGTAGAACCACTTAGCTGCGTGCGATTTGTGATGAGAGGGGATAATGGCCTGATCCAAGCAGCCAATCTACCGTAAGCCGTCTCCTCACCGCCAGTCGTTTTTTTCCTTGTATAGCCGACCCTCCCGAACCAGAGAGGCTCGCAGCCTTACGCAATGCCGGCTGGTGTACATATCGATCCCTGTGTTAGTATGAACTTCCGTATTGGGTATGTATATGGGTATGTCTCTGTTCAGTCCAGGTGTTTTTTTGTTTTTTTTAATCGGTTCTGTGACGGTACAAGGTCGGTGCAAATAGATGGCTAGAGCTCATGGAGTAATTCTTTTTTTTTTATTTTTATTTTTTTTATTTTTTTCGCTACATAACGCTATGACTTTTACTCTATAGATGTTTGCAGTGATTGATTTCTTTTTTCTCAATCCTCCCACTCCTCCCTCGCCCCTGGTTTTTCTAAAACCGCCAGCGAGCCCATCACATTTTATATATATTGGAAAAAGAAGCAGAAGGCTGGTAGTATACTGCATGTGTTGCAAAGGAGGTGAAGGGCCCTTCAAGGAGAATGGATATGTCACTGGTTGGTGAAGCGGTCATGAGACTCTCTCCCTTGCGACATATCAGAAGGGGGAAATATTACACCGTTGACCAGGACCACCCACTAAAACGTCCAACTTGCTGCCCAGGGCGGAATTATTGGGGGAGGGAGGGGAAGAGTATCATTACGCCATGCAGGGCGAAACACGAGGTTGTTACCTTTGGTGCAATTTCAGGACCCCTCCATTGCATCCCCCCCCTGGTCACCCTTCGGAACCAGAAATGCAAATAACCCAACTGTGGCACCACGAAAACATGTTTTGTCGAGATTGGTCAATGCAAGCGAAAGACTAAAAATCCACCGCGAGAGCGAGAGAGGGAGAGAAGGAGGAAAGCGGCCGCTGTCATACCCCAGAATCGGGACAGCGTGCATGTCTGGTCCCGGTCCGCAAGGAGGGGCTGGGTCAGCTGTAGTGTGGGTGGGACAAGCCGGATGAGACTTCCGCACCGTCCTCTAACCCTGCAATATTTGCGCATTCCTGCAAGACTTTCCCAAAAAAGAAAAAGAGGGGCCGTGGGTGGATGAGCTGAAAAAGGAAGAGGGCCCCTACCACGGGGTTGTAGAAGACACAGCAGCAGCGGGGAATGGGAGAAGGGGAGGCGGAGAACGTCGTGTGCAGGCGTCATTGGACCGCCTACACCAGGACAAAGAACGACGACAAACTGAATTGCACGAGGGCCTCTGCAGCTTGTATAACCCGACTGCCCCTGTTCATTATGCTTACGTTGACCAGGTCGTCTCTCCGTCCATCCATAAACCTTCCCTCTTGACATCAAATGCGGTCGGGCAGCTGTGTTGCTGAGCAGACTTTTATCAACGAGGGGCTGTAGGTAAAGTAAGAGTAGGCTCATGTAATTCACAGTGAAAGGTTATGCTAGAATAGGTAGGCAGACATGGACGATTGAGGCGCGCACCCAGTCAGTCTTCGTATAGAAGAAAGTACTGACAGAGGAGACCGCGCAGGGCGAGTTCATTTGGTCTTGTCTCAAATGACTGGCCATCCTTGGTCAGACTCGTCTTGTTGATGATGATGACGGTGGCGATATTGGAGTCATTTCTACCGGGCCATCTGCCATTACAGTAAAGTTCATCCATGGGGGGAATCAACATGTCTGAAGCACAGATGATGAGGCAGCATGGGATCCCTGCACTTTGTCCCTATAAACTGAAAGATAGAAACGGAGAGCTCCTTTTCTGCGAGGCTGAGGTCTCTCTCGTCGATCAGAAACATGTATGCCCCTTAATGATGGCCGCCCGCCATCACAAAGGTCAGAGTGTGTCCTCGTCTGCAAGGCCTTCATTCGCCTTGATAAGACAGAAACGTGGAAAGCTGATATCCTTCCTCCTCCTGCGATGAGCCCGTGCTGTGTCTCTCTTCATAAGAAAATGACGACACCTCCTCACCGGAATTGTCACCGCCATTGGTCGTCTGAGGACTATATTGCCGATGTAAGTGTTTCTGTCTGATTGCCATAGCAGCTGTCGTCTACTGCAGCTCTTTCATCTTTCCGTCAGGGACGAGGATCATCCAAAAGCCTAAGCCCAAGCCCAAGAAGAGCTTTCTTCCTCTCCATGATGACCTCCAAGACCGAGAGGACGATTGTGCACATAGCATGTAGACCCAAGTACCGTCACTCTTGTCCTCTGACAGCATCACCTCCCTTATCCTCGGCCTCTTCCTCCCCCTTCTTGACTTCGATCCTACCACATGGGCCTACACCCATCGTACGAGTTACCCCCAATCTAGCTAGCACGTTGAGAAATTCGACAGGGAGCTGATATTGATTCACACACAAAACTCTCTCGTTACAGTTCAACACTTCCATCCCACTCCCTACATCCCCCCCTCTCTCTTTTCTTCTTTTCCGCCGGGCTGTTCCGCCATCGATGAGGCCATGAGGATTCAAGAACAAAATGACGTATGTTAAAGGCATTATCTGCTATGTACTGGGACGCTGCTTGCGTGCAGGTGACCACTAAAGTCAAGTTGGGAACGGATCTGGCTTAGAGGCTGGAAGAAAACAGAATCCATACAGAAAGGGACTCTCTGATTAGCAAGCCCTAATGTAGATACATCAGTCAGCTATGGAAACGCGGAAGATGATACCAAAGAGCCTACATAAGTGGCCCTGGTTACTCTGGTAGTAGTCTTGCGCAATACTGGGCCACTGGGCTTCCCGACTCGGTTAGTCAGCAGGCTCAGGTTCGCGTCACCCCGGCTCACCCCTTGCTCAGTTGACGCTCAGAGTTTATATCGCCGCACCCACCACAACGCCCGCCGGCGGTCCACTTACGGCCGACACGGCCTCCCTCTTCCTCGACTTTTGTCAACTTTACCCGACAGTCGGTCTTGCCATGGGGCGAGGATTCGGCGCACCGCCGCCAGAAAGAGGGGGTAGGTGCCGGTTGGGCCATGGGCCTGGTTTCTGGCACAGTGTGCAGGCGCCCCGTCGCCTGGCTTTCATACGACTCAGGTCGCGCCGTCGACGCTTCTGCTGCCTCTGCGAGCTGGGAGGAGCCTGCCCTTGGAGCCCTGCCTCTCTGTCTACAAAAGGTCGGCGACACTTGCCACTGCCTCCCCTCCCTTTCCTGATTACTTCCTACCTCTGAACACTCGTCACTTATCGTCTACCCTTCGCAGCGACCTGTTTGGAAACGTATACTTCTTACTTGTTGGATCTCACTTGCAAATAGCCCGAGGGATCCAGTACCCATCATGCCGCCACGCAAGAGCGCCCAGGACCACTTCCGTCAGGGGAGAGCAAGGGGGCTCGAAACAGTGCAACAAGGGGATCGACGAGTCTGCTGTCTTCAAGCCGCTTACCGCCCAGGCGGCCCGCGCAAACGCACGAATGCTTGCCCTCTGGGACCAGTACGTCCGCCCTCTCCACCCCTCGGCACACTTCAACCCGTGCCTTGGCCTCAGCTGTGGTCCTGCTAACCCACCTGTCTGTCCAGATACGCTCCAAGAGCATGCCGAAGACCACCCCAAGCCCCCCTATAATGCGAGGTTCTTGAAAGGATTTTATGAAAGAGGTTGCATTCGGCATTGACGGCGCAGGAGGTGACCCGAATCCTGCGGAGGGAACTGTAATGTTGTACTGGAAGCAGTTTACGAGCGGCTGGCGCCGCGAACACGACATGATCCCCCGGAAACGTCACGCTCACGGTGACGAATGTATGCCCACCCCGGGTCGAGGAGGCCCTGCGTCCTGTTTGCTGGACCGGAGTTGACCAGTTGGATCCAGTACATCAAATACGAGTTGCCCGCGGCTCTCAAAAGAAGAGAGTGACCTCCTGTTGGCGAAGGGCAAGCGACAGAGGAGTTTTGGCACAAAGAATCACTTTCTCCATCTCGCCTGCCAACTGTGGGAGAACGACTGGTTTTGAGTACGAGAACCCGGCCACGAGGGTGTACGTATGGGCCGAATACATGGCCATAGTCTGTTCTTCCCCGCGAATCGGCGAGTATATTGAGTCCTCGTCCCGGGCGGGTTCTGGCCGTGGTCTGTTATACAAGGTGAGCACAGAGGAATGCGTGGTCTTCAACCACAGGGCATAGGCTAAGTGATACCTCGGGCCGCAGGACATCCAGATTTGGCGTGTTCCGCAACGAACACGGCAATGCGGAGTTTTGCCATCCAGCTCGTTCGAGACGCGAAGGCCATGACGGACTCCCCGGATAAAAGGTACGCCCCTCTCGGGACCGCACCAGCCTTCGTTATGGTCCTGACGATGTTGACCCTAGACCCGAACACGCGCTCTACGAGGGGCTAGGACCCATGCCTCTCGTCTGCAACGCGATGCTCCCGATACTGGCCATCCTGATGGCGGCCAGGGCGTTCAGGGACTGCGCCACCATTGAAGACCTTCTGGCCATAGAAACCACCAGAGGGCGAGATGAGATGGTCCGCCTGGAGTGGAAGGATGATATGCTCGACCAGCCCTTGTTTACGAGCACGTCTCAGAGAAGGGCCGGTGGTCAAATCGAGACGGCGGGGACGCTGAGTAGACGGCTTCATGCTTTGGGTCTTCGCGCCGGGTACAGCAAGCCACCTACGGTGCACGACTTCAGAGCGGAGGGTTTATATTGGATCAGTACGTCGACCACGGCCTTCGGCGGCACCTGTCCTGCTCTTGCTTAACTAACGAGTTCGTCTTGTAGACCAACTCTACTCTCTTGCCCAGAGAATGAAACATGCCGGCCACAAAAAACCCGACACCTATAACAACCATTTACCAGCCTAATAACAGCGGCACTGATGGTCAAGGTAGCGACGTACAATCCGCCTACAACTGGAGGCACGTCTACAAATGCTTCAAGGAGGCCCAACGGTGGTGACGCCGAAATTTGTTTCCTGTGTAACGAGTGGGTCTTCGGCGAACTCCAGTGGAGCGACCACTGCCACTCCCACCTTGCTACTCCCGAGACGCTGCCCGTCCAGTGCGACCCCCTTGTCTACGGTGGGGTACTTGCCACCGCCGGCTACTGCATATTCTGCATGGCCGACCCGTCACTGGCGCCTCCGGCGCGCCTCCGTCAGTTCCTGGACAGGGGCCTGTGGAAAGGACCATATCCACGGCCACTATGAGAGATACGTGCAGGCTTTCGACGACGGGAAGCCGGTGATATGTCCTCATCCCGGCGCACGATGCCCCGCCCCGTTCGACTCCGTGAAGCACCTCAAGTTTTCATCTCTTAGATGTCCATTGCCCCGATTTCATCAAAGAAACCGAACTTTTTCGAGATGTTGAGACAAGAGGAGGATGTGAAACCGCCACCCGCGAAGAGGGTGCGGAAGCGAGGCACTGAGGAGTTCGGCCAGGAAGCCGAGACCAAGGCGGGGTACCATTTCGGGTTTTCGGTCCGCTTGCAATCAATCCTTATCTAGTAAAATCTTTAACCCTAACCCTTGGTTACGTAATCCTTGTAGATTGTTCAGCGCTAAGCCGTAATAACTGGTCCTTTGTTAGCAAAGGCTTTGTTCCGTAACCTGCATGTTGAATGAATTATAAAACTGCACTTCAACAAGACCCAGCGATGAAACTACAGCTCTCAATGCTCTCTTATTATCCTCGAGTTCCGTGCTCGCTTTTATCTCCTAAAGATGCCCTTTATGGCGATCCCCCAAGTTCGCAAGAAACAACGAGCAAACGACGACTTGCAATACAGTCGCTGTGCGAAGTCCCGGAAGATCGAGCAGTCCCTGCTAGAAAAGAACTCAGCCCAGATATCCTCCGTCGACACGCCCTCCTGGCACTACCCACCCGAGTTCTGGGACAGACTCTCGACGATTCCGCTGATCCGCTCAGCTCTAAAAGAGCTTGACCGGCGGATTTGCGAACAACCTGCCCCTCCTCCCCCGTCGTTGCCAACAGAGCCCGCTGCCCGAGACCTCGCCCGATTTGCACGCCACGGCGGACCAGACCTGCGCGATCTTCGAGGGTATCCGGCTCCTGCTGCTGACAGCACCATGAGCTCCTCATCCCGGAGCCAAGCGACCAAGTCTATCAACCTAATAACGGTTACAACTGATTCAGGTACAACGAGGACTAAGAAATCATCAACCTATCATCGTGGATTCGAACAACACTTAGCTGATTATAGAATTCATGCTATCTGGAACTCGCAGAAACTAGATCTAGCGGATACAAAAGCGGTACTGGCTCGCTCGAGATCATCGCTCTCGCTCTCTCGTTTCCCAGATGATAGCTTCGAAGCCTTCCAAAACGATAATTCTCGAGCAAAGGATGAAAGTGATATATGCAAATATATACTGCCGACTATTACTGGGCCCTGGAAGGATAATTATCCATCTGCTGAGAATATGGCTTTCGGGAATCTAGCACCGCTCACTAACGGGACCATAGTAGCAGCCAAGCCAGATATTGCGCTGGGTGCCTGTCCTGAACAACTCAATCCGACTATTCGCAGCGAGCTTCAACATCACATCATTCCCTCCACCTCAACGGATCGGATTATCGCACCCAATTTCTTTCTGGAGGCGAAGGGCCCGAATGGATCGACAGCAGTGATGATGCGACAGGCTCGGTATGATGGAGCAATCGGTGCCCGGAGCATGCACAGCCTGCAGAACTATGGTCGGGAGGAGCCTGTGTACGACGGCCATGCCTATACCTACAGCTCAACCTACTATGATGGCACACTCAAGATGTACGCTCATCATGCTACTGCGCCTGCAATATCAGGAGGCCAGCCCGAGTATCACATGAACCAGCTCACTGCTTATGCCTTAACGAATAACCGGGAGACCTTTGTTCAAGGAGCTACTGCATACAGGAATCTAAGAGACCTAGCAATGCAGCAGCGAGATACATTCATCGAGGCAGCCAACGCTACATACCGAGCGCGGGTTGCAGCTGCTCAGGAAGAGCCTATAGCCGAGGCACAGCCCTGGAACAACTCCAATTCCGTCTCGGACGAGAATTTCGACTGCAAAGCTAACCACACACCACCAGCCATCGAAAGATCATGATTTCCTGCAACGCAAGATTGCTAGGAGTATTGCGTACTCCCTGCGGCCCGCTGCTGCCGGATCAGCGAATCCAAGCTTCACATCAACGGAACGCTACAGTCGCCACAAGATCTCTAAGCGCTACAGAGACTCGCAGAGTCCACTATCAGGTATTATGACCCATCTAGCATGCAGATTACGGAACAAGCCTCGCTAACAAGGAACCAGGTATCACGATCCAACATCGGATAACCAATAAGGATTACGTAATCCAGGGTTAGAGTTATAATGGAGGGAGGATGATATAAGAACACATTCATTACTATTAGACAGACTACTAAACAATAGCTCTTCAGTTGTTAATTTAAGTATCCATTTGTTACACACTTGAATAGCTTCAAAAGCAGTAAACACTTGCATTCTTATTAGGACTTGTACGTTTCCGTATTCAAGAACTTACGCTTTAATATCGCTCTTGTTAGCATAAACCCAATCAGTACTTAGGAATCTTCGGATAACTGCAGTGCTCATTACATTAAGCTCCCTTCGCAAGAAATACAATTCTCGAAAATTTCATTGATAGAAAAATAGCAAGGCTGAAAGCTAGAAGCGCTGTATAATTATAAATGTACTCGGAGATCTGCTAGACTTCGTATTTGTACAAGATAGGCTACTATTATGAGCACTGCTATAATCTAAAGATTCCAAAGTACACAAAGAGGGTTAATGCTAACAAGAGCAGTATCAAAGTATCAATCCCTGAATATGGAAATATAGCTGAACAAATGGTACAAGTGCTTCA
This sequence comes from Cryphonectria parasitica EP155, assembly GCF_011745365.1. Taxonomy (NCBI): domain Eukaryota; kingdom Fungi; phylum Ascomycota; class Sordariomycetes; order Diaporthales; family Cryphonectriaceae; genus Cryphonectria; species Cryphonectria parasitica. Next base: position 953,835 of record NW_024468919.1, on the reverse strand, counting down.
CTGCTTTTGAAGCTATTCAAGCGTAAGACAAATGAATACTTAGATTAACAACTGAAGAGCTATGTATAATGATCTATCTAATGGCGATGAACGTGTGGTTATATATCCGGCTCTTTATTGTGGCTCTAGGAATCTGGTGGCAGATTCGCAGATTCATGGTGTGAGGATCTGAAGCTCTGGAAGCAGACTTACAGATCCTCCCTCCATTACAACCCTAACTCTGGATTATATAATGCTTCCGTGAGTCCGGGATCAAGTGTTGAACTGTTGGCGCCATGGGTTCTCCTCCGGGTAGCTTCCGTGCTACTGTTTCGTGACCTGCATGTTGGATGGGTTATAACAAGCTGTTTGAACGATTTAACCTCGAGATCTCGAAAGCTACACTGAGCTGCCATCTTCATGATGAGAACTGAACCAAGAAGAAACAGGCGCTTATTGCTCTCGAGCGCGATGAAGCTCTTTGTGCTGACTATATCTGGATAATTAGAGAGTAGCAGCTAGGCTAGTTTATCTTTATAAATGAATCTAGCATTGATAAGAGAGGGATAAACTGATGAATTGTCTGAGCATCTCGAGAATTGAAAGCTCGAAAGTGAGTGCCTGGCGGAGGAACTTATCGTGGCATGCAGTATCAGATATTGCCTGCGCTTTCTTTTGAAAGCATTATAGCTCTGTCGGTGTATAAGGGTGCTACTAATGCTGAGGGCTTCCTGCTATATATTCAAGAGCTGATTCTGCTACGATATACTCCTTTCCCTAGCTCTCGGAGCGTGCTGGTAATGAACAATATATCTTTCTATTATTACAATAACCTTAGGCAGCTGTGTAAGGATGCTGGTATTGTTTTGAAATACCTCTCTCTATATAGCTCTTATTTCAACTTTATTGAAGCTTTCTTTAGCGAGCTTAAGGCGTATATTCAACAGCATGTAATGTATATTAAAGATAACTGGGAAAGTAAGGATGATTAGTACTAGTTCTTGATTGAATCAGTGTATATAATAGGCGAGAAGAAGGAGAATATCAGAGGGCATTTCCTGGCTGCTGAGGTGCTTGAGCTGGGAGAAAGGTTGTAATTAGAGGAGAAGAATAGTAGACAATAGTGCTAAGATTAGAAGACAAGGTGTAACTGAGGGCTGGAGAATGCTAGGTTTAAAAGAAGCTTAAAAGCAGAAATATATAAACTATTGCTATACAAAATACACTAAAATCACTTATATTGTAATGAGCGCACTGCAAAATCCGAAGATCTGAAGTACACAAAGGGTTTATGCTAACAAGAGCGGTGTCAAAGTAGAATCCACTGAATACGGAAATATCACTGAGTAATCCGTGCAAGTGCTGATCATTCGCCTTTGGGGCTATTCAAGTGTGTAACAAATGAATACTTAGATTGACGACTGAAGAGCTATGTCCTGGTGATCTATCTAATGGTAATGAACGTGTCCTTATATATCCAGCTCTTCAGTGTGGACCGTAGCAGTCGCAAGCGACTGTTGCGGTCCCTAGTCTGGACCGTGAGGACCGACAGCGATAGTCGCGATCCAAGGTTACATCGACAGGACCGCTCGCGGTCCTTGCAGTCCTCTCCTGATTGGTCTTTCCCTTCCAACCCTAACCCTTGATTACCTAATCCTGGTTAGGCGTGCTCATGCCTTAAACCGTAATCGTTGGTTCTTTGTTGGCGGGGCCTGTCCTGTGACCTGCATGCTTGGATGGGTCATAACATATATTCTCATTTTCAGCTATACACAGATTTCTCAGACTCTCTATTTCCCTCTGTCTTATATCTCTTCTTTCTTATCTTGCAACCTCTCTTATCAACCTACTTTAACTATTGCTATCAACACTAAGATGGAAAAGGCACCTGACTATCGCAAAGCAACGAATCCTCTTGCCATCTAAGCATTCGATGCTATTCAGGCGAAGCTGCTGATGCTATCATCACTTGCAAAGGCAGTATAGGCTGTTGAGCAGGCTGTTGCAAGATAGAAGGGGTTCTAAGCTGTTAATCAGCTAAGTTGATACTATTCCTACCCTTTTCAACAAGAAATTCCTTCAAAAACTGATGCATCAAGTTGATAGTACATGCTTTAATACTGTAAGTATTATACCAGCTATATAGCACGTTGCTAAGCTTGCTAAGAGCTATATTCTCGAGAGCTAGCTTCTCTTCTATGCAACAAACAGCTTCAGCTTCCATCAGATCTTAAGCTTTTCGCCATCGAAGTATCCTGAAGAACTTATCCATAAAGCTATCTATGCGAGGGCAAAAAAGCTCGTATTGCAGTGCGCTAAAGAGAAGAGAAAAAGAAGAGAAAAACCACGAGGGCAACTAACTGAGGCTATCAACAGATCTGGCTGTTGGCTGGCTGGCTGGGCCGTGCACGGCCTAGGGCCAGTGACTCACTGGCCCTCGCACACCCCCCCTCAGCCAACTGGCAAGGCCAACATCACCATATAGTCCATATATCCTCATCTTTCCCTTGGTGTTTTCCTCCATATTCCTCATCGTAAATCCCTTTTCCAACCTATCTGTCGCTACTCGTAGATCGAGCAACTCACGAGGCTAAGGGCCTTCACGAACTTGGCGTGTTTGGTAGGCTCAAGTGCCTTGGTTAGGCCATCGGCTGCTATATCCTCCGTGCTGATGTGCTGTATGTTGAAATCGCCTTGACTAGTCCTCTCGACGATCCATTTGAAACGGATATCAATGTAGCGAGTGCGGGCAGCATTGTTTTTGTTCAGAACGTTATGCCTAGCATTCAGGCTATCCGTGAAGAGGAGAAGAGGCTTCTCAGCGTTGAGGCTAAACTCCTTAATGAATGATCAGATCCAAATGAGGGCCTGACTAGCTGGGATGAGGTTAACGAATTCAGCTTCTGTGGTTAACAAGATTACCAAGGTTTGCATCTTTGATTTCCAAATAACAGGCGCTCCAGTCATGAAGACAATGTAGCTAGCAGTAGATTGCCTGGTAGCGAGATTGTTAGCTCAGGAAGCATCTGCATAGGCATTGAGAATGTTGTCCAAGAGCATATGGCTGTTGAAGATGATGCTAAGTTCGAGATGTTTCTCGAGATAGCGAAACAGGTGCTTTTGAAGGTGTATATGAGCTGCTGAGGGGCTCATATTTCCCTTGGCTATCTTTCCTACTGTGAACGAGATATCAGGCCTCGTTCCAGTGAATAGCTAATTTAGAGCTTCTGTATGCTTTTGATAAAGCTTTGTTTGATCATGAAGAAGCTCCTAAGCCTTAGGCAGTTCAAAGTCTACAGGCTATAGGGTCTTTGTAGCCTTATATAATTCAAAGCTGTAAAAGGCGATAATCTTTCTGGCGTATTCCTCTTGCAAGAGAAAGATTATCGAGTTCTTCTTATCCCTCTTGATATTGAAGCTTAGGAACTTCTCAGGTTTTCCCAGATGCTTGAGATTGAATTTCTTGCTAATGTAAGCAGCAATAGCATTTATATTAGCATTAGTTGAGCTAGCAATAAGCATATTGTTAATATAGAGGATTAAAAGCATTCCAGTCTGTTCATTGCAAAAGAGGCAAAGCTCGTTATTGAATAGCTAGAAGCTAAGGCTCTTGAGGAAGAGTATGATAGTTTCAAACTATTACAGAGGAGATCAATGCATGCTGTACATTCCCTTCTTCATCAATCAGACCTTGCTATTACAATGTTTGTATTCTGGGGGCGGTTAGATAAAGATATGATTGCTCTTAGGAATAGGTGAGTTGAGGAAGGCTATAATGAAATCAAACTTCTTTCAGGCTAGTTCTTTGATTGCAACGAAGGCTATGAAGAGCTTGATGCTAGTTAATAAAGCAATAGCTGAGTATATATCCTCTATTAACCAGTTCTCAACTTCATAGTTGCTACAAATAACTGAGCGTGCATGAGAGATCTTCTTGTCTTTCAAGGGATTCTTAGAATTATTCTTGAGATTAAATACCTACTTAGCAGGAAGGATATTCGCGCTAGGGTCTGGTTTAGACCAGATGTAGATATAGTTGTTCTCAAGCTTAGTAATACTCTTGTTGCAAACAGGCTTCTATGCATCCTCAAAGTTAGGCAATTTTATAGCTTATTTATAGTTCTTTGATGCTAATAATGTTTTTGAATTAATAAGATACTATACTTTTAGTGCTGATAAGCATATGAACTTGAGAATTGGTTCGTATATATTGTAAGAAGCAATAGCGTTGATAGCTAAGGCATCCATCTTCTTTGATGAATCAGGCAAGCTAGCATGCTGCTTATCCTTGGCCTGTTTTCGTGGTTGCTCTCTTGTGGAAAGCTGGGGCGTGTGAGAATGAGGACGGCGTGATCTCGGGATAGCTTCTTTCTCCGCCAGAACCTCCTCATCCATCATCCCCTGAGGCATATCGTTGTAAACAGCCTCAATTGAACAGGAAGAGTGTGAGGCAGAAGCTTGAGCCTCACTGTCTGTTACCGTCTGGCCTCCGGGAGGCAACGCATCCACCCCCGAGATTTCCTTTTTAGTTCCTCTCTTAGCTTGTTTTTTCCCAGTCCATCCTGTATTTTTCCATATATTTCTGGTTCGGGAGTGTAGCTGGGAGTGGGCAAGGTTGGAGGCTCGGTCTGAGGGTTAGAAGAGTCGGTTTCGGTAGCTTCCTGTTGAGAAGGCGAGTTCTCCTGGTTATAGATCGGCATGCTCAGGCGTACCTCGGGAAGCCTCTCGTTCGTAGCATCCTCTCGCTGGTCTACGAGAAGGGTCCTGATTGTAATGAACTCGTTTTCAACTGAGGATTTGCTGAACTCAGTAACGTGCTCAATCTCAGCTATCTCTAAGTTGTTCAAAGAAGGGTTTTCGCACTCTCGAATCTCTATAGCTACTGTACGGTACATCTTATCAGCTTTAGGATTATATATTTAGACGATCTTGCCTGATGGATTGTTCCATGTAAGAAGCTTTGTTTTCAAGCTTATTTTAGCGTATTTATTGCTTGATTAGCGATATGCTTTCTTTATATGAATCCATACATTGCTGCCAACGACTCTGAGGAATTCTGTATCAGGGATTGCTTTCTTGTAGAGGCTCAGACGGTATCCCAGCTTCCGGATAGGCAGCTCGTTGTGCTTGTTTGCTATGCAAGGCAGTAGATTTATGATTCAACAAGCAGCTTCTATCATAAAGGGCTACAAGCCTGATGAAAGGTTTGCTGTATTGTGTGCTATGCATGCTTTCTTAACAACATTGTGATGAGCCTTCTCAGCCTTGCTGTTCATCCAAGATAAATGAGGAATTGTATGTAAGATAACAATGCTTCTCTTATTAGCTTATTGCTGAAGCTTTGAGTTCTTGAAGATAGATATCGCTAGTCCAAACTCTAGCTCATTGTTGCAATCCAAAGCCTGAATCTTTCTGCTAGACTATTACTCAAAAAATACAACAAATTTCTTAATGAGATCAAAGGCTTCGTTCTTCTTATTAGCAAAATAGACTCAATGATAGTTTGTATCCATATTGATGAAGTAAAGGCAGTAACAATAGCCATTGTATCCCTCCTGAAATTCGATTAGATCAAATCTAATCAACTGGCTAGAAGCATTGTATTTGACATCCTGAGAGCATCCATAGGACTCTATCAGATAGTTCTCGAGATACAGCTTACAACAGAAATCCTTTTCCTTAACAACTGTGATGCTAGCCTAACTAGCTGCTTCTCAAATTGCTTCTAAGCCTGCATGCATAAAGCGGTTATGAAGTCTTTAGTAGATTACAGATATAAGTATTGCTGGTTTTGCCAGAAAGCCACTCTCTGAAGGCTGAGGAAGGTTCTGTGCTCTCAGAACTAGTATACCTTCCTTCCAGTCGATCTAACAAACCTCACATCTATCAGTTGTAGTTATGATCTAGCTCATCTTGCTATCAAATCCCAATCCAAGGAGTATCAGCTTTCTCATGCTGATAAGATTGCAAGAAGTTCTAGATGAGAATCTAGTATTCTTGAGCTTAATAATAGCAACAGAGCTATTATAATGCACAATCTTAAGCTATATCATTCCAGCTATCTCGATATTGAAGAAGCCTGCTGCGAATTCCATAGCTTCTGGTTTCTCAAGCTTGAAGAGATCTATAAACTACTTAGCATTATTGAAAATCATCTCTAAGGCGCCTGTATCAGCTATAATGCTATCCTTTAACAGCTTACTGTTCTCAATAAGCGCTAAGATAGCAACTAATGCTGCTCTGCTGGAAGCTGCTAACGAGGAGCTAAATACTGTTGATTCTGCATTTGTTGTTATAAACAACAACTGATTTGTATTATTATTGCTGTTTTCCTAGTAGTTTTTGCAAGCTTGTAGTTCTGAGCTGTGATACTTATTGCAGAATAAGCAATGCTTTCAGAATGCTAAAAGGAACTTTTTGTACTAGCAATAATATAGAAGTTGTTCAAAGCATAACTTAGAAACTTTCAAGGCGCTGATCATATCTTTGCTAGGAAGGAAGTCCTTCTCTGGCTACTGCTTTTCATCTCCTTAGCTGCTACTTAATAATATCTGATTTAATAACATCTTCTTCAGAGCTGCAAAAGCTTTTGCATCTATACCTGTTATAATAATTGAGTTAATCTCAGCTATCAACATATTCTAGGTTAATTTGCTAATCTTATAATCTCTAATAGCAAAAGCATGCAACGTTGAAAGTACATTCTCAATCTTCTTAAGAATCAGAGCTATTATGAAGTTGTTAGAAAACTCATAGTAAAGTTCCCTTAAACAACAATGCATATACTGAAGATTATTGCAAAAAGCTAACAAGAAAGCGTAGTTAGCAATCTAACAGATTGCAAAACGAACTGCTATCTAATTAATGTAGTTCTCAGAGTGCTTAGGAAGAGTATGCATTACCGCTTGGTATATAATATACGGATCTCGCTTTCTTGGATTCAAGCCTGCATTGGTAAGAGTGCTTTGCACCTTTTGCAACGTATTCTGAAGCATTGTAACAACCTGAGCTCGCTATCGGATCCAGATTGAAAAGCTCTCAGGATCAGCTATCTTGTCAGGCTTAGGAACTGATTCGAGAATATAGTGAAGATATTCGTATAAAAGAAGGATCGACTCAACCATAATACTCCAATCCTCGAGATTTTCCTCGCCCAGAAGCGCTGATACGCTGTGCTGGATGAACATCACCCTGATGCTATCCATCTTGAATACCATCGCCTCTGATAGTCTTGATGATTCTGATAGAGGGACTGCAAAAGCCTCCTTGTTGTTATCTCCTGAACGAGAGGCTATCGGAGTCTCCTCATCGTTCTCTTGAATATCCTCGTAAACGGACTGGTCTATGATATCCTCATCAGCTAAGGCCATCAGTTGTTAATAAAGGTGTTTCCAGGACAGCTTGGGGTCCTGAAGAGTTTGGGAGGGTTGAAGATGCTGGTAGGCGCTCTTCTTGTTATTTTGAGTGAATTCAGCTGCGTTGAGCGCGATTCGAAGCTGAACTCGAGGAATTTGCCGTAATCAGGGGTCGAGAAACGATTCAAATATCGTGAATGCTCGAAAGAAAGGGCAAGAGGGCTGCATAACCTATGCGAGGGCAAAAAAGCTCGTATTGCAGTGCGCTAAAGAGAAGAGAAAAAGAAGAGAAAAACCACGAGGGCAACTAACTGAGGCTATCAACAGGTCTGGCTGTTGGCTGGCTGGCTGGGCTGTGCACGGCCTAGGGCCAGTGACTCACTGGCCCTCGCACACTATCTATATCAAGCTCTTCTAGCACAATAGAGCTCGAAAAGAATGTCACAATTAGCCACTCTAATAGCGTAATTAGCACTTGAAAAAATATGTATCTCAAGAGAAGCCTAGCTTCAAGCATCTAATAAGATGTATATACAGAGAGAGGCATTATCAGAGAAGCTGATGGTAGCAGAAATGAGAGCATTATTAACTCAGGTTTGCTCAGCTAGCTCTGAAGCAACTGTGCTAGCATTGCAGAATCTCCTTCTCTATTAATATTAATAATATTACTGCTAATAGAGCTGTTGCTTTTTCCAGCATATGCTTTCCCTTTTCTGCTAAGGAGATCTTTTCATATATCTGATGCTAGTATTGCTTTAGCTATTAAGCTGGTTGCAAAGCTATCTCCAGTGCTCAAGATTGCCTGTATATAGAAGATAGCACAACTGAGGATTTAGCAATATATGCTGTTGTGGTGGCCAGGGTGGTAGTCTGTAGGACATGGAGTACAGTGGGTCAAGGCTCCTCATACATATAAAGAATACTACTCACTTTTCAAATTCTTTAGCTATAAGCAATAATGAAGTATTCTTTTCTCTTCTTTTCAATTTTGAACCCTTTGGACAGGTCTAAGACAGGTTTTTCACCCTGTTCTTGTGCCCGTGTGGCCTTAGTTTGCTGTTCTCATCTGTACAGGCATGCTTGGATTGCACGAGCCCTTGCTCATTGCTTCGGCAGCTGTTCATTTCTTTTCTCGAGGGCGACAGCGCCCTAGTTCTGGTTCAATGCTATATAAGATATAATTAATATTAGCTTTTTCAGCTTTATTTGCAATCTTCTCTGCTTATTGCATCAGATCTTGCTGATTAAGCTTGAAATAATAATTATCAAGCTCAATTCAGCAATATATAGCAAACTTTGTACTATTTCTATTATTAGTATAGCACATAGAATCATAGCACTGCTAATGGATATTAAGCTGTTTGTAGAGATCTCTCTAGCTAGCAATCTCAGCATTGATCTGCTTATGCATACTCAAGGCTTTCGAGTGCGGGCGAGCAGTTCCTGGCATCTGGAGCGCTCGTATTGTTGTGCTGGCAGGCGTAAAGAGATCATCAAACTCGCTAGCCCCCGCTTCGATAGCAACTTGAGTATCTGCTTATAGCTGGCTAGCTATACTTGAAGGAAGTTCTCGCAATAGAGCATGAGGGATATATCTGCTGCTGCTAATCTCGAGATTGAAGGTATATATAATGATGAGGCAATAAAGGTTCTTTCTGTTGAGCAGAATATCGCTGATTTGTTGCGCAGCACTCTGGAAATCGTTGCTCATCATCTCGTTGCAATGGATCTGGTTGCCTCGAACAGTACTATTGCTTCTCCTCATGGTAATTCTAGCAAAGCTGTATTTAGTACGAACAGTTTGTTCTTTTACAACTCGAGCAATATGTATAGTTTGTTCGTTCAGCTAAGCAGTTAGGGCATCCTTGATAACGAGATCGAGGAAACAAAGCATGTTAGCAAACCTCTTCGTAAGCATTTCTGAAGGCGAGATCCTTCGAAACTGTGCGCATCGATGAACAGGGTAATGCCAGTTGATATGGACCTCTGCTGGAGTAGTAATCTCGACGATTTCAGGGTTCTCAGCCTCTCTAGCATCATCGCCCTTATCATCGCTGTCTATTATGACAGGGCTGGCAGATGCTCGTGCCTTTGTCGCAGCAGCAGCTTTAGCAGCAGCCCTCTCAGCAGCCCTCTTCTCAGCAGCATGCCTGGAAGCGGCTTTTCTAGCCTCTCGAGCCGCTGCCAGTTCCTTGTCTCAAGCTCTTCTCTCTTGAGAAATTGCTGCTTGTTCGGCTCTTTTCTCTTCAGCAATTGCTGCTCGTTCAGCAGCTCTTCGCTGGACTGCTGCCTCCTCAGCAGCTGCTTTGGCATCCAGCCTGGCCTGAGCCCTTGCTGACACCCCAGGCTCAGGTTAACGAGAAAACTTCTGTGCTGTTGTATGTTTCGCAGCAGAAGCCTTCAAAGAGACTTTAGCCTTACATTTAGCAAGCATTTTAGCAGGCTTAGATGGTGCTAGCTCGAATCGCATGCATGCCTTAGGGTTCGAACGAAGCCAGCGAGAGAATGCCTCATCCTCTTGGGATACTCTACGGAGGATAGGCTGTAGCTCGGGCAGATAGTCTTCTAGAGGAAACGCATATCAGATATCAAATTGCCTATTTCCTGCTCGTATACCTCGTTGTCAACTGCTATATAGCTATAGCTGTTGTTCTAAGAAGCATAGGACTTATTAGTGCTGAGAGCTAGCAACGCTTGAGCGCTAGCAGCACTGTTAGACGCTGGAAATGATGAGTTTGGTGATAGCTCTATATAATCCAGCATGCGTATAGTCGAAATTCGCGAATTTGAGAATAGCTTTAGGCGTTGGGGGGTGGCCAAGCAAGGAAGTTCTTCAAAAGTTGAAGCAAAAAATGAGCGTTTTCACGCGCTCATAATTCACACGCGTTTTTGGTGAAGAAATCGAGAGGTGCAAAAATACAGTGGGTCCATCCACTTGAATGCAACGGAATGTAAACTTAGAATTTTAATGATTCATCAAGCTATATCTTAGGGCTTTCGCTATCTTGGTTTTGCTACTATAGATCAGTAATTTTCTCTTTGCAGAGGTCCAAATACGTATGTAGCGAGGCAGGCTTTGGTACACCTGTAGTATCATACCCGCTTCAGATCCTGTATAACATAGTTGTTAATTGCAAGACAGCAGCATTTAGAACAAGAAAACAGCTTATCGAAGATCTGATCTCCCTTTATATGGTTCTCCGTAGTATGAAACGAGAGTCCAGATTTCGTCGGGAAGATCTGATCTTCGCAGAGCAGGCATCGATGGACTTGAATGAACAGCAAGTTCTTGGCATCGTGAGACGACTGCATGTGCTGTATGAGCTCGATAGAGGTTCAGAGACTCTTCGATCCCTGAGCGGGTATACTCGGGGCAGGAAAGGGGCTATGTTGATGCATTGCGGTGAGCTGTGGAAGTATGCTTCCATATTTCTGCTCAAGACTCAAAGTCTCTAAAGCAGAGGAAATACTTTGATACTATCTCAGGTACTTGTATATTGCTAATCTTGGCTGTCTTATTGCGCTCCCGAGGAAAGCTGCATTCGCTTTAAGAGCTGCTTGGAAAAGCGAGCTAATTATAATGAGCACTGCAGTTATCCGAAGATTCCTAAGTACTGATTGGGTTTATGCTAATAAGAGCGATGTTGAAGTGTAGGTTCTTGAATACGGAAATATACAAGTTCTGATGAGAATGCAAGTGTTTACTGCTTTTGGGGCTATCAGAGTACGTATGTAATCTGATACTTAGATTGATGATTGAAGAGCTATGTCTAGTGGTCTATCTAGTGGTAATGAATGTATTCTTATATATTTAGCTCTTCATCGTAGCTCTGAGAATCTGAGAGCAGATCTATAGATTTATTAGTATAAGGCTCTGAGGATTTGGGAGCAGATCCATAGATTCTCCCTTCATCATAACCCTAACCCTGGGTTATGTAATCGGTGCTTTGTTAGAACGTAGGGTTCTTAACACCTAGTCCTTGTTGCTTATAACCTATTTCGTAACCTGCATATTAAATGAGTTATAATACTGATTCCTCTTGCAATAGAAGACTGGAAGCTTATAAGCTTATCTATAGTTAGAATCAGGTTGTTCATAGCTTATTCGAGAGCTCTGCGGTTATTAGCTTCCTGGAAGTATTCCCGTCTTCGTATTCTAACAGCCTCCCGTAAAAGCTTCATGACAATGAGGCGAATCTTAGCGTGTAATCACTACTCCGAATCAAGCTCCGTAAATCGTTCGGCTTTCCTTTCAGAAAGTTTCATCCTCTCTGGTTGCATCAATAGGGGCGAGCGGGTTGCAATGCAGAGATGAGTTCTGTAATAGCTGGAAGATTTCCTCATTACTTTCTATCTGAGTCTCTTCATCGCATCATGCCTCGGGGGCATCATCTTGATGAAGGCTCTCTCATGATAGCAACCCACGAGTACTATTCCATCAAGGAAGCTACCCAGGGTATTATCTTCCTCGCAATGCCTTTCCGAGGCACTTCTTTCCAAGGTGTAGCCATATGGGCAGAGCCAGGTCTGAATGCTTGGGCTTTGATACGAGGCCGGAAAGTGACCAAGCTGCTCAGCAATGTGAAAGAGGAGACTCGGAACCTTAGGGAACTCGTCCGCAAATTCACTTAGCTGTATCTAGACCCTGCTCATCCGTATCATGTATACAACTTTTGAAACCTTGGAAAGACGAATCTGCATAGGATATTTCCTTGGGCGCCAGACTGGTTAGGTACCCGGTAAGAACTGCAGAAAACTTTCCATCTCGCTTTATTCCCTGTATACTATCTTTATAATGAGCAGAAGATTACTAATACGTGTCAGCTGGTGGATGCTACCTCTGGGACTCTGGACTTTGTTGAGAACCCCTTAGCACTCCATCGAAAACATGGTCTCATGAACAAGTTCCGTGGCGGCTGTGATGACTACGATTATGTATCTGTTGCTAGACAGATCGAAAGCGTTCTCCAGCGTATTCGCGACGACAACGCAGACACATGGATACGAAAGCATCACTATACCGAGGACAAGCTCCGGATTGAGCGACTCTCAGGCAAGCCTTTGTCGATGGAGCAGTGCTACATCAATCTCGCCATTGTGAAGCAGCCCGATGAAAACGCAGAAAACTCGAAGGAAAGATCGACCAAAGGTTCTGAAGGAGATGCAGCACCCCATTCTTCCCCGTTTTCACTCCACGCGCGGCTGAAGATTGAGATGCCGGACAAGAAGTCCCTGATCGAGTTGCCGACACTTTTTGCATCACGCCAAGGGCCCGACGGCCACACAAAACCACCAAGAAGAATCTTGATCCGAGGACGCGCTGGAGTTGGGAAGACTACTTTGTGCAAGAAGATTGTGCACGACTTCCTCAGCACTGATAGATGGAAGGCTTTGTTCAACCGTGTACTCTGAGTGCCTTTACGGAAGCTCAAAGAACGCTCCTACCCGGAATACAACCTGGAGAGACTTTTGTTCTATATTTTCTTCGAGGGGCACCGTGATGGCCGCCGTCTCGCTAAAGGATTATGGAATGCCGTCCACAACGAAGCTACCAACAGGCGTGGTACTCTGTTCCTCCTCGATAGCCTGGATGAAATATCCGAGCTTTTGAATCCATTCTCTGCGGCGTCCAGTTTTCTTATACAACTTTTGAACAGCCCCAACGTTATTATTACAACCCGGCCGCACGCCATAGCTCTGGCTGGCCTCAAAGACCCAGACCTCGAATTGGAAACAATTGGGTTCTTACCAGATCAAGTTGGCCAATATCTTGAAAAGACCCTTGCCGATCCACAAAGGACCAAAGTTAAGTCCTTCCTTCAAAACCATCAGCTTGTTCAAGATCTCGTTCGGATCCCCATTCAGCTGGATGCACTCTGCTTCACTTGGATCGAAGACTTCGAGTCGGAGACGAATCTTGATACCATGACCGCCATCTACCAAGCTATCGAGCTAAAATTATGGAAGGAGGATATTGTACAACTGGGAAGGAAAAGCAAAGGGCAGTCGATTGCAGGAAGCCAGATCCAATCACTTGATCGGTCCATCATTAAGCCATATATCGAAGACGAGATTCTGTTCCTGGAAGCCCTTGCCTTTACTGAACTACATGACGACGTGATTCAGTTTGATTCAGCGCATATCAACAGAATAATTCGCAACTTGGGCCTGAAGGAGTTCCTACCCGATCAGATTTTGCCATCCCTCTCGTTCCTACGAACATCAGACCCATCGTCAGAATTCAGGAACCAAAACTTTCACTTTCTACATCTGACTTATCAAGAGTATTTTGCAGCACGGTATTTTGTACAGCAATGGACAGGTGGCAAACCACTGAAACTCAGCCGCGAAAAGATTACTACTCGCGAGTTCCTTAGGAAGTACAAATACACAGCACGCTACGATATCTTATGGCGCTTCGTTTCCGGCCTGCTTGACGCTAAGGAAAAGGCCGACGAGTTCTTTCACGCGATCAACGAGGAGCTGCGCGACCTCTTGGGCCCTATGCACCAACGACTCGTCATGTATTGCTTGAATGAAGTCTCTGCTGACGACAAGTCAGCTTTCGCTCAGCATCGAAAGGACTTAGAAAGTCAAATCTTACAGTGGTGTTTATTTGAACTCAGGAATATAGGAACATCCTATCTGTTACACGATATTTCGCTCTCAGATGATTTGCTGAGAGCTGTGGCTCAACGGCTCGGAGATGAAGACTCGGGTATCAAGCAAGCAGCTATCGATATACTCGGACGCCAGTCTTCGCTCTCAGATGATATGCTGTATGCTTCAGCTCAACAACTCAGAGATAAAGACTCAGATGTCAGGCAGGCAGTTATTAATATGCTCGGACGCCAGTCTTTGCTTTCAGATGATATGCTGAAAGCTGTGGCTCAACGGCTCAGAGATGAAGACTTAGATGTCAGGCAAGCAGCTGTTCATCTTTTCATAAGCCAACCAGCTTTATCTTGGAATATCCTTAAGCCACATATGGAGAACTTCTATATAGAAGTTTTGAGGCGGAGCTTCAGTGAACATCTCTGGTGGTACGCTAAGCATGAGACTTCTGTCATTTGGGTAGATTTCCAAGAGATACTTTGGGACGGCTGGGGGGGAAATGGGGAAGTGTATCAGAAGGTGCTGAGTATTTCTGAAGATTATCGGAGAATGGTGCTGGGCTCATAGTATTTTATATAGGAATAGATAAGTTGTGCGAGAGTACTTATAATCCAAGCGCGTCTATAAAAAGGATATCGTAGAATGGTGTGCTGTCTTGGCGCCGGTTATGACACAACCCAGACATGGTGGCCTGTGCAGAACTACAGCAGGTTATGATATACAGCCTTGTTCTATTCAGGTGGACGGACCTACTGTATTTTTGCACTTCCCAACTTCTCCACCCAAAACGCGTGTGATTTACGGGCTCGTGAAAACGCCCTTTTTTTGCTTCGACTTTTGAAGAACTTCCTTGCCTGGCTACCCCCTACCCTCGTCGTCCGGCATTGAAGCTATTCAATGCACTGAAATTGAGTACTGCGAATCGAGATGGTGGTTAGGCCCTGTTAGGACCAATGCCTGGCCTACGGCTTAGCGATGGAGACTGTTCTATCATCACCGGCCTCCTCGAGGGTGGCTTTTCTAATAAATATATCGCTATCAGCGCCAATATCACTCCAGACTATACCCAGAGGCTTCGAAAGCGATAGGTTATTATAGGGAGTATCTTTATTGACCAGGACCGCACTGGTCGAGCAAAGCTCCTGCCATTTCATCTAGCTGTATGCCCTGAATGTACGAGGCCAGTGAATCACTGGCCGCACTATCGCCAGGCACCCTCTGTCTATAGCCTCAGTTAGTCAGCTGTGTTTCTTTTCTTTTCCTTCCTTTCCTTTCCTCTTCAGCGCAGTCAATACACTCATTCCCATATATAAGCTGGACAAGAACAGTCATTTGACCTCTTTCAAGGAGCAAATCAGTATACGAGAGACCTTCAACAGGCAAGCACTCTGAAGAAATCCTACGCAGCGACTTTGGCTTCATCTTCTTTTCGAATCCTCATGACTATTGCAGCACATCAGGACCTTGAAATCAAACAGATAGATGTGACGGGTGCCTTTCTGAACGAGCTTAGAGAAGTGAAGAGCCTGTTTACTGCGGATTGCCACCAGGATTTGAGGAAGAAGGGAAATGTTAGTTACTCGAGAGCACTTTATAGGTTGAAAGACTCGCCCTTCTTATGGTTCAAAGATTTGTGTGCCATAATCCAAAAATTGGGGATTGCAAGAGTCTTGTGAGAAGCCGTGCCTCTTCACGAGCGTAAGCAAGAGAATCATGCTTCTTTCCTATATTGATAATACTCTCCTGATTTACCCAAAAGAGGCGCACTCCAAAGCCCATGCACTCAAAGAAGGACTGTTGGCCCACTACGAAATCGAGGAACAAGGACCAGTACAGTGGTTTTTGGGCGTCAGCGTCATCGTAGATCGGTCTAAGCGCACCATTTGCTGGGTTCACGATGCGTACGTTGACGGAATGACAGCAGGTTCGGCCTTGCAGACAACCCAGCTATTTTGCTATATATCTCTTTGAGCCTTAAGAACCTCGAGAAGTTGGAGGGACAAGCATCAAAGGTAGAAATCAAGCTGTACCAAGAAAAGACTGGGTCTATCCTTTATACTGCTATCATAATTGGGTCAGATATAGCGTTTGCTTGCGCCCTGCTTTCCAGATTGCTTACAAACCCTGGGCCAGCACATCTTCAAGCAGCAAACCGGGTTATCCAGTACTTTTGCGCAACAAGATTTATGTGCATTCAGTTGGGGGCACAAAACAAGGATGCTCAGGCTTTGCTTATTGCTGGGGACGCTTCTTTTGCAGATAATCCGAGCGACAGGAAGTCCTCTCAAGGATATCTCATATCACTTTACAGAGGACCGGTCCGCTGGAAAGCCTCAAAGCAAGCAATTGTGCCAACTGTATCAACAGAAGCTGAACTGCTTGTCTTCAGCTCACAGCCAAAGAGACGATCGCCCTGAAAAAGCTGCTCCATAATATCAGCCTTGACCTGGGAAACGTTTAGAATATTTACTGTAATAATCAACAAGCGATCAGATTGGTAGTTTCTGAGCATGAAAGAATACAAAACCTCGCCATATTGATGTACACCAAATGTAGCTGAAACAGGAGTTCAAAAAGAGGACTTTCAAGGTCACTTACCTTCGCAATGCCCAAATGCCTGTAGATAGGCTCACCAAAAATCTGTCACGGGCGCAGTTCGAACACTTCAGGGCTTTCTTAAACCTTCAAGATGTAAAACACAAGATTGAGGGTTAATTTCCTTTATCATTTCTACAGTACGAAAATGCCTAAACTAATGAGCAATTGAGCCCAAATTTCATTTGCTGTGGAAGGCACACTATGGTGGTTCACAAATGGTAGGAGGGAAGATAATTCATTCCTTTCTATCTTAAAAAGGCGCCTTGCCAACTGCCCGTCTATATAGAAAGGGACAGTAGGCGCTAGTCCCAATTGGGACAGAAACACCAGTGACTCACAACTTGCCCTAGCCCAGTGAATGGCTAAGGGGTTAGTCACTATCTCCTGTGACTGCTGGCCTAGGGCCTCACATTTCATTCAGGCCCTATGGCTGCTGCCACATTTGCAATACAATAAATCCCTTATACTAATTTCTTAGCCACGCGCTCTGAATGCCAGGTTCTGTGGGACCGGACCGGAGTAATCGGCTCAGCCTTGGGGTTGGACTGTATGACAGGTCGACTGAAAATACGCTTCGAAACTGACTTTGGGAGACGCGGTGGGCGTTTCAATCTCCTCCCCATTCTCGGGAAACATATCACCTTCGTATAAAGCGAGCGCAACCTTCTAAGCTGTGCGCGCCCGATCCATAGTGCCATTGCTGATGAGGACCTTGTCAATATGCTTCAAACCAAGCACCAGACACGTCCCCAGAAGCAAGTCTGCAAAAGGCAAAATGACCTGCAGGACAGCCTCGCACTTGTGATTTCCTTCGATGCAAGACTCGCAGCGCTTAGTACCCTGCTTTTTAGTTCCTATGCAGACCCCAAGACTCTTTCCTCCAGCCGCATTTTTGACGCATTGAATACAAGGAACAAATCGCTCTCCTGCATAAAGATGGCTCTTGCGGCTCGCCAAAGGCATATACTCGTTGCCCTTTTTAATGGTGGTCGGGGTCGGTACCGGGGGTGACTGCAGAGAGGACTCAGGAACACTCGGAACATCCTTTCTCTTGCGCTTCTTT
Organism: Cryphonectria parasitica EP155; assembly: GCF_011745365.1. Taxonomy (NCBI): domain Eukaryota; kingdom Fungi; phylum Ascomycota; class Sordariomycetes; order Diaporthales; family Cryphonectriaceae; genus Cryphonectria; species Cryphonectria parasitica. Next base: position 936,225 of record NW_024468919.1, on the reverse strand, counting down.
GAGAGCGTCTTGTGGGGAATTTCGTCCGCAGCCAAAGTATCATCTCCTGCCTGTTGTAGCTCCTCCTCAGGGATGAATTCCCAAACATCTGAGCCCAGAGATTTCAGCCCGCGAGCCAAAGCCGGGAGTTTGGGCACATAATATTGGCGAAGAGACGCGGACACATTAGGGGGCACAGGGTCGTTGAAAGTACGCGTAAACTTCGAAGGAAGGTCGATGCCCTTTTGCTTGGCGTGTATCATCGCTAGTTCAACCGCTTTTCTGTATGCAACTGTTCTTTTTGAGCATATGAGCAAAGAACAAAGCTTTCAAGCGCAAGTATGAAATCTCACTGTTGTAGCGCTTAGCCTGCGCACTGGACGCCTTATAGGGGGACTTCGGAGGCAGGATGGGCCAACTATCCTTTCCATACTTGACTTCCTGACTCTCATTTTCAGTGCTGTCCAAGTTGCCTGTTTCTACCGGTGTCAGCACGAGAATCCTCACCAAAGATGCGTCAATTGAGGACGTACCAGAAGGTATGGGAGAGCCAATTTCAGGCGACGGACCGCCCTGGGGATCATTTGAAGCATCAGAGTTGTCTGAAGTATCAGCTTCTGCGTTTTTCGAGCTTGTCAATTTGATAACTTGGTGAAGGGAAGGCTGAAGGTGGCTTGCCAGGCTGAGATGCCTGCACCACGATCTCGCTTGCAATAGGGCTATCGTGGGCCTGCACCACAACATCGGGAACCTTGGAATCGGTCATCTTGGGCTTGAAAATCGCGATAGACGGTTCAAATTTGATGATTAGCGTTGAAAAACAGCTGAAAATGCGACCAGAAAGTGAGGTCCTGATGATTGAAATGTGGTGGTTGAAAGAAAAGGTTGAGGATGGCAGGGGTCTGTGGGTGCAGGAGACAGTGGATGGTGGTAGACGAGCTCTGGATCAAGAGGAACAAAGATCGTCATGTACCAAGATCTCAGAATATACCATGCATAGAACATCGCACCCAGCGCTCTGTGGACCTGCGACAACTGACCCCTTGAACCTGGTCGCGAAGTATGTGAAGGAGGGCCTGTTGTTTTCTGGGCATCGCCTTGCCTCCAGCAAGAAGGCTGAAGCTTGTCTTAATACTTATCAAAAACCGTGGAGCCTCCGTAAGCAAGCTTACTCCGGTCGCGGGCGCCATTTGTTACCAGTGTCCAGCCGTCGTCGTGCTCGTCGTTAGGAAGGTCTCTGGCTCAGAGAGGCACAGTATTTATGCTTGTTGAGATATGGTGATAGTAACAAAATCTGGCCAAGTAGTCCAGCTAGCATAGAGTTGAATGATAATGAATAGCTGACCTTGTTACGCTCTGACTTCGCAGGAGGTGTCCCGCTCAAACATGCTGAAACCCCATTTCTGACTCCTCTGAGCGCCTCTTTTTTTGCAGCCCTTGCTCCTGGCTCTCGCGACGAGCCCTGTGTAAAGTCCGTGGGATTTTAGGAGCTGCGAGAAGGAGGTAGACAGCTGCGAGGAGGAGGAGGAGGAGGAGGAGGTATGTTGTGATCTTGAGTGTGGTTGAAGACTGGAAGCGGTAAGGGTCGTCGAACGGGTTGATGTGACGACAGCCCTGCGTCGGTTCAGTAGCCAGCAGATTGGCGGCTGATCTTGTCTCAACGACGCTTACAGGTCCCGTCTATGCGGACGCTGCAGGAGGAGAAGGTCAGGTTAAGGTAGGCGTTCAGGAAAGGGGGGTGGCGGTTGCAGTCTCACAGGTAGGTCAGGTCGTCCTTGAGCTTGGGTTTGTTAGGCAGCGTCCGTTTCTAGGAGCAGACCAGGACGGCCAAGCAGTAGCGGGCCAGCTTGGCCATGAACTGGGGTCTATAGTTAGCAACGAGAGCTACCTGGTGCTGATGATGTAAGAAAGCGTTGGGAAAGGAAGCGGTCTCCATACCTCTAACTGTCGAATGCAGCAGCTTCATATAAGGCCAGTCTCTTCGGGAAGCATATAAAAGAGAAAGAGAATAAGAGAGAAGAAGAGAATGGAGGAGAGGATAGTAGATAGCGATCGATAGTGATATAAGGCCTTGATAGTGATTCTATGCAAGGGCAAAAGGACTCGTATGCTGGCGCTGAAGAAAAGAGAAATGAAGAGAAAAGCCACGAGGCCAACGAACTGAGGTTACGAACAGGCTATATATGCTACCAGGTCAGTCTATATTATCACTGTTATGTCTCACCATTATGCTGATAATGTTGCTAATACTCTTGAGCATTTTAAGTCGATATCGCGTCTTGGACAGCAGCGTGTCCTACCAACAGATCAGCAGAAGGGATCTCAAATAGCAGGAATTTAGCATCCTGACCCACTACTTCTTTCTCAACTTGGGACGCTATCACCGTCAACCCGTATCACCCGCCGCCTCGGCTGTGTGTATGGGTATTTCGGTTTGTTAGCTGCTAATGACCCAGCAGATCTCCCTCAAGTCCCTGATCTGCTCTTGGCCCTGCAGTGTTACAATCTTCACCTCGTTCTTCACCCCACAATTCTTGACGCTTCTGCAGTCATAGCCTCTGATAGACTTGTAGCGGAGCCTCCTTGACGCTGCGAGTGCTTTCTAAGCCTACCATGACTCCTCCCTTTGCCGCCTTCAATCGTTCTCGACCACACAGCGTCTGGTCAGAATTCGGCCGAAGGCAGTTCTATTGCCTCCTGCGCGACTGCCGCAGGTATGTACTCGGAAAGGATCGCGGCCACCCCCAGCTCGGATCTCCACCCGTAAGCGGCCTCATAGAACCCACAGCACCAGCAACCGCCACAGCTCTCCTCGTTCAAGAGGGCGGCGATATAGACTAGCCCGCCAAGAAGAAGGCCAAAAAAGTCCAAGCTCCTGGATCCTTCCAAGTACACAACACGCTTCATAGCATTCAAGCTTGCATACGTTGGCACGAACTACAACGGCTTCGAAGACCAGTCGTCAGGCAGCCTATCAACCCTCAAGGAGGAGCTGTGGAAGGCCCTCGTGCGGGCGTGACTTGTGCGGGCGTGACTCGTGTTCCCTAACCCGGAGAGGCCGCACGAGGTCAACTGGAATGTTTGTGAGATTCCCCTTAATGGCGGGCGGACGGCCTGCGGTTGAGGAGCAACAAGCCTGCGCGGGGGATGATGGCTGCTGCCGTGGAGGGACAGGCAGGTGGTATATCTACAGCAGAGGGCAGTAAGAGTGACAGAAAGGATGCCATATTGACCGAGGAGCCGCTACCAGAAGAACCACAGAAGGAAGACAACAATACACTGTTTCCTGTGGAGCAAGAGATTCAGTGCTACAGGGTGCTCAACAGCGTCCTGTCCCCCGACATCAAGGCCTACGCGTTGTCCGAACCCGCCGCCTGAGTTCTTGGCGCGCTTCAGCTGTCGCGAGAGGCAGTAATGCTATGTCTTCACGCAGCGGCTTTTCTCGCCACTACTTAACTCTCTCTCTCAAGCTCAGTGTCGTCAGCCCGGGAAATTATGCGCCGAGCAGCTATACGTCTGCTATTCCAAAGCCGTCTCACACATGGTACCTAGGTACTCCGCCCGCCTCCTAACGCCAATTCCCCGGAGGTTATCCGTACCGGGTCCGTTGAAGGTCTTCAGGGTCTCACCGGACCCGCGTTCCAAGTATCTATATAGGCACCAAGGTACTTACTCGGACAAGCCTAAAACTCGTATCTGGTACTACAGCCAGTACTCATCACTGGCCCATGATTGCAGCCTCTGCAGGCTGCAGATGATATTATAAATACCGACTATATTGCGAGTATGTCCGAATGGATACTCTGTCTATAAAACCTATTGCAGTTTGATATTAACAAGCTGGACTAGATATGTATGCCTGTATCTGCACTTGGGAATAGAGACTGGGCAAGAGCCCAGATTCTTACTGTCTTGTCTTGGAGCTGCGTTGTAGCTGTAAAAGTCTAATTGTGGCCAGAAATGAGGACGGCAGGCAGGTAAGCTGGTAGTTGCTAAGACTGGGACAGCTGCGATTGTTGTTGGTCGTGAGCGTTACTATATTGCGACTACCTTAACGCTACCAGGCGCTTGAGAAGCTTCTACTGTGCTGCATGCTACAGACCTATCTGGAGCTTGGCCTGTGTGGCGCCGCCATCTGAGTCGAGCTTCTTAGATTCGCAGCTGAGGGCAATAGGGCGACCGAGAAGGCCCTCGAGGCCTGTGTGATTGATAGACCGCAGCGGCAGCGAAGCGTGCATGGCATCGATGCGCTGCTGTGTAGCTGCATCTATCTGCATATAGAAGCAGAAGTCGACTTGCTTGCCCGACGTTTCGACTGCAGGCAGGTACTCACGGGTAATGCGTGCGGTCGTGCACTGTGCAACCCTGATGGAGACTGCGGGGAGGCCGCCTTCGCGTGGACACTGTGGTTGCCGCCATGTCGACCTCTGCCGTCGTTCGCCATATAATGCCAGCTGCATAAGGGGATAATGCACAGCCGAGTTCCACATGGCTTCCTCGGCTATCAGCACGGCGTATTCAGCTGCCTCATCGATAATAGAGCATACATCGGCCACAGGCGGCGTCGGCCCCAGTAATTCTCGTCTCTGCTGCTGCATATTACCGAGCGGATAGTACATGTTATGTACTCGCCGAAGGCGCCGCGCCAGGGCCGACGTACCTGCTTCGTCTGTCCTTGTAGCCGACTCCTTGATTATAGCCCGGATTCCCAGTCAGCAGTCGTTGGAGATAACGCTGATCCTGTTATTGATGTCTATTATGTAGCAATGTGAAACCCCGATTGCAATAACGTTTAGGAGCTTCGTGGTAGCTAGTAATTACCGGATGTTCCTTAGTAAACCTTGGTAAACTCAAACACCACGTCCCTTCTCTCGCCTCTCCTTTAGGACCGCTTTTGTGACAGTGGCCATAGGGGCCTCAAGTGAATGAGGCCTGGCTGGCCACCCTGACTCACTGGCCTGGGCCATTCAATGGAAGGGCAGTGAGTCGCCAGGTACGCCAGCCTAGTTGGGACTAGTGCCAATTGCTGGCTCTATAGAAAGGCAATTGGCAACAGCGTGCCTTGAGATAGATTAATTGAAGAACTATCTTCCCTCATACCATTTGTAGTACACCATAGAGTGCCTTCTACAGCTTTAATATCAGCAAGCACCTTTTACGCTATTTATTCGGTGTAGTCCTCAATAGAAGAAATCGAAACTAAATATATAATTTGAATAACAAAAACGATCAGATCATTAGCTATAGTCCTATCAGTGTGGAAGCTAGCATAAAGCTAGAACAAATAGATAGAGAACTTATATATCAACACCAATATTGTTAATTTCGGAACCTAATTGTTATTGGTTGGATTTGGAACTGATTGTCTTGAACACTTTGGCTTGATTTGCACCTGTATCTCTCACTTTAGATTACGCTCTGGAGTCTTGTCGCTGCCTTTCAGTTCTTCTTATCAAGAATAAGGCTTTCCCCCTCGTTTCTTGATTTCTACTGGGATTCCTTGAGGCAAGGTTGGCTTCGTCTCAGGTTCGTCGCAGGTCAGCTCTGTAAAGAGCCCTCAAACAAAAGCTTGTGAGCGATATTGACAAGCTGAAAGAGAAAAAAAAGAAAGAGAAAAAAAGGGTGTTACATATTTCATGGCGATGTGGTATAAACGTAATAGTGAGATAAAGCTTGACGGTCGTAGTCTTCTTCCTCGGACAGAACTTGGCTCTCGTAGTCTCGACTCTAGTCTCAGCAAGTCTCCTTGGACTTGAGGGAGATTATGGGATATCTGGTTAGTACCTAGTGGGTCTTCCTGGAGAAGCAATGTCTACCTTCCGACTCAGCCTGGATCTGTATCCGACTGCTTCTTCGTCACACAACCGAGGGGTGCATATGCCCTCTTTACTGCCATATTGTTTCTCTCACGAAACCTGCACAGGCCACAGCGCTTGCCACCTTCAACAATTGCAGTTACTTCACAGAGAGGGAGAGACACATCATGTAGTGCCGGCTTACAGTAATTAGCGGCGGAGATCATGCTCTGATCAACCTTGGAAGTTGTCAGATCTTCTCAAGCTGTTCAGGAACCACAAGTTATAGATACACATATTCATCACTATGACTTGAGCTTACACAGTCTATAGTTCGACAATTTATACTCTATCGAAAATTAAGCAATTCGGATATTTCTTTATCAATACTAGTACTCTTACAATAGGGTACAGAATTCTGAGCATAATATAGTATAACCGTTCTAATATGCAGATCATGAAATAAGCACCCGGAACAGCAGAACAGACGAGTAAGTTCTGAAAGTAGAAAGCTCGATATCACATTACCCAACAAACATCTCTTGCTGCTTTTGTATCCCCTCCCGAAGCTTGCTAGCAATATTGCATTTGAGTTCTACAATCGTCTCTGGCGTAAATAGCTGCCCCTTCTCGCTATAACGATAGGGTTAGGCAGGATTGTTGTCACTGCCAGGACTGCGCCTGTCTGCATTGTTATCGTCGTCAGCATTGTCCAATGCAACTCTTTTCTGCAGACAGACGAGCTGCTGGGCTGCAGCGATCCCGGCCTCCAGTCTACTCGCTGCAGCCTATAGTATCAATATATTGATACTCTCGCTCTGCCTATATAAGCGCCTCCCGGAGCTATTTAAGCCTATAGGAGATCCTAAACTTCAGGTTATTCTTAATGCGCTGAATAGGCTCCTGTACTATTGTTATGAACCAACAATCAGACCAGGTCACAGGGACAGGCCAACAGAACCAGCGGGGCTGGGAACACGGCAGAAAAACGGCAGAAAAGACAACCATGATTACGTAAGCAAGGGTTAGGGTTATGGTTGCATAAGGCAAGGGTGGACCGCGAGCGGAGTGTGAAAATCGCTGCACTCTCCCCGCTGACTCAGCTCTGCTCAATATAGTATAGCGCATATCTCCGGCGCCAACCCGGCTTAGCCCCCGGCTTCCCGGCCATGATTTCTCGGCCTCCCGTCCTTCCTTCCGTTATCCTTCCGTTTCAACTTCTCGTCCGGCCACCATGGCTGCCACCTTACTTTTTGGGGGCAGAGGGGTGGGAGGGGGGCGCAGCCCTGGTGTGTCTTCAAAGGGGCGCGTACTGCGGCCCACCTGCTATTTGCATTCGCGAGGCTCCGTGGGGCAGGCTCCTGTCTATATAGTACTTGAGTTTCCTATTCCCATCTGGCTCTCCCTGCTGCTTTCTTTTGCGCTTCAGCTTATCCTTTACTCAGCCTGCTGCCTGTCCGCCTTTGTTCTTCGCTGCTCTCCTTGTGCACTGAATATATCTCCAATGCTCCCCTGATTGCAATTCCCAGCATTGCGCTTATGCTCTCTTCCCTCCCAGCGGGTCTTTGTTCACTTCTCGCTCAGTTTTGACTATCGAGAGCTGTTGTTGCTATCTGAATCGACTTCTGCTCCATATAATGGGCTGCAAGAAGACTGGAGTGTTGCACTTTAATGTGCAGAATACAATTCCTCAGGATGATAAAGATGCATGCTACGTATCTCTCCTGCAATATAGCAAACCGAAGCTAGCTAAAAGCACAGAGGATAATCGTGCTAGGATATTCTCTGAGTAGAATATGTATGTTTTGCTATACTGGTATGCATCTAGCTTTTTTAGCTAACTCAATATCAGCTTCATATCTTTAAAGCATTCAGAGATTGATTGCAAGAAAGTCTGAAAGAAAATTATTCAGGATAATTATAAACCCAAGACTTTCATTCTGGATTTTATTAACAACTACATCAAGTTGTTGAGCTGCTCTACCCGAGCTTGGGATATAGCTGATATAGTAAGATAGAAAGCAGTGATCTGCATTTCGATAGCAAATGGAATAATAAAGCAACTAATTGCTGCTGCAGAAGCTGAGATTATAAGGCTTTAGAAACAAAGAGATCCCAACAAGGCTTGAATACAACTAGCTCGTTCTTAAGGCATAGCTAGTGCTCGTGATATTGAGCTAGTTTGCGATATTACTAGAGCAAGTTGATGCTTTCCTTCTTCGCTCTCTCTTCCTTTCCCACCCATGCTCTCAAGCGAGCCTGTGCTTCTAGCTCGCCTCTTTGCTTTTCCTACCTGCAGTTTAACTTCCTGCTCTTGTAACTTAGCTGTCTGAATTAATGTATTCGTTTAGAAAATTGCAATCATATTAAAGAACAAGTAGAATCTTACTATCAATAGTAATTATATTAAGATGAATGTAATAGCTAAGAATCTTCAAAAGCTGCTGAAAATGTTATAGAAGCATGCTAATCACATCTCTATGCTGCCTTTGAATCATATTATATTTCATATATACTTTCTTATCCTCTTCCTTTCTAGCTGCTAGCTTGGAATAGTACTTAATCTCAGATAGAAGGATATCTTACTATAGCTGAAACGGAATGCAAGCTGTTCGGAAGGCTGATAACTAAAGTTAAGCTTAACTCTGTTCCGTAACAAGAGAAGAAGAAACACCTTGCTAATTAGATTAGATAAGGATTAGCATGTTGTTATCCTGCTATCTATCTTTGAATGCATATCTAATCATTTTCTAGATTTGAACTCAATCTTGAGATAATATCTATCTCATTTCTCTGCTTTACTTATCTGCTTGTTGCTTTAGCATAAAAGCTAGATGCTTTTCAGATATAATATAAGTATATAAAGAATGTAATCTATTAGCTTATTCTTAATAGCAACGGTTGTATAGCTTTATATTGGAATAAGAAGATGCTTCAGAAATTGTTAGGGTAAAAAGGGCACACAAGTGAGGTGAAGGGGTGTGAGCTGCTCCCAAGCCGCTCTGTTGGCTCTTCTATTCGAGAGGACTACTGAACCTACTTCCTTCCTCCTTTTTTCCTAAACCTCTTGTTTCCCTTCTTCTTATGTACATAATCAGCCTGGGCTGGCTAAAATAATAGTGGCCTGATGGCTACGCAGCATCGTACGAGAGCGCTGCTTCGGAGCGGAGCCCTCGCAGCAGCTCTGAACCGCCACCAGGGGTCGCAAGGGCCACCTATTTCGTTTGTGCGCATACAAGCCCTGACAAGATACGAGGTGCTGATGTGAGTAAAGTTAAAGCAGCAGAGTATACTTTGAGTTATTAGCAATCTCGTTTCAAGCATTTGATGCTTCAGAAGCAGCGGGAAGAATATTTCGAACAGACTATACAACTTTAGCAAGAAAACGATAAGGCTGGTTTCCGAAGCCTGCAGAAGAATCCCTATCAACACTACAATAATTCAGAACAGCATTTGAGACTGAATATTGACAGACTGATGCACTTATAAGCGCTGGGAACTGTTTTTGATAAAGCGGCGGAAGCTAGGTTGCTCGAAGCTATGCAATAGCTGATATTCTATATGGAGGGCAGCTTTGAGTTGATTTCCCGGACTTCTTGCAGCGCCTTTCCATCACTTCTATTTTCTGCATGCAGCCAAGATGAGGAACAGATAGGCCAGGATACCCAAACAGCAGTTATGCAGAAACCCAGCGGAAGCGATCAAAAACCGAGCGCTGAGCAGACCAACCTACATCAGGAACTGGCTTCAACTCAAGAATAGCTTCGAGCGCCTACATATGCTCCTAGTACTGCGGATGAAAAGAGGGGGACGACGAAACCTACCTGTTTCATCTGCAGGCTGAGCTTCGGGCAGCGCAACGAACTGATGAGGCATGCACGGATGCATAGAATTATGTTATCAGTCCCGTTCCAGTGCTCTGAATGCAAGCGCCACAGTCTAGCGCTGCTCACTACGCAATCACCAGCGCAGTAGAGCAACTATATAGAAAGAGCTCATGGAAAACAGGATGCTCCCAACTTCCTCGAGTACCTCGCTGTCTCGATCTCGAAGGCCAGCACTGCCACCGAAGTCATGTGCGCTCTCTGTAACAGCTGAGTTTCTGTTCACAGCTTTGTATATCATATCAATGCGAATTATATCAATAGCTATCTTACTAATCAGAGCAAAATTATTACTTGCTTAGCATGCCCCGGTATGAACAATCTCAGTATCGATACTTATATCTCTCATATCTCTGCACAACATAGCGTTCAGCCTGTAGAGCATTGTTCTTTTTGTTGCAATTTTTTAACTCGGAAAGGTCTGGTTATACATATCCGAGCTCATTTTCAGCGGTCATCAAGCCCGCTTCTCTGTCCGCTATGCGAGCAGTAAGGCTAAGCAGCTGAATGCTTTGAGGATTACCCATCCTGGCGTATACATGCTATCCGGATTGCTGGTTACCTGCTCGAAGACTCTGCCTTAGCGCCGGTGTACTCTCCGGATGTGATCTCGAGTATTAAGCTTAAGGCTGACGAAGAGCTGATGGCTTTCCGGAAAGCCCCAGGTTTAACCAGCGCCTTCGATAAGTAAGCTGTCCCATAATTAACGTCATAAAGGGTGAGAAGTCTCTTGCTTAGCGTTTAGTTGTTGTGGCTCTTCTCGATGCTACTATCGATGCCTGCTATCCAGCAGAATTTCAACATCACGCCTCTCATTCAGAAAACCTTCTTAGTTCTATTCTCAAGCTGGAGATAACCAGCAGCTCATATATTCAAATCCTTACAAGCTTGGAAGAAGGCAGACTCGCTATCACTGACTAGCTATCATAGCTGCATATAGTGATCAATCGAATTTAGGCTCCAGGATCTACTCTGTTTGATACATAATCCTTTCGTGATTTTTAATTTTTTTTTAATACAAGACAAAGCCCTTGTGATTAGAATAATTCATAGAAGGCTGTCGAGATGCGTTATGATGGAGGAAGAATTCAAGTCGAGAATTCAGTAATAGTAAATAGTATGGCTTGCCTTCTGAGCTAAAATACAGTAGCTTGATAAGATTGTATTAGATCGATTATTTTACTGGCTTTTTCTTATGTTACTTATCGATCCAGTTCCGTCGATCAATCGTTCTATTACATTAATTACTGTATAAGTCAAAGCACTCCCTTTCCGATCACTCCCCCTTCCCGATCACTCCCCCTTCCCGATCACTCCCCCTTCCCGATCACTCCCCCTTCCCGATCACTCCCCCTTCCCGATCACTCCCCCTTCCCGATCACTCTGGTCAACCACACCGTATATATATATATATATATTTCATATAGATTTACTCATCCTATTCACTCACCACAATGCAATCCTCCTCATTAGTAGGTAATTCAAGGCCGCTCTCTTCATCTAGACTATCCTCATCTCGATTGACTGCGTTTCGAGCTCTCTGTATATCCTCAATCCCTGCAAACTTCGAATTCGGGCTTATATCGACCTTTCTTCTTTTACTAGGCTTCAGCGCCTCAATCTGCTTCCTCAACATCTGATTTTCCTCCAATGCTCTTGCAAACTCGAGGTCTCTCTCGTCATCAGCCTTTTTTATCTTCCTGAATAGCATACAGCAGCCTGAGTCTGTTGAAAGATGCTGCTGAGTTTCCTGTAGCTGGTGATATAGCTGTTTAGCCTTGTAAGGCGTTGAAAAAACCACAGGCTGGCTTGATGAGGCTTTTGGGGGAAGCTTAGGTACTGTTGATGGTATTGAGGCTGAATTTAACTAGCTCTGAATGCTTGGTTAACTATTCTCGAGGAGAAGAGGGCTTAAGAGCGCTTTAAAGGGTTTCATGGGCTATAGACTAGTTGCTTTCCATCCAGATCTGATATTCTAGCTTGAAAGATCTTCCAGACGAGCTAGACGATAGTGCTTGAGGAATAAACGCTTGCCTGCGATGGTTGAATCCTCTCATTAGCTCATATTGCTAACTTCCTTTCTGTATGCTTGTTTGATGGATGAAAAGATCTCTAGATCGAGAGATTGAAATATATAAGAAGTATGAAGAAGCAAGTAGATCAACAGTATATTGTTTTAATAGCATTGCTACATAAAGTTATCAGTTTTATAGCTGTTATAGCTATCCAGAACTAATAGTCTGGTCTCTGAGGGATCCGCTGATAAGCTGCCTAGAATGAAGATCTTTTCTAGCTATTCAAGTGCTATTTTATCATTAGTTCATCTGTTTGGTATAGCAGTAAACTGCTAGCTCTCAAAAGGCTTCAAATCAACAGGAAACCACTGCTGCTGTACAGTTTGCTCTTTGAAAGACACCAGAGGAAGAAGGTAAGCTTCTGTAGCTGAGATATACTCGAGGAAAGAGATCCAGGCTTTTGATCCAGGCTCTTTTCTTTGGATTGAATGTGAAGAAGAGCCTCCAAGAACTAATACATTCTCTCCTTAGCTCTTTACAAGCCCAGCTTCATTCATATTCCATTGATTAGCTGGCTTGATAGCTTGGATGCGAGGAAGATTGAAAAGATAGAACCAAGGCCGTATTACCTCTGTTGTAGCTCCATTAGTTCGTTCGAAAGCCATCCGGCGAGTTCTTCTAATCTGTATCTTAGGATTCCTCTTCAAAAAAACCCTGGATCTATCTCTTTCCAAGAGGTTTAGTATCTTCTTTGATGAGAAGGATCTTCCGTGCGAAGAATCTCAACTCTGAATAGCTTGGTAGAAGCTCTAAGCTTTCCTAAACCAGGATCCATTCAGCTAGTTTTCTTTTTTGGATAGAAGAGAGCCTTTGAAAAGATTCAGCACCTATCTGATGAGACTGAACGCCTGTTAAACGGTTTTGAAGTGTTGTATAAGGGATACCCCATTCGATCAAGGCCTTGCGAAGAGAACAGCCTGTCTTGATAGCCTCGAGGGCGGCAACGATTTCAGATTCCGTATACTGCTTCATTGGATTGTATTTACTCTATGCTGAAAGTTTGAAGTGAATTAGAAGAGGATTGATGAAGAAAATTAAAAATATATCGAGGGGTTGAAAAGGCGGTGTGGTTGACCAGGGTGATCGGGAAGGGGGTGCTTTGACTTATATTGTGTCTGGTGTCTTTATAAGTATTATATATTGTGTCTAGTGGACAGCTTCTGAACAAGAATTCATCTCTCCAACATCTATCATCCGATTCGATCCAATCATGCTTATTAGAATTTTCCTCTTCGCACTAATTCAAGTCGCAGTTTCCCATTCATGGGTTGAGCGCTTATTCCGTATTGCGCCTAACGGGACGATGGTTAACCCTCCAGGTTTCATGCGGGCTTATACACCTCGCACTGCGGGATTCGATGAGGAAGCCGATCTGAACCTGATCCCACCCAATGGTAGATCTGACGGCAAGATTATCCATTCAAACAACCCGATATGCAAGTCCATTCAGACTATTAGCAATTACAGCAGCGACTACCCTATGCTGAATGCTGCTCCAGGAGATATTGTCGCTCTACAATATCAGGAAAATGGCCATGTTACTTTACCCTCAACAAGCAAGCCTAAAAACCGCGGCACTATGTACATTTACGGTACGGCGAACCCTTCTCGCAATGACACATTGCTAAAAATCCACAATGTTTAGACTGCTGATGGCCAGGGAGGCGATCAGCGAGGTAGACTCCTCGCAGAGATGAATTTCGATGATGGTCAGTGCTACCAAATCAACGGTGGAAATATATCTGTTGATAGACAAGGTCGGTTCCCGAAGGCTGCCGAGGACCCCCAAGGAAGCGACCTATGGTGCCAGGCTGACGTCCGTCTGCCTTGCGATTTACCAGGTGGGACAATGTATACTTTGTATTGGGTATGGGACTGGCCTACAATTACTTCGAATGCTACAACTGGCTCGACTAGAGTTCTCATTCCGGAAATTTATACATCTTGCATGGATATTAATATGACCTCTGCGAGTTTATGGAATGAACAAATTTTCTCCTTTATAACAGGTCAAGATCTGAACTGCACAGGAATATACAAGCAACTGGAACACATAGTCAAGGGATCTTGTGATTAAAAAACAAATGAACATTCTGTACTAGTTTACAAGCAATATCCGAATAACAGACTTGAACAACCAGATAAATAAACAAGGAAAACTAAAGACAATCTGTGTTTAACCACTGAAATACACTTAATTCTTTCTCACACAATGGCTCCCCGAACATGTTTAGGAGCTAGTAGACTCCTTAGCTTTCATGCCTGCGAGCTTGTTCTCTTCTTGTGGCGAAGGCGAATCGTTCTTTGAAGCAGTAGGTTCTTGTTGTTGGGTAGGTGTAGAGGATCCGAGCTGATGAGAAGTTGTCTGTGTCCTGCAAGATCGAGTCATGATTGGTGGCCAGAAGACAGAGACAGAAGGCCGATAATCCTTTGGCTGGCATTGCGGAGCATTTGAAAGATAGGATGAGGGATACCTCGGCCAGGGACCTCGATACTGGGATCCAGGGATTGGTGAAGATAGGTATCGAAAGACGTAGTCTGGCGTCGGTGTTTCATGCTTGAGAATCAGGGTCGGAAAATAGTGAAGACCCTGTACCAAGCAGATAATCAGTGCGAATTTGAGACCGATATATGCCAAAAAGCCCAGCGGTTGCAAAAGACAAGATTACAACCGGATTTGGCAATACCGAGACGCCTTGAAGGATTCCATGAAGGTTCAATGAAGGTTAAGCCGGAGTCCAATTCGTGCTTCTGCCATCAGCCCCTGTATAGGATGTGAACTGCACGACGGGCTGTGCCTGCGGATACTCCAGCGTGATATGTATCCTGAGCACAGGTGAACCGTGTTCGCAGAGCACCCGGCATTTGATATGCGTCATGACTAGCGTAAGAGGTGATGATCTTGTCGCCAAAATGGAAAATGCAAGTATAAGTAGAGATGGAGGTTGCTGGAACGAGGTCCGTATCGCGGGAATTGGAAAATAATATATAACAATCTGATGCTTCGAAATTCTGAACCTAGAACGATGATTAACAGGTTGTCTATAAAGGTTAAATTTAGCATTAATCTGTTTCTAATATAAGATTCATGTTTAAATGAAAAAAGAACGAGATCCATTTTAAGAATCATGCCTGAGCACCAGGCTCAGACTACCATTAGTGATATGGCCCCAAAGCATCAACTATATCTATCAGCTCATAATATTAGGATAATAATCACCAACAACAAATTCAATTACTCTTCATTAGCCTCTTGGGTCATGTGATCTAAGAGAACCAGGAAAATATAAACTCAAAACTTGTTTCGCACTAACAAAACACTAGTCAAGATACAAATGAACCAATAACACTAATTCAGAACGTAACGTATGGCCAAGAGTCTATTATCAAGACCCATGTTCGCTGCTCCTAGCCGGTCGTCACTTTGGTCGTGGTAACCAACGTTGTGATAGTCTGAGTTAATGTGAATACACTGAGGCTTAAGCCCATCTGGGAGGCAGAGCTGACCTTGGGAAAGTTATTAAACACGCCCTCGTCGCTGGAACTACTTCGTCGAATGGAAGATGTTGGCGGGGCCTGTTCCGTGACCTGCATGCTGGATGGGTCATAACAGCTGAGAACGAAGCCATTTTTAAAACCTGTAAGCGCAAGAAGATCCCCAATCCTAACAAACGATTTATAACTATTTCCGAGGCGGTTGCAGGTGGAAAAGAAGCCGCCTCACCCCTTGAAGAGGAGGATTTGCCTGCTGAGAGCGTTATAGAGATTGAAGACGAAGATATTGAAGAGGATAGTGATGAGGAGTCCGGTGAAATTGCAGATGAGGATTCAGTACCAATTCGTACATCTTCTGGTAGGGCTAGCTGTATGCTAGCTAGATATTTAGATTGAGCAGATTCAGGGCGTTTTAAAGATATATGGCTTGTTATTTTATAGCTTTAATTGAATTAATTGTGGTGGTGCGAATTTGTAGCATTTATATGGGACGTTTTCTATTTAGGTGTCCGGCAGGTAGGGGTCCCACAGTACTTCATCACCATCTGCATTTGCTATAGCTAATGTATTGACCCAATGCATTACAGAGCATTGTTCTCCACAACATTCCGACGAGACAGACGACAACTATTTCATCAGATTCAAGGCCCACCGAGACGCATGGCGTTAGCAGTTCCTCAACAACTATTACAAGCTAAAACAAGTGCAACTGCTATTCCCAAATAGCGAAGAAGGCTTGGATGAAGAAGAAATAGCGCAGATGGTCTTTCAGATTGAATCAGATATCCGGATCGAAAACGGGCTGGCAGAGCCCGGGAACCTTCCTAACCCCGTCATATGACCATCGGTAGTCTACCCTCCCAGCAAATCCCTCAGCGAGATCAGCGAGTGCGAACCGGGGCCTTACAGTCCGGTTCCAAGAGGTCGATCTGAAGACCTTGAATATGCTTCCCTACCGAGTTCCCTACCGAACTCCAGGCCAGCTCCAGAGTCGACATCGATGCGGAAGCGGAGCCAGTCTCCAGCCGAAGACGACACCCTTGAACCGCCGGCCAAGAGATGAGAATGGACACAACTTCGGTAGTTTCACCAGCAGAACCAAGCACATCCGGCCACAAGAGGAAAAGGAGTCAGTTCGATGAGGCAAAGAGCGCCCGCAAACAGGCACAAGCGGGCCCCAGAAAGAGCAACACAGTTACACAGAGCCGGTCGTCACCAGCTAGTACTAAGGCAAAAAGAGGTTAGCTATAACAAGATAGACAAGGCAGGACGAGGTAGACCGAGGTGAAGTGCTGTGTACTGGTCATCCTGACAGGGTTCGGTGCAGCCAGCGACGACTTCTACGTAACAATTGGAGCATCCCAGCAAAGGCGGGTGAGGCTGCGTGTACTGGTTATCCTAACAGAACCGGGTGCAGCTATGTGGCGTTCCTCAGCCTGTTCATTTCAGTAGAGCAAGTGGCAGATCAGTCCACGAGCCTTGTGGACTGCTGATCCTTGGGTGGATGGATGAGCCTCCAGAACGTGCAGACGGGTCGCGTGTGCTGGTCATCCTGACAGGGTCGAGCGCAGCCAGCGACGTTTCCTCGTTGCAATGTTCTGAGCTTTGATCACAGACAAGGTTGCTCAGGTGAACAGCTCCTATTGCAGCTGAATTGTTCGGACTTCCTCGAGACCGCCCTCGTGGTCCTATCCGTTGACTGGGAGGTAGCGGAAGCTTGACGAAGGTGGGGGGGGGGGGGCGTGGTTTGTGAATCGGCCGTCCTATGAAGAATACTTCGTGTCATTTCTGTATGGATAACCAAGTGCACGAAGGCCGAGTCAGAAGTTCCCAGCACTTATGGACTTGTCATATTGGTGTTTTATCGGAGGCGGTCTATATTGAACTGCGAGATATGTAAATATTTGGACTGCACTTTGTCTAAATCAATATCCCATTTACGCCATGTGCGCCTTTTGTCGCCTCTTCTTCCTTATCCCCTTGATTACAAAAACAAGACATGATTAAGCCCAGAGAAGCGTCGCGGGCAGTAATCAACCTAGTCAAGACACAATGCTTAGGTACTCATCAAGACAGGTTGCCAGGCAAACTAGTAAAAGATTTCCTCATTAATTTCACTACTATAGTATTTTGTAGCCCTGCTGCCCTGCCCCCATGTGCGAATTGGACCTGCCGGAATACGAACGTTCCAGTGCCTCCTGAGCCGCCAAAATGTCCCCAGATGCTGGGCGCCCCTCGCGTCGCAAAAGGCTTTGGCCGTCTCTCTTGGCAGAACATGATCAAGAAAAGCTTAATGAATCAGAATCAATTGCACCCCGCCCCTCCTCACATCTCATGTTCTTCTGCCCGCAAATTCAGCTCCCGATGTCGGGTTGTCAGCCAACGATCCGGGTCCCTTGTACTTCTCGAACCACGCGGAATGACGGGAGACAAGATCCATGGCCTCAGTGTGAGACGACAAATTGGCATGGAAACGGTCATAGATGCACAAATATTGGTAATTACTAAGCGATCAGATTATCCCAAGACCAATAATCACGCGAATTCACTTTATTTAAGACTCGAGTGACGGGCTCCGCCACGAGCGAACCTCGGCCATACGTGATGCTAGTTCCGAACTATAGCCCAGATAGGAACATATCTGCGGGATACTGTTGGCATGTTACTCATCGGCTTCGAGCTGTGAAGAAAGCAAAAGCTATGTACCTTAAAATTCCGCTGGTAATGGATTCGATGAGACACGGGATGAACAGCGGCGGTCTCGCAGTAGTAGGCGGTGCGTGAGGTAAAGGGTGAGACTGTATGTATCTTTTCACGTTGCTGCTGTTACTGTTCAAAAGTCCCCATTGTGGTAGGGTTAAACGAGCTGAGCTTGGTTAGCATTATGAGGCAACAGGAAGCTAGTAACAAGGCATACCTTGGAGAATTGCTTGTGTTGCTTGATCAAGTCGTTGCAGCTGGGTGTCGAGCTGGCATCCATTCCTGCAAGCATGGTCTTCCGGGACGGCCCACAAGGCGATAATCTCGTTGGCAATCTTTGCACCCCTTTTTAGCCGATCTAGATATCTGGAGTTTGAGGATTGCACACAAATGCCCATAATCCTGTCGAGCTCCTCTGGTGCGGCGCGCCCCGAGGCATATAATATTGAGCAGATGGACGCAAAAAGTAGCTCTCGCAGCTCTCTTCCTGGGGTTGCTAGCTTGGTACCATGCCCGAGACGGGTGGTGATGTCAAGCAGATGATTTCCACCAGCGTCTGGGGTCTTGTCCTG
This sequence comes from Cryphonectria parasitica EP155, assembly GCF_011745365.1. NCBI lineage: Eukaryota > Fungi > Ascomycota > Sordariomycetes > Diaporthales > Cryphonectriaceae > Cryphonectria > Cryphonectria parasitica. The sequence goes on along the minus strand of NW_024468919.1, from coordinate 917,725 downwards.
GCCAGCACGAGGTGCTAGGCCAAGATCAGCGAGTGCCGGCGTCTCGAGGCGTGCATAAAGTCTGCCTTGCGCTGATACGATTCTGTCCGCAAGTCTTTCCCACCTAGCCTTGGGCTCGTCGTTGATTAACCTTCCCTCGGACGGTTGGTTCGGATCATAGAAGACAACTGAAAAGTCACTGGAGTCTTGAAACCCACGACAACTGCTCGTGTGTTCCATATTGGACACTGGTTAACGCAGATTTGCAGGTGGACATTGTGGTGGTCAAGAGAACCCAATTTGGCACAAGAACGGAAAAGGCGCCCCGCTCCACCTCCACCTGCGGTCAGGCGATCTCCTGCGTCATACCGGAGTCCTAGTTCCTTGGTCAAGAAAGGATCCACTTTAGGCGGGCCCAGGGACATGTGGTATGTTGCTGGCTCTCAATTCTGTACAAAATGGGAATAGCTGAGTGGATCCTCAGTGACACGACAAAATTCTCTCTCAATCAGAGCAGGGAAGGTTGCATGCCTAGTCTGCATTCTCAGGAGGTTGTTGGCTTTCAATTCTGGATAGAAAGGGAATAGCCGGAACTGTGGATACTTCTGGGGATGGAAAGGCCTCGGGGTAAAAGGGGTAAAGTTTGAATTCTGCCTCGGTCTATAACCTCTCCGCCTCTAATGGCCTGAGTGCGGTCTTTTACCGCATCCACCGCAAACAATTTCATTGTCCGGATTGAGGTGTCCACAACCACACTTCCAATCAGCATGATTTACCAAGACCTTTGAATAATAGTGATCGAAAATACGTGTTATTAAACGCCAATATACCCTTAGGGGTACTCACATCCCTGGGCTGTGGACAATCATTGGCATGAGTTGCCACCGTAAAGTTCTTCTTGCTGATGAAGAATAGCCTGGAAGATGCCATATTGAGAGAAGCAGTGGGATGAAAAGTGGAAATATTTGCAAGGACAACTTGGTTCTAGGAGATCGGGATCTGTCGATAGCTTGGAGAGGAAAAAATCGAAGTTGGGAACCTCAAGATTCATGTGCGATGTACCGTTCTATAATACTCATTCCAAGGACCTGGTGGGATCATTTGGGATCGTTTGCAGTTTACCCAAGGGTGCTGACACGTCCGCGGTGATGCCAACGAGAAAGAAAAGCACTCCTCGGGCGAATTCTCAAGTAGAAGACATGTCACAAAGAGCTCTGATCACCTTGAGAGATAACAGCAGAAATAATGCCTGCATTGTGGATGCCCGTCATGCAAAATGAATGCAGGTTGGTCGGAAACCTTGGAAGCCAGGTAAATATCCCCTGCGCTTCACTGTGCTGTCAGCGGAAGGAATCCGAACACATCAAGATCACACGTCCGTAGTCGAAGCAGCCGATTAAGACCTGGAGGAAGAAATCATTCTTCCAGGGTCTGATCCACCATGCTGTCGTTACTTGTCGGAAGTGAGCGTTGGAGGCCGTGCTAGAGGATTCGCAGGCAGCTCCCATCCCACATATGCAGCCATGGCCCAATGGGGCAAATCCCAGTTCCATACACATAGGTAAGGCATTTTCCCAAACGAACAGTCCTTATAATTAACTGTGATATTCACAAGTGCAATTCATATTTCACAGCCGAGCAGACAGCATAGCAGAGGAGACATATGGAAGGCTTGGGTAGGCGGCGGTGGTGGGGCGAAACAAGGCAGCACTTTTAGGTAAACAATCCACGATGGCCGATTCCGAAAGCCGTATGATAGGGCGTTCATGTGTGACTCCGGTTATCTGTGCTACAAACGCGCGTGCACACACACACACACTCTCTTTCTTCCTGCCGCGCGCATGCCTCGTCCTTCGCACATTATTTCCCGCTTCTGCTTCTCAATTCCCTTTGCCTATTCCCGCTGTTTCCTGTCCCTTCTTCTCCTTCGAACATTGTTCTATTCACATCCAGTTGGTTGGAGGTGGCATAGGAGGCGGATGGAAATGGATGTCTAACGGTGCTACAGTATGTGTACGGCTCATTAGTGATGGCAGCAGAGAGCTAGAAGGCCGCGTGAGAGGCGTGGACTGCTGAAGCTTGCGATCTCGGGCCTTGATTCCCTTTCGTGATTCTCTGTTGTGGAAGTGGCTCCTTGCCTTCCTGAGTTCTTGTTCCATCTCGCGTTGGCATTCCCCGCTGGGAAGTGTGAGAGACGGCAGCAGAGGAAATCCAGATTTAGGAAACTTACTTCATTAATTCTTGCAACATCGGGTTGCGTGCTGCTTGAAGATCATTTCTCGCATCTTGTCGTATCTTAATCAAGAGCCCTTGATGTGAGTTTCTTTCTCTTCTATATTTGGATCGTTAGAACAGCAAAAGTGAAGAGAGCCTGGACTTTTTGACTTACGATACCGCGGACGTTTGTTCGTTCTGTACCATCCCGCATTGCAGCCTGAAGAGTCTCTCGCAGTCTCAGACAAGAGAGTTTGATCTCATTCTTCTTATCCGAAAGTTTTGAAGGCATGATGCAATGATAATCTGTCTTTTAACGAGCCTGAGTACAAGCTTATGGTTTCACAAAATCATCGAAGATGATATTTTTGCAAAGCATGCAGAAAGTTGCAAACTGATTCAACCCTGAGTACAAAGCAGACCTTTGTAGTGCATTGGATCACGTAACAGCTATTAATTGCATATGGCACCCCACGTCCACCTTCTCAGCCCATCTTAACTCGAATACAATCAACATAGCAAATGACGCACCAGCTCCTCTCCGTATTGCCCCCACGCTTCGAGCAGAACCCCGAGCCCGAGCTTATCCTTCCAAGATGATCACATGCACTCAAGGTGGATGGGGATGGTACGTGTTAACGAGCGGTGAAATGATGAGAACCAATGGCATCAATGTTATTGCAAGCAGCTTGGATGGACGTATTTGAACCTCTCCACCCGGATACAGCCGCCCCGTATACGGGATCCCGGAGAGACGCCGAAAACAATAGCCAACTTGGTCACGCGCCATGCAGGCCTCTTGCCGCTCCTTATTCCTGTGAGTGGTGTGGAGAAGACCACGGTCGGATGGTCTGCAAAGGGAGAAATTAATAAAGTGTTAATGCAGGATTATCTAGCCTTTGGCTCTGATGATGGCAGATGGATCATGCACTCCCCAACGCATCCTTAACCTGTGATGATCGGGACCATGTTTTGATGTGACAGACATTGCGGATTCCTGCTAAATTGGCAGACTGGAATAAAGATCTCGAGCGCGATTGCTATGACAATCTTGAAGCAAATTATTTGGAAAAGGATCGAGGTGTGAGTGGACTGAGATCCCAGGCGCCCGGTCAAGGCTCTGGGTCTGGATGGGCTGTAAGATTCACGCTATGCAAGTGTCAGACTGCCGCATTCTATCTCGGGAGTAGGGATATGGGACTGGATACCATGTGATAGCGTGAACTTGCTGAGCTGTTGCCCATGATCCACTTGCTAGAAAAAGTTCTTCTCGATGGATGAGTCTGTCTGTTGGCTACAGAGGATACTGAGAGCAAGGAAAAGAAACTGGGCCGGGAAAGGCCAAGCACCCGCCTGGGTCTCGTCAGTGTTATCACTGCTACGACTTGGCGTTCCCGGGCTCTGGCTTGAATTCCGGGCGAGTCAATGCTGCTGCTCAACTGCCCATTGGAGATACCTGCTGGCCGCGCCATGCTGAGCGAGGCGTGCAATTGTCCCTGCAGCTTCTCAATCTCGAGAACGCACACCGCCACTCTGGAGACCACCTCGAGATGTCAGAGACGACCCCAAAGCTTCTAATTCAGAGCCTTCCTGCAGCTCCTGTTACAAGGGCTCTGGTAGAGGGCTTTGAAGTAGCTTCAGTTTTAATGATAATTGCTAAGGGAGTCTAAGGAGTGCTTGAGGTTCCTCCCCCTTTCCTCAGTCAGGGCGTCCTGGCCTCGCCTTCTTATAGACGGCGAGGGTTACATTGGTAGTGATGCCTTGATGCCCAACTGTTCCAGACTCCTGCACGTTGGGTCGACGTGTTCACGAAAGATCGTCGCCAACTCATCGTTGCTGAGATGGTGCCAATTTGCCCCGGCGCTTAACTCGGATGCCATTGTGCTAGGCGCACCCTATCCGTGTAACAGCTCCTTTGAAATCTCTCGTTCCTCATTTCTTGAAACTAAATATAGCCCTCTGTTACTCATACGCCCAAGTAGTCAAAAGCAACTCTCTGAAGAATGAGATATGTATCTATTCTAACTTGCTATATCTTGCAATTCTAACGATAACACTTTATAGCTAGCCACAGCAGGGAAAACTAGTGCTTGGCCTTTTCAAGAGCACTCTGGAACAGTTCTTTCGCCTGCATGATATCAGCATCAGCGGGATGATGAATGAGGCCTCAGCCTGCTCTACTCTTGAAGGCGAAGACGAGCGTTCACCCATCTCAGTAGCAGAGTTGCCAAATTTTCCCGATCCAATAAGCTTTTTGGAACAGTATTCAAGCGCTCCAAATAATTTCTGGCACGGTAAAAGCATCCTCGACTACGGAAGTCTTAACATATCTTAGTCTCTGGAAAAGGCATCCTATTCTCACTCAACCGTGACAGCAATCTATCAGTCACCCCGCGAGAGCGATCTGAAGGGATGGAACTTACCCAATCACAATCCAATTCGAGTAGATGCTCTCGATGAGGAAATTCCACTAGTAGACAACTCACAAGATTGGATACGGGTTGCAATAATGACTCCGCTTCCTAGTAATAAAGGGTTTAAGATGCTATTGAAAAGTGCTCATCGGACCTTGAAAAGGTCTGCATACCTCGAGATTCTGGAGATATACCAGGAGGACGCGCAAGAGTATGCCCTTCATGCTCGCTTCCAGGATGCGGGTTTCAAGTTGATCAGCTATCACAACTACGTTCCCCTTGATGACAGTTTGCAGGGCGAAGCATTCTTCAGCATGGCCTTCAAAGATGAAGCGAGTCGGTACGAAAGGCGTTTTGGTTGATGGCTGGACCTCCATTGGGCTGGATCCCAAAATGCGTATGTTCAACTGTGAGTCGACCACCTTCATCGCGTTCGGCTTATCCATTTCCGTTGCTAATCGGGCAAAGTGTGGTTTATCAGGCGAAGAAGGTCTAGCAGGAGAAGATCCACTACGTACATAGAACTGAGAATATAAAATCTTGACCACCCTCCTATCTGTCCCAGCCCTGAGCAACCTGTCCCTGCCCGAGCAACTGCACCACCTTCCAAAGTCCCCGACCTCTGCCATCAAGATAAACAATATTGTCGTATGTATTGGGATTCTTCCCCCACGGCGATATATACATGCTTACCTGGTCGAGAATAGGAACGAAAGAACATCCCCTTCGACATTTTCGATACTTTCGGCACTCATTATGTTATGCGAGTCATCTTGGTTCGTCAATTCGTGCCACGAACGTGGGCGCAAGCCAAGGTGGCGTTTCCTTGCTCCGACTCCCCTACGCCAAGTTAGATACGCTCAGCAGATTCGGAGATCTACAGAAATCTGCCGCTCCGATGTAGCATATTCGGTCAGATAGCAACTTTGAAACCCGTATTCAAGGCTTTATCAGAGAGTAGGCGCTGCGCCACTCAAGCACTGCTATGCCACAGCTGCGGGGAACAATAACAGGAAAAGTACAACTATTGCAAGAGCAATAACTAAGGAGAAACGTATGAGCTGAGCACGTGGAAGTGGCTGAATGAGTATTGAGATTGAATCTATCTAATACAAAAGGAAGATCTTCTAAGTAACTAAACCAGGCTCTGAGATGGTTTATGAGGAGACCAAAACAGAGAGTTAGGATTAAATATGCCTCATTTTTCATACACCCCCCATCTGACTGATCAGATGTGCCAGAAAAGTGAGTCTTTTGTAGGGTCCCTGCAGATGCGTTTAAGCTTATGTGGGCGCGTTTTACAGTTGCTTTGCCTCCTTCCAGTTCTCTTTCTTTTTCAACTAGCTCTTTTTCCATCTATTTTCAAGGTTTTTGAAAGCTTCTGCACGTTAATATGCCTCTTCTAGTTACTCCAGATTTCTCGTTAGGCGAGTCTAACGTTTCTATTCCTCTCAGCGAGCTCAGTATAGCTATTTCCAATAATAGCAACTCTGCTGAGAGCAAGATCTATATAGCCTCTTCTAGTTCTTCTCCCGATGTAAAGACTGATGAGGATTCCTTGAATGCAAATCCTAGCTCCTCTGCTAGTATATCTGAGTTGCATAGTAGTTTCTCGATAGCTATAGAGAAGAGTGCAAGCTCTGTTCAGCCTGTCTTGATTCCAACTGCTAGTTAGCATTCTCTTTCTGATATGAGTATAGAAAAAGCTGCTTAGGAATTGATATAAGCTGAACTGATTGTTCTTGTTTCCAGGGATGGCAGTCTGGCCTGCCTGCTTCAAGTTCTTAAGCTTCAGTCGAATCGTCTGCTGCTTGTGCTAATACTCTGATTTTGCATTCTTCAGTTGATAATATCTCCGATTCAATTAGTATTAGTCTTTCCAAGCGCTCTAATGCTAGTTCTATAGAGATTTCTAGCTTGTTTATCAATGATAATAACAATAATGATGAAAACAGCTCTATACTTCTTTAGGAGGCGCTCAAGACTGTAGATTCGCACTGCTTTTTCTTCCAATGTTTACCTAGCTAACCCTTTTTCAGGCTTTCAGTAGCTTTTCAAATTCTGAGCCAGTTGCAACAAGGCTTGTTACCGAGCAGAGTATAGCTTGTTTGAGATCCTAGGATGCATTAATGCAGAAGCTTCAGCAGAAGCGCTTCAATGTGGCTGCTGGAGACGCTGCTAAGTTGAGAACTCCTTGGTTGCAAGCCAAAAAGACTTTTCCAGTAGCTATTCCTTCCAGTACTCCTGCTGCAGATTCCTCAAAGAGCTAAGATAATGCTTTCTGAAGTGCTATTCGCAATATTCCATACATTAGCTATATCAAGAGTCTAGCTGCAAGCAGCTCTAATAGTTTCTATTATAATCAGAAGAACTTATCTGCTGCTTACTATGCTCAGTATTTGAAGAATTACAAGTATATTCCAGTTCCTTTCTACCTTATGCCTTTTGTAAATAAGCTTTATATAGCTAAGCATACATTTACTTCTGCTGAGAAGATGGATGCTCCTATGCTCTCAAAAAAAAGAATGCGCGCTGGAGTAAAGAAGGAAAACTCCACTCTCAATCTTGCTCCTCTGGAAATCCGATCCAAGCATGCTGTATAGGCTTAGAAAGCTGCTCTTGAGCATTTTGAAGCAGGCAAGTTCTCGGAGGTTAATAAGCTGCAGAAGCAGATTGAGGCGCTCATGAAAGAGCATAATATGCTTCTTGCTGAGCAGAAGGCTAATCATAAGGAAGCAGTTTTATGCTCTGCTAAGAAGAGGAAGGCTGTAATTTTAGCTAAGAAGAAGGGAAAACAAGCTGCTATTCAATCTGTCTTGCGCTCTATTGATAATTATTCTGTTGAATCTTACTGTAAATAGCATCTGAAGCATAAGAAAGCTAAAGCTGATATTAAAACAGTGCTAGCTACTCTTTACTCTCTACTTAAGAAGTAAGCTCTGTTTAAGCTTAGATATGCTCTAAGCTTTAGTAGATGATTGGATTTTTTTGTAGTTAAGTTCTTTGGTTCATTATTTGATAAAAACTGTATGCTTAGTTTGCATATTTCTGAATAATATTTCTAAGCTATAAGCTCTTGTTTTTAATTTTAATAAATGAAATTCAGTAATTAAAAGCATTTAAAAGAAGCTAATATAAGATCGAATTACTTATTTATATTTCTTTAGATTTCTTCTTAGTTCTCTAATTCAAAGCATAGCTAATATTCTGAAGATTGAAAAGCACTCTAAAGTATTCGAATTGCGCTCAATTGAGATTCTTAGTCAGTTTATTAGCTAGTATGCTCTGTATTAGCATATATGAGATCTGGAATTTGCTCTTTTGAAACTCCTACTTGAGCTACATTTAGTATATATTTATATAGCAAAGCTTTGTATTTATTCTTTCATGCTTTATAACTATCAGCTGTATAGCTTGTTAATTATTACAGAAGATATTTCAGAGCTTGCTAAGATTTAAGATAAGATTTTGAAAGAAGCGTTATAAGGCGATCGTTTCCTTAGCTGTAGCTAAGAGAGCGTATAGTTCAGCCTCTGTAATTGAGATGATTACTAGGCTTTGCTTTATTACTTTCTATTATATAGAATCTCTAAATAAGCTGAAGATATATTCTTGTAAGGATTTTCGGTTCTCTGCATCGTTAGCAAAGGAAGTATCTTTAGCAATTAGCAGAGCTTAAGCCTTAGAGTAGCTTTCTCTATACTGAATTGCTAGAAATCTCGTTCCATACAGGTAACAGATTACTCTGTTTGCTTATTCCAGATGCTTTAATCCTGGATTTATCAAAAATCTGAAGAGAAGAGTGCATGCAAAAGCTATATCTGATCTTATCATAATAGCAGTATACAGAATCGATTCAATCTTCTCCTAGTACTTCTTGATTTAATCTTTTAATGCTTCTTCTTTTCATTTAATAAGCTTTTCAAGATTTAGAAGCATTGGAAGTATTAAAGCTATATTAGCTGCAAGGCTAAACTTGTTAGCTATTTTCTCAATGTATACATTATAAATCAGACTAATTATACAGTTAGCTTTATCTCTGATGATTCGAACTCTTAAGAACTATTCCGCTGCTCTCTGATTCTTTATCTTATATATTTCGAAGATCCCTTTCTTTACTCTGCATATCTTTAATATCTGATTCTGCGGATAGAATAGCAGAATATTATCTACATAGAATAGAATAATCAGCTTATTTGCTTTGTTAATAAATATACAGAGCTCTTCAGTTGAGGATGTAAAGCTGAGATTTCGCAGAGTTGAGCAGAAGTGCCTGTACCAGAGTACTAGCAAGTTCCTCAGACTGTATAGTGCCTTTTCCAGAAGCATAATTTTCTCTTCTTCCTTAAATCCATTAAGCAGCTTACAGAAAATACTTTCCTAGCTTTTCCTGCTAGTATTCAGAAATGCTCTGATAATATTCATCTAGTTAATCTCTAGATTAAAATATGCTGCTATAGCTATAAGTATGCAAAAGAAGCATGCAGCTAGCATTGCTGTATACATATCTTGAAGATTGCTTGCTTTTTGCAAATCTTCTTGCATATAGATTCGAGCTTTGAATGAGATTAAGTAATTATTCTTATCAAGTTTGTATCTATATATTCATTTGAATAGCAGTAGCTTCTCTTTAGCTTTTCTATGCTCAAGAGTCTGCTATACCCTTTTGTTAACCAGTCTCTGGATTTCTAATTGCATTGCTTTCTACTACTTAGTATAGAAAGAACTGTTTCATGCTTCTTTCCAGATTCCAAGTTTGAGTAGTAGTTATTTATGATGCTTCTTTTCAGCTGTTGCTAGCTCTATAACTTGCTAAAGAGCATCAAAGTGCTTTTGCTGCAAGTGCAAAGCTTCTCTGCATATAGAGTTTGCTTCAAGTATAGCAGCTGCAACCATACTGTATATAATCTGAAAACGCTTATTCCATATTCTGATTGCTTCCTTTAGCTAATCAAGCAAAAAGGTAGCTATAAGATTTATTAGAGCTATTTAGCTTGTTACAAAGGCTGTAGCGAATAACTCTTAATATTGGCAAGCTTTATCAATTGGTTTCTATGCTCTGTCTGAACGCTATATGGATTGAGATTCATAGATCTCATTCCTTATTTAACAATGTCTGATTAAAGCCTGATCAGGCTTATACTCTTGCGCTGCAGTGTCAGGGTAAAAAGGGCACACAAGTGAGGTGAAGGGGTGTGAGCTGCTCCCAAGCCGCTCTGTTGATGCTTCCATTCAAAGGGACTACTGAACCTATCTCCCTCCTCCTCTTTTTCGCTGCTGGATCTGTTGTTCCCCTTTCCCTTATGTACACAATTGGCCTGGACTAGATGGGATAACAATAGCCTGATGGCTATGCAGCATTGTATGAGAGCGCTGCTTCAGAGCGAAGCTCTCGCAGCAGCCCTGGACCGCCACCAGGGGTTGCAAGAGCTACCTATTTCCTTTGTGCGCATACAAGCCCTAACAGAATCCTCCCTCTTCCAGGTTCCTATCCCCAGGAACTACGCGCCCGAGCTGCTCTCATACAGACCCACAGATCCCTTCATACTTGTTAATAGTCCTCTCATCAGTTAGTTCTTGTTATCGAGATGCCCCGCTCTAGAGAGCCAAGTTTCCCTCCGCTGATAAGTCATGTAATGTCGTGAAGGTTGCCCCAGCGCTAGCGCAGCGCAGATGCAGCATGATTACGAAGACTGCGCAGCTTAGCATAGTTGTTCATGCTACTGCAATCTCGGAATAGCTTCTAGAGCTAGATAACAGGGTTGCCTGGGGTGCATGCGCTAGTAGAGCACTATTGTTCCTTATTTCGCTCTCATGCCTAAACCCCCCTCTCTTTCTGTTTTTCCCTTTTCTCAGCTATTACAGCAGCAGCAGCAGCAATAACAATAACAATAGCAGCAACAGTATGATACGTATATCTCTACTCTCTGAAGCATTGCATAGAAGCTGATTCATTGCAGATGTCTTCTTTTACTGCTATCAATGCATCTGGAAAGGCTATACTGGCCCCTGAGGTCTCTGAGAGTCAGACTGCCCCTGAGGCCTCGGAGGCTGGCAATGCCTCCTCCGGCGCTGTTAACGCAGTGCCCCCTTCTCGCCACCCTCTGCTCTCGGGTGCTCCTGCTGCTCCCGCATCCTCTCCCTCTCGTAGCCGCTGCAGCGGTCAGCGTGATGGCTGCAAGACCCCCGCCAGCAAGAAGCGCAAGAGAGCCTCTCCCTCGCTCTCGCTCTCTCTCTCGCCCCCCCTCAAGTCTTCCGAGACTCCTGCCCCAGAAGCCCCGCCTCCCATCACTCTCACAGCTTTCATAAGTACTCATATATATCATATATACAGCGCTGCGCTAACATTGCTAAGCTATTAAGAGGAAGAAGATCCCTGAGAAACCGGATACAGTACATTCCCCCGCTGGCTAGTGCCAGGAATGCATGCATTGCTGCATTCAGAAGCTTGAGATTCAGTATCGGAATCAGTTAGATGCGCTAGTTTCCTTGCCTTACAAATCCTCATATTGATTCATTATAGGCTCCGGTGCTCATTGTTTTCAGTATGCTTGCAGCAATTACTCCTGCCAGCTCATAAATAGTATTACCCCTGCTCCCTCTTATCTTTCGCGCTGCTTACAAGCCATTATAGCTTTCTTACAAAGCAGATTTAGCTCTGAACAATATCTGCTCTTTTAATCGGAAGCTGACTAATAAGAACTTGCAGGATATCCTCCAGCTGGTGCGCTCTATAAACGCTGCTCCTGCACCGGTAGTTAGCGCATTTCCTGCCTCTGTTATGAGCGGAGAGTTGATGTTGCTGCTTCAGTGCAGTATTAGCGCTCTGGAGATGCTAGCTGAGGCAGCTTGCAAGCCTTCTGAAGCAGCTCCTGAAGAGGAAGAGTAACCTCTTTAAAAACCCTGGATAAGTAAGCGCGCTTTTACAGCATGGGAAATAACTAGCACTGATTGCTATAATGCAGGGGCATTGCTAACTTTCTGAGTAGATGAGCTATATAAGAATTTTTAGTTTTCCAATCAAAAACTAAGCAGCTTCTGCACTGCATTATTACTGCTTTAATTGTACTTTGTATTCTTTGATTAATAATCCATTGTTAATAAATGCTTATAGTTCTCATAAATTCTTATTGCTGCTATATCTCTTTCAATATATAAGGAATTAGCAGTTCCTAAATAGCTCTCAGTATACTAGAATAGCTTCCATCTTCTAATGCACCTCTTTCTTAAGATTGATATTAGAATGCGCTTCAAGCTCTTCTCTATCTCGTTTATTAAAATTCTTCAGAGCTATAATTAGAAAGATATTATAAATCTTATATTTTGCTAGCAATTCGAGCTTATATGCTAGTTTATATACTTCTACAATCTCCAGCATTTGAAAAAAGCTAAGATATTTATTTGCTAGTTTATTATTAATGCTTTTTTAGCATAAATGCTTAGCTGAAACGAGAATGAGATTGCTAAGAGAGAATCTTTTATTAGTATAGCATTTGTTATACTACTTAGTATATACTTATCTTGCATAATTGAAGCTTTCCTAAGCCTCTTTATAAGCTTTAGCAAGGTTTTTGAGCTGCTCTGAGATCTTAGGAATGTAGCTTGAATGCTGTATATTAATATCTATTGATTTTATTAGTTAGAATCCGTAGAGCAATATAGCAGATAATAATCCTGTTCTGCTATAGTTTGCGCTGTTATATGCTGCTTGTATAAGGGATAGATGCTGCACTCAATCTGCTTAAGAAAGGCTGCAATAAGTATAGAGGTATTATTCGAGATTCTAATTCTGCTGCTTAATCTATTCATCTATTTGAAGATAAAATGCAGTACTTAAGCGCTGCTTAATCTCCAGATGAAAGCAGAAATTAATTCAGAAGTAGCTTATAAAGAAGCTCCTTCTATTTAATATAATACTCTCAGAAATGCTATAGAACTGATATATATACTATAGTATGATATCTGCTAAGCTGCTACTTATAAGCTATATTATTATTGGAATATATAGAGCATACTTCGAGTATCTATTAATAATTACTAGAATAGCATTATAAGCCTTATTGTAGAAACTAATGAATTCAAGCAGATTAGTAATAAAGTTCATTAATATCTTAGCTTATAAGCGAGTTGCTAGTAGTAAGAAACTGAGCAGGCTGTATAAGCATTGTTTTCTCGTTTTTATTCGCTAGTATACTGCATACATATTAATATGCTTCTTCATATTCTTAGCTAATACATCTTAATAATAGTAATGAGAAATCATCTTAGTAAACTTAGCTATACTAAAATAGCTAGCTATTGAATCATTATAATATACTTCCAAAAGCTTCTTATAAGTTGATAGATAGTTTAGCATAAATACACATTCTCTAAAGCATAGCAAGCTCTTAATAACTTGCTATAGCTTCATATTAGCTATAGAGCTGCATATTCGCCTCTTGCGCTAAGCTTTTATCTGAACAAAAACATCTTCTTATTGCAATCATAGCAAATGCGCTCTCATTAGCTCTGCAAGCTGCTTCAGCACTATTACTACACTTCGCTCTACTGCTAAGCGCAGAAGAATAGTTAGTTCGCAATCCAATACCCAAGCAATATTAGTTACTAAGCGAATACTTCGCTTCAACTCTGCGCTCTCGCTCGAATAGCGAAGAGCGCACTCTCGAAAACAGGAAATACTCAGATTTGCTATCTGCTCAAACTCCATGCTCTTGCTCGAATAGCAAAGAGCGCATACTCGAAAACAGAAGATACTCAGATCTGCTGCTTGCTTCACTCTCACTCTTTGAATACAACTAATACAAGGTTCTCTCTGATTCTCCAGATTCTTTATTATAATGAAATTGCTAAGGCTTTGCAGCTTCTGCTCAGCTCCCTCTTCTCTCTAGTAATCTAGCTGTCTGAATAATTCATCAGCTGGATTAAACTTGCTAAAGCAGTACTGAATAATGAGATTATATATGCTGAGATCATTTAGCTAGCGTAACTAGCAAGCAGATAGCTTCTATTTAGTTTCTCAGTACTGCAAGTTGAGATGGTTTGTAAGGATAAGTATAAGCTTAGATAGATATAATAAATAATGCTGTTAGTTTGATACAGCATTTATAATAACTAATAGCTCAATATTCTTTATGCTATACTGTATTTCTGTTGAAGAGAGCTTCTTTGAATGAAAGGCAATTGAATGCTAGCAGCTTTGAAACAGCTAAGCTAGCATAGCTTCTATAGCAAAAGCAGAAGCATTCATTTCAACTCTTATTAGTAATGCAGCATTGTAGTAGCATAGCAATAGAGCTGTTATAAAGAGCATGATTAGGATCTTGAAAGCTATTCGAATGCAGTTCGAGAGCGCAATCATGCCTGTACTGCTGCTTTACAAAAGATCAGTTAATGGTATAGCAATCTTGGAATAGTTCTGTATAAATCGATAGTAGAATTCAGTAAATCCAAGAAATATCTGAATATTGCAGATAGTATGTAGAAGCAGCTATTATGCAATAGCTACAATGCATCCCTTATTCATATTGATTTCTTCTAAGAATATTATAAAGCTTAGAAATTTCATTTATTATATATTGAACTCAGCGTTCCACACAAGTCAAGTCAAGGCAAGCGGTACCCCTCCACTTGGCTTGCTAACTATTTTGGCCGCTTGCTTATCTTGCAGTACTTCGCCACTTGATTTGCTTGTCCGCTTGATTAAAAAAGCACCTTACCTAATCTAGCCTAGATTGAGTCATATTTCTAGCTTATATAAGCCTGAATTATGGAAGTTATGATTATATAAGCTAAATTATATAAGCTAAAATTCTAATCTTATCTTATCAGGGTTAGGGTTTACTTTTCTTTCCAAAAAAACCCAGAAAATTAAAAGAAAATAGAAAGAAGTGGAGTAAACTGAGCCTATAAGGACCCACTATAGGACTGAGGCCACTTGCTTGTTCGCTTGCAAGCCGCTTGGTCAAAAAGGCCGCTTGCTTTGTCTTGAAGACCATCGCCAAACCGTCAACTTCACTTGTCAAGTGGCTTGAATCCGCTTGACTTGTGTGGAACGCTGATTGAACTTACACTTTCTCAGATTGAGATATAGCTTCCATTACTGTAGCTGCTTCAAGACTTCTCGAATATAGCTTATATGCTGCTTAGCATTATTACTATAGATCAGAATATCATTTAGATAAACAATGCAGATCACATTTATCAAGCTTGCTAGCGCTTTATTAATATATGCCTGGAATGTAGCTGGGGTATTAGTAAAGCTAAAGAGCAGAATACAGTATTCGAAATAACTATATTTCATACGTGTTATGACCCATTCAACATGCAGGTCACTAGCCAGGACACCCGGAACAACTATCCGGAAAGACAGGGAAGGATTCAACATCTCAAGGACTAAGGCTTACATAAGCAAGGGTTAGGGTTACAGGATCAGGATGGATCAGTGGCTGATCCATAGTAATCCGGATCAGTTGAATCACCCAGGTGATCCAAGGAATCCAACAACCAGCACTACCAACAGAACTGAAGAGCTGGATATATAAGAACACGTTCATTCCCATTAGATAAATCTCGTATATAGCTCTTCAGTTATCAATCTAAGTATTCAGTCTCATATACTGAGTAGCTCCAAAAGCAGTGAATACTTGCATCGCTTATTAGGACTTGTACAGTTCCGTATTCAAGAACTTGATACTTTAATACCGCTCTTATTAGCATAAACCCCTTTATATACTTAGAAATCTTCGGATTGCTGCAATACTCATTACATTTTAACAACTCTTGTTCAAGAACAGTTCAGTATTACCCCTTGAGCAATACGGAATACGATAGCTCCTTCAGGAACCCCTTCGTCCTCGCATGCTCCCACTCAGAAGGAACTGGTTAACCAGATGTACCAGCTTATCCAGCGTATCCAGAACCTGCGCGAACAACAGCAGGCTCAGAGCGCTATCATCGCTAACCAACAAGCTTAGCTAGCTCAACAGGCTCAACAGGCGCAGTTCATCTCTATAGCTATTAATGATGCTGGAAAGATATATAAGATGAATAAGCTTGCTATATACAACAGCAACCAGAAAACGCTGCATAGATTCCTTACCCACTGCAGAGCGTATTTCCTGCATTATGAGAATCAATTCATTAAGAAATCTGAGAAAGTTATCCTTGCAGAAACTCATCTCGAAAAGAATGCTCTTATCTAGTACAAGCCTTCTCTATGCAACCACTTGGAGCATCAGAACAATCCCAATACACATATCCAGGATATCAAGAATATATTCGATTTCTTTGAGAGCTTTGAGAAAGCTCTCAAGGAAACCTTTGATAATCTCAACGAAGAACGCACTACAGCTTAGCAGCTCATGAACCTCAAGCAGACCAAATCAGCTTCTGCCTATACGGTTAGATTCAAGCAACTCTCAGCAAAACTTCCGTAGGAGAATAAGAATCTCATGGAATACTACTATAAGGGACTCAAGAACAACATTAAGAACGAAATCTCCAAACAGGATTAGCCAGAGAACTTCACAACATTCTCTAATCAAGCTATCTGTATCAACAACTATCTGTATGAATAACGGGTAGAGAAGTTCAAGAAGGGAGAAAGCTAGACTTGGAGATTTCCGGCTAATACGGATAAGAAACTTCAAAACAAGAATAGCGGTTGATATGGCAGTATAGCCTAGAGCAGTACTATGCATGCTAGTCTCATGGAACTCAATGCAGCTAATAGGCAGTATAGCAAGAGGAACAGCATTATTTGCTACAACTGCAACAAATAAGAATACATTGTATACAACTGCTATCAACCCCGGAAGAATAAATAGCAACTAATTCAGGAAGGACGCTAGATGAATATTGCTCAACAACAGAAACCCAATCAACTAAGCAACACCCCCTCGAAGCAAGTGTCGGATTCTGTTGATTACGGAAGTCTCAGCTGAACATTCTGCTATAATAACAACTGCTTAATACACCTCTCGAGTAAGGAAGGTTCAAGATAATTCTCTCAGAAATCTAAGCGCTGCAGATAAATAGCAATAGCAGAACGAGAGTGCACGCTCAGCATCCCTACGAGTAGCAATCCGGACTACTCTGATATCGCGGAACAGAGCATTCAGATGTTGGAAGAAGAGCTTAGCAACGATACCTTTCAACATTCTCCATTGCTTATGCTAAGCACTATAACCAGGGATATGAATAAGGAATGATACCCTCTTGGCTACTAGTATGAATATCTAAGCAATACCGAAAATGCTTCTCAAACAACAAGCTAAAACGAATAATCCAATGGTTCACTAGAGTCTTTCATGAATAATGAACTCAAGAAATCTACAGGAAGATTTCTCTTCGGTATTGGGTGGAACAAGGAAACAACATGGATTAAATATCTCATCTACGGAATAGAGCTGGAAAAGCTCTTTACCTGCATCCTCTTGCAGAACATCGAAATACGAGAAGATAAGAATTCTCGAATCAGCCCACTTTACAATCTACACCACGAATTAGCTTGAATCTCCTGCACCTATCATAGCTGCAGAATGCATTTCTCAGATAAGATGCAATACGAATAATTCCCTGTTAGAGAATCAGAACAAATCCTTCAAGCTGTTGAAGAATAGGAACTCCGCTTCAGAGAGATTTTCAACAGATAGCACTACAATACATACATCGAACTACCAAACAACTGCCTCAGGCAATGCATGAACAAGAAGATAAAATAGTAGCAGTATAAAACAATACTCTATACGATTCACATTAATAACAAGATTTGCAACTAGCATTAACAGAAGAAAGATCAGGAATAATGATAATACAAGCAAAAGCAAGCTAAGAAGCTTGCTTAAGAAGTAGCAAAGCAGGCTTAGAAGAACAAGCAGTTCTCAACAAATCCAAAAGAATAGAATTGCTTGTAAAGGAACTGCAGATAATCAGACCGGAACAATTCCTATATGAAGCTTTTAGAACAGATTATGCTTATATCAAGTTCGATATATATATTCAAGGATATAAGTATAGCGCACTATTGAACAGTAATGCTTAGAGAAACTTCATATTCCCATACATCATCAATCAGGCACAACTACAATGAAAATAAAAGAAATGCCCATATACTCTCAGCACTGTAAAAGAACAATCTGTTGCATACAACTAAGGAATAATCGATAAGGAGACTGATTATCTATCTATCTTAATCCAAAAACATATAATCAAAGCTTCCTTTAATATCACAGATATAGCACAGCATGAGCTGATTATGAAGCTTTTATAACTCAAGAAGCACAATTCTCAAATCAATTGAACTACTGGCCAGCTTTTATAAGAACAAGCTGTACCCAGAGAGATAGTTACAATTAATAGCGCAGAATCGAAGCTAGTAATTGAAGAATACTCAGGAAAAGAAGCTTCATACAACTTCATATATATCTCCAAACCAGCAGAGCTAGCAGTTCAAGGAAAAGGATCTAGTAATAAGTAAACCCAAATAATGCCAGAGCGCTAATAGGTTAGCAAAACAATGGAAGCGAGATCCTCAGCAAGTTGGTTCGCTCCGGAGCAATAAGAAAAAGCTTCAGAAAGTGAATTATAAACCCACACGGGAAAAACCTCGAAACCAGGCCCTCGAGCGCTCAGTCCAGCTCGAAGCGAACGCTCAAGGCTCTCAAAAACGTTACCAAAAACAATGAACGAAAAGAAGCACGCTCAACGATATCTACTGTTCCTCCAGATAGCAGAAACAGCACAAGAACTAGAACTAATACTTGCAAACATACTACGAGAATATTACAAGTTTAAGAAACTATTCCAGAGAGAATTGGATACAGGATTGCTAGAATACAGCTCATACAATCACGAGATTCCGCTACAAGAAGGGAAATAGCTTAAATTCTTCCTCATCTACGGACTAAACAAGATACAGCTAGAGACACTTTGGGAGTATCTCGATAAGAATCTTAAGAAGGGATATATACGATTATTGCAATTATCAGCAGAATATCCTATCCTGTTTATATCTAAGAAAAACAGCAAGCTTAAGCTATGCATTGATTATAAGCAACTCAATGATATTACAATCAAGAACCGATATCCATTGCTACTCATCAAGGAATTACAAGATAGGCTGCAAGGAGCATAGTGATTCACAGTTCTAAATCTGAAAAAAGCTTATAATCTGATTAGAATAAAAGAAGAAGAAGAATAGAAAACTGCTTTCAGAACATGCTACGAATACTACGAATATTTGATTATACTCTTTAGTTTAACGAATGCTCCAGCTTCATTCCAGAAAATGATCAATCATATCCTATGCAAGCATCTAAATCAGTTCATCATTGCCTATCTCAATAATATCCTTATTTACTTTCGAATATTAGAAGAATACAAGAAATATATAGAAACAGTATTGCAAATGCTTTAGAATGCAAAGCTTCTTATAGAGCTTGCAAAAAGCTACTTTTATATACAGAAAGTTAACTATCTTGGATTCACAATCAAGCTAGAATGCATTAAGCTATAGAAAGATAAGATAGAAGCTGTTAGGAATTAGCTAGTTTCTAGGAATATTAGGAATGTTAGGTTTTTTCTCAGATACATTAACTTCTACAGGCAGTTCATTAAGAACTACAGCCAGATTGCATATTCCCTTACAAATCTTATCAAAAAGAAGCAGCTCTTCAAATGAATCCCCAAGATACAAGAAGCTTTTGATAAGATTATTAAGCATATCACCTCAGAGCTAGTTCTGTATGAAGCAGATCTCTATAAATCCTTTGAAATTGAGATTAATATATTAGGATATGCATTCGGAGAACAACTTGGTTAGCAAGACAACCAAGAATATCTAAGGATTGTAAGCAACTTTTCAAAGAAGTTGAATAGCTCGGAAGTTAACTATGAAATCCCTGATCAGGAACTTATAGCGATAGTAAAGACTTTTGAGAAGTAGCAATACTATCTTATTAGTATATAATACTCAATCATAGTTTACTCGGATTATAAGAATCTGATTACATTCATGATAATTAAGGTTTTGAATAAGCAATAAGTTAGATGGGCAGAATTCCTTTTACAGTTCGATTTCAAGATTGTGCACTGCAAAGGCTTGGAGAATGAACAAGCAGATGCTCTTAGCAGAAGATCAGACTATCGAGATATAGATTCCTCGGATATATAGAACATCTTCGCCCAAGATGAGTCAGGAAATCTTGTTAACGTATATAGAGAACTGAATGCTGCTCTCAGAATAGAATCCTTGGAAAAGAATTCAGAATCAATGATTCCAGACGAACAAAATAATTATATTAAGAATGTATACAGTGCATTAGCATATGAATATCAGGGAATCAGAGCAATCTACGAATGTATCAAAAGATACTGGAACTTATTAAGCTTTAGGAAAAGAATTGAGAACATTTTATAACAATGCAATAGCTGCAAGAAGAACAAAGCAGAAAGATATAAGCCTTACAGACTACTGCACTCCTTACCAGTATCTATAACTGTTTAGCAATTTATTAATCTAAACTTCATTATTAAGCTACTTCTTTTATAAGAACTTTTAACTAAAGTGCAATATGATAGCATTTTAGTAGTGATTTGCAAACTAAGCAAGTATGCTTACTTTCTCCTTTATAAGAAAAGCAGTATAGCAGAGGAACTTGTATACGCATTTCTCAGAACAATTATTGCTAATTACAGCATGCTAGAGGAAGTGATCTTCAATAGAAATAGAAAATTCAATTCAAAATTTTAAACTTTATTTATGAAATAGCTCGGAATATACTATAGAATATCTATAGCATTCCACCTGCAAACAGATGAATAGACAGAAAGAATAAATCAGATTGTTGAATAATACCTTCAATACTATATTAACCAGGAATAGAACAATTGGATCGATCTGTTGCCTCTTGCACAGTTCGCTTATAATAGCGCGGATATAAGCATAATGAAGAAATCATTATTCTTCACATTCTACGGATATAATCCAACAGCTTATCATAAGGCATTGCTAGAAGCAGATGTAGAAGCTGCAGATAAAAGGGTTAAAAAGATTAAGAAAGTTCAGAAGGAATTCCGATCAGAACTATAATTCGTTCAGGAACGAATGATGCAGTATGCAAACTTTAAAAGAATTGAAAGATCAATCCTATAGGAAGAAGATAAGATCTATCTACTTCGAAAAAACATCAAAACAATCAGATCCAGCAATAAACTCGATTATAAAAAGTTGGAATCATTCAAAATCTTGCAACAGATTTTCCCAGTTAATTACGAGTTAGCATTACCTCATGGAATAAGGATATATCCGGTTTTTCACATCTTATTGCTAGAACCAGCAGTATAGGAAACATTAACAGACAATATAGCAGAAGCGGAAAACAATGAATCAGAGTATAAGGTAGAAAAGATTCTCAAGCATAGAAGTACAGACAATACAAGGGAATATCTCATCAAATGGAAAGGATACTCAGCAAGCGAAAATTCTTAGGAACTGCAGAAAAATATTAAAAATGCTTAAGAAAAGGTAGCTGAATATTGGAAAAGGAAAACCAGCATCTAAGACAACCTCTCTGCTCCGGAGCGAGAATCAGGCGCTGCAGTTTCACTCTCCAGAAGGGAAGGCCAACCAGACATGCTAGGATCAAGAGCTAAGGAACTCCAGTCGATAACCTCAAGATGTCCCTGAGATATCAGACGAGTCTCCTCTTCACGAAGACTGCAATCCTCCTCATCAGCGAACCCTTCCAAGAAATTGAAACCACAACGAATCATTTCTGCAGTACATTCCTCCAGCAGCCTTCGCTGTTTCCATGCACAATCAAGACGAGCCTGCGATGCCAGCAAGGCTTGTAGGGCAGCAGCATTTGCTAACTCTGCCTCAGCCTCCTCGCTCAAAACCTTGCGCTTTTCACGAATCAAACGCCCTGCTACAGAAGAAAATCAGTAACCACGGAGAACACCAAGGAACGAAGAAACCAACCAGCAGAGGCCGAGAAACAACCAGTATCACAGCTTTGACCCAGAGAAATACACTTCCCACAACGAGAAGAGTTTTCAGCGAAACAACAGGAAGCTCCCGTCTCCCGATAATGAGCACAAGCAGGCATTTCGATATCAAAAGCAGAAATAAGCTCAGCAAGATGATAATGCTCTTGAGTTTTCACCGAACGACTAGGATGCGATTTGTTGATTCTGTTCAACATCTCGATTAGGAAGGCATGACCATGTATGCGAATAACTTGCTTGGATACTTATGAAAGATTGTTAGGAATAATGATTGATAGGAGAGAGATGATGTTATGATTTATTCAATATGCAGATTACTAGCCAGAACACTCGGAATAACTGTTCGGAAAGACAGAGAAGGATTCAATATCTCAAGAACTAAGGCTTACATAAGCAAGGGTTAGGGTTACAGAATCAGGATGGATCAGTGGCTGATCCATGGTGATCCGGATCAGTTAGATCACCCAGGTGATCCAAGGGATCCAACAACCAGCACTACCAACAGGACTGAAGAGCTGGATATATAAGAACACGTTCATTCCCATTAGATAAATCTCGTACATAGCTCTTCAGTTATCAATCTAAGTATTCAGTCTCATACACTGAATAGCCCCAAAGGCAGTGAACACTTGCATCGCTTATTAGGACTTGTACGGTTCCGTATTCAAGGACTTGACACTTTGACACCGCTCTTGTTAGCATAAACCCCTTCGTATACTTAGGAATCTTCGGATTGCTGCAGTGCTCATTACAATACGAAAGGCAGTCTTCTACTCATCTCCTTTACAGATTCGAAGCTGATAATATGCATTCTTAAGATTGAGCTTAGTATAGATTTATACATAGCTCAGTTAATTAAGAATCTTAGCAATTAAAGATAACGGAATACAGTTCTTACATATAATCCGATTTAGCGCTCTATAATTCATATAGAAGTGCAGCTTGCTTCCTTTCTTTAGCACGAATAGTATAGATGCGCTAGCAGAGCTGATTGAGAATCGAATTCATCCTCTAGCTAGCATCTCCTTCAAGTATTTCCTAAGTACTTCTAGTTCAGCTGCAAAGAGAGCATACAAAAGCTTTCAGAGCAGTCTTACCTTCTCTTCAAGCTCAATGCAATAGTTAATATCAGTATAGGATACAAGCAACTTTAATGCCTTCTTCATGCATAGATTAATGAAGTTGCAGTACTCAGAGGGCAGGTGCAGCTTTAGTGCTGCATCTTCTAGCTCAGCCTTGAGAGGTAGATCTGATAAGCTTGGATAGTAATATGCTGCAAAGATAACTCTCGCTTCCTCAAGCTCTTTCGCTATAGTATAGAGCTAAATCTGGAAGTGCTGGAGAAGAAATCTTCATTGCTTCATATCTCATTGTATTACTAGATTAATAATCTTAAGCTATAGAAATCCCAGAATCAAGCTAAGCTAGCTAATATCTGCTACTATAAAGCGATAACGCTGCTTCCTGGATATTCCTAAGCTATCTGTAATCTTTATATCAATAAAGCAGCTGCTATATATAATAATAGCTCCCTGATTAATTAAGATGAGCTTGAAGCATGCTTCAAAAGATTGGTTCTGCGCCAGAGCCTCAGCTAAGCAGCAGTTAATCAGATTCTCCTCTGCTCCTAAGTCAACCAATCTATACATATGCTTCCTTTTGTTTCCAAGCAATAGCCTTGTATGAATAGTAAGCTGGCGAGGCTTCCGCTCAGCATCTCCTCAGCTCTGTTGCATGGCTATTGCTATCTTGTTAGCCTGCTTGCAGCTGTTTGCTATATGCTTTTTCTTCCTGCAAATCCAACATTCTGCTTCTGAATAACTGGAACTATAGTAGCCTGGCTTATTGCAGGTGTAATAGATATTTCATCGAGACTCCGGGTATAGATTAGCAAAATAGCCTGTCTTCTAACAGTTGTAATAGCAAGCAAAGTTATTATTAACTATCTAAGAGCGCATCAACGAAGCTTGAGTACTCATGAAGGGAAGTGCCTAAGAACTACGCAGAGCTGTGCAGTCCCTTGCTATATAATCTAGCTTGCCACAGCTATAACAGCCACGATATGAGAGGGTAGCAGTTCCTGAGCTGCTGCTTAGGAGCGTCTTGACAGCAGATTGAGGATTGGTAATCATCTCTTGAGCGGATTCGATATATCATACTAAGCTAATCAGAGCATTCCAGCTGCTCGGGAGCATTATCTGCGCACTGATAGCAATACGGATCTCTGGTCTGAGGCGTATAAGAACAGCTATTATGCAGTATTGCTCGATATCAGGATGGAGAGACTCAAGCTTCGCCTTCTGGTATCAGCATACAAAGCTTATCACTGATTTGCTCTTGCCTTGAGCAATGCTTGCAAGCATCGCTGCAGCAGTAACAGCGCAGGTAGTAAGATCAGCTAACTGGTTCTTCAGAAAGGATTCAAGTTCTCCAAAGGTGATAGGAATAGGCTCACGCTATTCCTCCTCCTAGCGGGCAACATAGTTGATCCAGTCCTGCTTGGAATCATCTTTCAAGCAGCGTACTGCATATTCTATCTTATCCGCTTCATTAGTTAAGCAGCAGATATCGAAATAGTACTGCAGATTATATAGAAACATCTTCAACTCTATATACAATCCCTCCTTGTATATAAGGGCTGGTAAGCTGCAATATAGCTGTGCAGGCGCTGTTGAGAGTGCCTCTGAAGGGATTGGCACAGGAGGGGTGCTGAGAGGGCTGAGGCCAGCTGGCTGGGGCTCCGGGCTGGTATTGCTGCTCTGGAGTAGTATTAAGCAAGCACACTTGCTCCTCAGCTGCTGCTGTATCTCCTCTTCTTCCAACTAATGATCGAGCTTGCATTCCTAGTATTGCAATCCAGCTATATCTGCTAGTGCTTCAAGCGAGGGATTCTCGTAGGCTGGGCCTAGGTTCGAGCTTGGAGAGAGGATCTGAGAGGGGAGTTGGCTTAGAGTCTGTAAGGGATTGGAGTTGCCAGCTCGTTGTGATTGTCGCTCTGAAGCAGCGCTGCTGCTTCATATAACTGAAGCCATTCTCATCCCCAACAGCTTACTTCCTGGGAAAGAGTAGAAGGTTCAGACTTGTCAGGGTAAAAAGAGCACACAAGTAAGGTGAAGAGGTGTGAGCTGCTCTCAAGCTGCTCTGTTGATGCTTTCATTCAAAGGGACTACTGAACCTATCTCCCTCCTCCTCTTTTTCGCTGCTGGATCTGTTGTTCCCCTTTCCCTTATGTACACAATTGGCCTGGACTAGATGGGATGACAATGGCCTGATGGCCACGCAGCATCGTACAAGAGCGCTGCTTCGGAGCAAAGCCCTCGCAGCAGCCCTGGACCGCCACCAGGGGTCGCAAGGGCCACCTATTTCCTTTGTGCGCATACAAGCCCTGACATGCAGGCTAGCTTGTATCCTAAGCAGTAGATGCGCTGATAGCTTGTTATTCAGTACTTGAAAACGCTTGTTCAGTTGCTGAAACATTCTCGCTGCTTGCAGCAGCGCTTCTTTCTAGCTAATCCATTCATTTCAGTGCCTCAGGAGATTTTTCAGAAGTTGGAAGTTCTTGCACCTTATTCTCTAAGCTTCTTTCCTGGGATAGGTTGCTTTGCAAGAACGCTCTATTGCCAGTCTTAGATACTCTTATCCCCGAATTCCAACTCGGAATGCCTTCCGAAAGAGACTCTGAGGATGGGCTACTGTTCTCGTTGAACAGCAAATGAGATCCTTAGTTTCGATTTGTAGCATTAGGCTAGAGAACTGAATCCTATATGCTTTCAATAATGATTATATTCATGATTTTCTTATTATTTCCGATTTCTAAAATAATTAGTATTAGCTAAGCATGAAATAGTACTTCTAATATCTTACTGCTATTTGGATTATAGAATTAGCTTTTATTGAATAGAATATTGCATATAGTTGCAATTCTTGCAAGCGCTGAAAGCTATATGCAATATAGATTGCTTGTAATGTATTCTACAAAATAGCTCTTATATGCTCTTAGTTCTGTTTTTATATCCCATTTATAAGAGCTAAGTTTGCACTCTTCTTGCAGAATATATGCTTAGCATCTATATGCATAGATTCTAGCTCAGTTGAGCTGTAGATTCGAGACTGCTGTTCTGACTATTTCCAGCGCATACCAACGAAAGTACTGCCTGAATCAGCTATTCAGAAGTGAATTTAGCATTTCAGAGTGCTTGAGCATGGATAGAGAGATATTGAACAGCTAGATAGCTGCTTTTACACACTCTAGCCATAGATCTTTCAGTAGTTTGGCTGATAACAGGAGAACTAGCATATGCTTCTGAATTTCACGCTCAGCTTGCTCAGCAGCGCTATTTAACTCTTTCATATGCAGTGAAGTAATCTCCAGATTAATGCTATTATTAGCGCACTATTATATATATACTATTTCATATAGCCTTCTTATAACTGAGAAGTCTGCATTCTATCTGATTTTGCAAACAAAGAAGCAATATTAGCATTATACTCAGATCTCGAATAACCTAAGCATATCGAATACTATGAATTATGCTTTATTAGATATCAGAAAGGCAAACAACTTGCTACTATACTCATCTTTGAATATAAGAGCTTATTTTGAGCTATCCTATACTTTATTATAATCGAGAAGATTCCAACTAATGCGCTAGAATAATTGAGAGCTGTAGTATTCAGATCTTGCACATTGAATAATCTTTGTAATGTGCTCTAGAATACAGTATTTACAATCAATTCGTCTAATTCTGTTAATTCTAATATCACGAACTGAGTAAACAAGCTTCTTCAGAGCATTAGCATTCAGATATCCTAATCTTAGATGCTAAAGATACTCTGAATCACTTCTTTCAAGCGCTTCATTATATGAAGAACGAGAATGCTTATTTCTTTTTAGAGTTGAGAATACGAGAATGCTAGCTCAGCTGTATAGCAGCATAGCTAGAGCTTGAGAGTAGAAAGAGTTTGCAAAAGAAATATATTCGAAGAAGACTAAATTAAACTCTTTATATAGATTTGCAATTACTGCACTCTATTTAAGCATTTCTAAGTGCAGTATGCTATCTTTGCTATAGTATTAAATCCCTTTCTCATATAAGAAAGCCTTAGCAATTATATTAATATAAAAGCTATTTACAACTGCTATACAGTTGAAAACTAGGTTCTCAGTACATTTCCCTTGCTTTCTATTTAGTACATTTTTGAAGCATTGTTTCCTAAATCCTCATATTAGCAACAATGAGCTCCCTGCTTTCATAACTTCTGCATTCCTTAAGAAAGAAAAGATATTTAGCTTTAGAAGATCAATGCTATTAACAAGATATATAGCTCTGCAGTTATTCAGAACTATACTTTAGAAAAGAATATAAGATATCTGAAACAGTATTAAGAAGATTGCTACACTTGCTTATAGTAATACTGCTTAGTTGAAAAGTTAAGAATTAAAGATAGCATTTATTTAAAGGAACTAAGAATGCTTTATTTCAAGCTTAAGAAGTATTAGATCTGATATTTTAATATTATAATTGAGAGATTCTAGCACTCAATAGTGCTTAGATAGAGATTCCTATTATTCTCTGTTCTCTATAGAATCCTTTCTATCCAGCCTTAAGAAAGCTATTCAGTTCTAATAAGATCTGAATAGAGCTTCTAATAGTTTTTGCTAGCTAGCTTAAAGAGGATCTTCTTTCTTTGCTTATTAAATGAAGCTTTGAAGATTAAGTTTAGCTTAATTCCAGTATAAGCATACTCCAGCTTTCCGCAGCTTATAAAGCTTTATTTATGCTTTCTTTGATATAACTTGCAGAGATACTTGTAATCTCCCTTTTCGCTCTAGCTGGAAGATCTATCTTATTTCTTTCCAGATTTTGTGCCTGAGTTGCTGGATTGTAGGTTCTCTCCGCTTATAATAGCGAATACTATTGAGCCTTTTTTCTGCTCAGGCTGAAGTTGGTAGATTGAAGCAAGATTTCATTGAAGCTATTCGATAGTCTTGATAAGCAGATCATTATCAGATGCTGTAGCAAGGAGATATTGTTGCATTTTAGCTTATTCTGTCTGGAAGCAAACTCCAACAGCAGCAAGAAAGTTATCAGAGCTCTGAAGTCTCTCAACTTCGTTAATGCTGTAAACCTAAGCTAGATTCAGGAGATCCTGATACTGCTAGCACTAGTTTTGAAAATCAATGCCTTGCCTAGTAGCTAGCTCAAGATAATAGCAGTACTGGAAGCGAACAACCTGTTTCATGCTCTCCTTGGACAGATAGAGATCTTTCTTCAGATTCCTAAGCACTTGTTGAATCGAGAAAGACTTCTTTCCTGAATAGATATGCATATAAGAAATAAGAACTGATGAAGATACTATTTTCTAAATCCAGTTTCACATCCTCTATACATTCTGGTAAGCATGCAACTGCTTATTTTAACAAAGCTAAAAGCATTTCATCTCCTGATTATAGAGAATAGCTTGTTCCTGGATAAAGAGTAGCTTGTAGTTCTCCGTTATAGTATTTTTGCGCTCCTTCTTAAGATCCTGAATGAACTTAGAGAACTCGAGATCGAAGTCTTCAGATTCGAAAAAGAGCATATCTGAGCCATCCGGATCTAGATACTTCCAAATACTCTTTCCCTTGCTCTGGAACTGCAAAATGCTGTACTAGGATGGAAAGGAGTAGGTATTAATATACTTTACTGAGAGCATAAGATCGTCAGGTTCGCGCTCCATCATGAGCTTTGATGGAGCGTAAGTATGACTGTTTGGAACAAAAGATGTGTTCTGAAAGAATAAGAAGTGAACAGCTCAGTCTGTTTCGATAGATAAGGGGAAGATTAAACCCGATTCTTGCGAACCGGGCTCATAACTAAGGAGAAACGTATGAGCTGAGCACATGGAAGTGGCTGAATGAGTGTTGAGATTGAATCTATCTAATACAAAAGGAAGATCTTCTAAGTAACTAAACCAGGCTCTGAGATGGTTTATGAGGAGACCAAAACAGAGGGTTAGGGTTAAATATGCCCCATTTTTCACAATAACGTACCTTTTATAAGCTGTATTATGCTTCACAACAAATATAAGAATCAGTATGCTAATTGCATCATCTCTCAGCGCAGCAACTGCTTATATGCAACAAGATATCTTCATGAGCGCAACGATGATTACAGTCCCCCACCACGAGCGGCCCCTCAAAGCTACTCTGGTCATTGGACAGGCGAGCGGAATCCTACGCAAAGAGCAAGAAGCGGCAGTCAAAGCAACCCGATCGACCTCACCGAAGACTCAGATTGAACGAGCCTGGCTGGCACGTTGTGGAGGAAGCATTGGAGGGCAGGACTTAGGAAGCCGGTAGGTATGGTCGCGATGGAGGCGAGGCCCGCCGCTCCCATAGATTTTGCTCCTTCTTTTTGCTTCTACGTGGACGATTCGTTTAGCAATTCCGGTGTCTCATGGCGCATTCAAACTTTGAGACTCTTCAAAGGGTATGGCGGGCTACCCAGGTGGACGGTGATAATAAATTGTGATTGCAATGTTATCTTGAAATTTCCAGGAAGAGGAAGCGCCATAGCTGATCTCAAGGTCCATGGATACGATTACAACCTCTTAGGTATGTTCCTGGACTGGGCGCGCGTGACATCTCCCACTCCTTCTCCACGCCGAACACATTCAAGCTTGGCAGTACTTTGGAACGTTCGATAGTAGATCTACGCACTGACTAATAACTTCAATGTTGTAAACCACGACCTCACATCCAGAACTCAGACGGTTCAATGCCTGATGGTACTTGGAATCGGGCACAAAGCTTTCATTTCGACTGAATCATCTATCCTTCGAGAGCTGGGCAAGTGCGGAAACTTCGCATGGGCAATTGCTCAAGCTAAATTTGTGCTGACCCAGAATGCCGCCTTGGATCTTCGCGGAGATCGTCCCTCCAGGATCAACTTCGATAAACTTCTCAAACGCTTGACCAGCTTGTACCTTAGCCCATATCTCACCAGTGAAGAATTCTGTTTCCCACTTCTCCCTGCTGTTCTCGTACTGCAGATTGACTTTCTGTAGTTGAACAATCTGTTTCTTAAGGCGGTCTCCAGGCCCATTCGGCACCGAATGGCTATCCTGACCTTTGTATCTTTGAGATAATCCTGCCGAGAATCCGGCGCTAATTCCAGGTAGAACAGCGCAGCGATCAGCTTTTCTGCTCGTGTGCTGGAGGCTACTGTCGCTCTCAGTGCCATCGAGAGAGAACGAGACATCATGTTTCACCCCGGGAAATCTGGCATTGGCGACTGCTGACCCACTGTGAAATGTTAGGCCGAGTCAAGGGAGGACAAGTTTCCGCTAACGTACCACTCGCGGCCAGGAAGCACCATCATTTCTGTTGCTTTGGAGATCCGGGGACTCAGGGATGTCGGCAAGCCATTTCTGTTTCGTAGGGACGTCGTGTTCCTTACAGAATACCATGTAGATGAGACGAAGTCCGAATCCCTTCCCGATGATAAGGTTGAAGTGGAAATAGAGCGGGCTTTTTAGGTGCTCTCGGAGCTGAAGCATGACGTGGCTAAGAGACTCCACGTTCTCGTCCCCCCCTTTCAGCTTGATTATCCGTAGACCTGCTGTAGGAGGCCTTATCACGATTGCTTTAGCATTGATTTTGCTGCAATAGCATTCTGGCAGATAGAAGTTAGCATTCTGGCAGATAGAAGTTAGCGCTGCTGCTGTAACTGCTGAGTTCTATTGCACAGGGCTGATACAAACGATGACCGCAGGATAACGTGATTCGTGGGCCGTTGTCGAAGCATCTGTGACAAAGGGACACGTCAGAAAGCTGGCTGTCCGAATTAGCGTTGTGTAGAACTTCCTTGGCCTACGAGGGAAACTGGAGATGCTCTTGAATTGCTCTTGCAATGCTTTCTTGAATCCAGAATCCAGGCCTTGCAGAATGCTGGTGTAGTTGCCAGTAAGAATCTGGTCCGGGATTCAGGCTATGATGTATTAGAAAGCTGACAGGAGCATTGCAGTACTTTCTTAAGGATTACATACCATCAATGATGCCTTCCGCTTGATGATAGTCATTAATCAACCAGGCAGCAGCAAGCTTTGCTGCCTTGGCCTGAGAGAGTTTTAACCTGTATGACCGATGCACTTGACAGTGCAGGCGCGAGGGCACTGGAAACTTGCGCAGCAAAGATGTGAGGCTGAGAAGCTCGGTAACAAATCGACTATGCTGATGGCAAGAGGCTTCCAAGAATGGAGAAAGTCTTTCAACTGGTGGTAATGGATTTGATATCTTGATGTTCAAGGTGTCCAAGGCAGCAACAGCTTCTCAGCAGATGCTATTGGGGTTATGAACTCCCCCTGAACAGCAGCAAGTTACATTTGTAAAAGATGCACGCTATACATTGTAAGCTAGACTATGGGACGGCTTAATGATTGCATCGTGGTTTTGCAGAATGTGATTGCTCAATTCGAGGCTGAGAACAGCCTTAGAAGGACCAGAAGTACTTAGGGTGGTCAGGATGAGCACAAGTGGACAGGTTGATCGAACCTATCCTTGGGAGAGTACAGCCCAATGTGCTACAATTTGCAAAATGTTGCTTAGGCTTTCGAACTCTTCTAGAGCAAACACCACGCACCTTGTCAGGGGCATCAAAGATAATGAATAGAAACGATGGGAAATATCTGCGGGTGTCTCGTGAGGAGCTGATTCCAGCGGGTGTTGCAATAATTGATTAGAAGACTTGTTCTGGTGCTTCAGAATTGTTTTCAAATGCAATCCACACTCCACAATGACTGTTTGAGGTAGACCATGAAGACAAACTTGATCCATGGACGTCCCATTCTTGGGATTCACACATCCACAGGAAGATTTCGGATATCGTATCTGTATCCTTGTTGAACTGAGAGTATGAAGCTTGATCCTCTAATAGAACTGAGGTGTCGGGAGGACCGGACAGTAAGTCGAGCCATCGGAATGAAGTCATGGTCAGCTTCAAAGCATTTGTGGAGTCAGAGAGTGAGAACTGTGCAGAAAGTCGGAGCGATGATCAAGACGCCCTATTCCAGCTCTATATACATTAATAGGCATGCAGTCGGCGGTTATGCTGCCAAAGGTCCATCCTGGAGATCCACCTGTTCAACACATGCCTTGACCATTCTTCGAGACGGGGGCCCACTGAGAACCCGATGTCAAGGGCTACTCGTCCCAGAAGATCATCAACGACATGTCATCATTCTTCCTGCATGCCTTGTTAGCCAAAATCATGGGGCACATCGGACCGAATGGCCAAGTGGCCCCACATGGGCCATCATGACAAGGCCTTTTGGTTGCAAGTTGGGTAGGGTGACCTTCTGCATCCAAAATGATCAGGACTTGGATGATCAATCTGCAGCACCTGAGCAGCTTCAAAACAGTCTCGCGAACTAGCTTTCCCCCGAGGGGACTCTGTGCCACCCCTGAGCTGCCTGTATTTGGAGCCGAGATGAGCGGCTGCTACTGATGATCTTTGACCTTAGGCTTGCCCTTAAATTCCCGTCATCACGGAGCGGTATCGCTTACCTATTGTCTTTGGTACCCCAGTCATCTGGCCTGGTGTCTCGCAGTTTTAGAGCTCTTCAGATCCGTCACTTCTTTTCTTCCTCACTTTGCACCACCTTTGTACCCTTTGTGACCATCTTCAACAGTTTTCAGTGTGACCAGCATGGGCCTAGTACACCCACTGCACATTATCGCGACAATCAAGGGGCTGCGCTGCCCCATAGCATGCATTCATCTATCAGGTGCTGATCCCGGCTGGCATATGTTACAAGGTTCGACGCATTCCCATGATTACGTCGGCATTTAGCCCTCCAGATATTTTGAAATTGCTAACACTCCATGGGCAGTTATCAGCAGGATACTGACGTATCTCAAGAAGAACCCAAGGTACATCGACCGCGACTTAGCTTACGCAGAGATGATGGCCGACGGAAAATGGCGCCGGGATGTAGAGACAGAAGAGGAGCACATCGCGGCCGTGCCCAGGTTCCCTTTCATACACACATGTCTGTTCCTCGGCGCCGTCTCGTCCGACTGGTGGTCCTACTTCTTGAACCGAATCTTTCCGCGACCATGGAATTCGGCCCCCAATTGGGGCGGAAAACATATGTGGGAGCCAGGATGTACGGTCATCGACCTGACCGATTATTCCTACGCCTTTGTGCTACCAGCTTACCAGGCGTGCGGCACGGCGAGCAAACGAACATACCGTAGCCTCAGGCTTCGGCCGCTTGACGGGCACCAGTGTTTTACAGCGTTCGGCAAACAGCACGACGACCCGGAAAGGGACGGCGTCTAGGTCGACACGGAAGGAAAGGCTGCATCTGTCACACCGATGGAGGCGCTCCGAGAGGCGTGGCCCTCGTTTCCACCGGAATGGAAATCAGACGATTCAGACACCGAAGATGCGGACGACGACAATATCATGCAAAGGAGTGAGAATGCAACAAAGAAAGCACCTGCTTTGGAACAAGAGGAATCTTCTGAATTAGGCCGGGGGGGCAGAGGAAGTACCTGCGGTCAGGAAGCGCAAGAGGGAGCCTGGGCCGGTCGACCAGCACATTTGGAGCACGATCGAGGAGTTGCTGGTTGTCCTGTCCCTCAAAGAGCCTAGGTGTCCAGAAAAGGCGAAAAGATTTTCGGCCTCTCTTGAAGCGCTACATACAAAAGCATCCTGAGCCCATCCACCATATTGCGGGTCACGAAACATGTCATGCGGAACAATGGGCTCAACATTTAAACTAGAAAGCGCTTACGGAAGCAAGCATCGGGGTTACAAGCTCCGCCAATAAGGATTGGCTCACCAGGTCACCAAGTCACCAGGTGAGGTAGTGAGCCGAGCCGCACTTAGAATTTGTTCAAATGTGGGGCAGTGAACTCATTAGGGTGAGGATAGGTGAACAATCAGTTCACAGTTCACTTGCACTTATCCTTCTATCTGTTCTGGGCCAGAGGTACTGGTGCACCTATTTCTATAGGTAAAGTACAACGAAGGCCTGGCTGGCCCGAAACCTGGTAAAAGGGCCCCCCTTGTGCCAGGGGCCTGAATGGCCCTTTTACTCATATGAGAGAGACCAGTGCCTTTATTCAAACAAATTTTAAGAAATTTGGCAATCAGTAATATCTGGGTCTGTACAGCCTTCTGCAAGAATATTTCGTACCCTAGCATACAGTATCAGATCCTCCTGCTTCCAACATTCATTCCCAGGAAAGATCATCTCCCGCAGTCTGGTTGCAAGCGGGATCAGCAGCCTGTAATACTTGGTAAAGTGCTGTTTAACTGTTCTTGCAAACACATTGCTCGTAATCATACTAGCTTTCATCTTGAACAGTATATCCGTATTTATGTAATTCCACTTATCAAACTCGGAAACAATTCTCTTTCTGCTTAGCTTCTTATAGTAAATGCAGATTCAAAAGAGAATTTAAAAGAAGGATTCTATATTGTATATAAAAGAATGCAGCTCGCTTATAAATGCTTCTATAGCTATAAAAGCTCTAGTTCTAGTTATACTTTTTGTGCTTAGCATATTATTTTGCTATATCTTAATAGCAAGATCTAGATCAATTAAGAAAGATAGCTAGAATAGATTGCTAAAATCTTTATTAATAATGAGATTATTGATTAAGATATTCCTATGCAGGAATTCTACTTGATACAGAGACTTATATCCTGCAATACAGCTCTTTAGTGCAGCAAGCAAATGCGCTCGAAATCTTGCTCTGTAGACAAGCAGTTTATAATTACGAATAATAGTACGTCTATATTCCCGGTCCGGTAGGATGGTAATGTAGGCCTTGTTGGGAGATTGCGATAGGCGGGATCGTTTGTTGGGCGGCGGAAGTGTGTTGGCATAGCTGGATGGCTGTTTGGTTGGCAGAGATGTGCCGGCTTGGCTGGATGGCTGCTTGCTTGGTGGCTGAGGTATGCTGCCTTGGCTGGATGGTGGGCTGAATGGTGGCAAAAATATGCCAGCTGAGCTGGATAGCTGTCTGCTGCTTGCTGGCTGTTTGCTCGGTAGAGGGGCAGCAGCCCGGCTAGATAGCCGCTTTATCCCGGCGATGCTGCTGCTGCTGCAGCCTTTCCGCAAGCCACTTCTCGCTTTTACGCATAGCATAAAGTCTATCCAGTCTAGTTTGTAGTTGGAAGCCTTGATAATATCCAGTCCCTTGTGCACATTGCTATAGATAGTATCATTGGTACTGCTTACCTGAACAACCTTATAATGATAATAACAGGCTATATTAATAGCCTTCTTATCTATTGCCTTGCAAAGCAGATCGCCCTCTATATCCCGCTCTGGAAACTGCTATAAATCTTTGATAACAAGTATTATCCGAAGATTCTCTTCAGGATAAGCTTTCCAGCAGATTATTGCCCAGCCAGCTATACAGTACTGGTATATTATTGCTTTATCGATTAAAATACGCTTATTTATACCATTCCGGTTGATCTCGATGAACTGCTGGCCGCTGGATGTTCTCTTGAATGTTGGATCGAAGCTAATCTCCTCTTCGCTCATCCACAGAAATCCGAGCATCGTGGATACAAACCGCAGCCCGTCTCTATTGATATCGAACTGTTCGGAAGCGAAATTTCCATAGCCTCATAAGCGATCCACAGAGGGTAAAGGCTAGGACGAAGCGGCGAGTGTTGTAGGCTGAGAGGACCTCCCTTGCGTATCTTGCGATGCTCATCCATGCAACCGAGGGTATATCATCAGAGGGGGGGGGGGTGATCGGAAGGGGGGTGCTTTGACTAAGCACACATGTCTTTATGAATATGACTTTTGTGATAAAAGGCTCTAATAAATATCTTGGAGATTAGTATATTGGGCGGTTCAGGGGAGGCAGCAATGTTTAGAGGGGTGCATTCCAAAATGATATACCCGTAGGCCTGCGTCAGGCGCCGTGGCTGCCCACCACCCTCGTTCCACGATTAGTGTTGGATATGAGGACCTATTCAGGCCGTTCCGTACTGTTTCGACTCATCTTCACAGCCGTCTGGCTGTATGAGGACTGATGTATTCAGGCATATCCTGTTTCAAGCACGAGTCAGGCTCTCAGGCGCTCGTTTATAAGAAGGCATTTACACTCCTCCTCAAGCATAGTCTAGACAGAACTAAGCTTCTTACACTCGTTTACAACAGAAATTCGGGGATTTTAAGATCAAATAGTACGAAAGCCAGTGGCTTGATTCAACTAAGCTTGTATAGATCAGGACATTCAGTCCCGTGCTACATTCTCCATCTTGCGCAAGTACTTGGCCCCAAGCAGCTTAAGCTGTCCGATCTCTGACTGATTAAACAGGGGGTCGCCTATGCGTTTCAGCATACTGATACTGGAAAACGGATTGCCGTGTAGGCGTAGCAAGCCCCTAATATAGAAGAGGCGTAGAAAAATACTGAGGGTAGGACGAGCCGGAGTATGACCGGCCTACTGCTGTCATTCTTCGGCTAGTGTCGATTCCCGTGCCGCAGCTGTCCGAAAACTAGATTGAGAGCCAGAAGTCGCTCCCCAGGAATGATACTCTCTTCGAGGAGCCTTGGTCGAGCGAGCGGTTGGACTGCAGCGTGGCCGAAGACAGAGTGTACAAAATGGAACTGGACGTAGTCCGAGAAGGGCATGAACATTCCCTAAGGAGGGAGACACGAGAGAACAGATCGCAGACTGCATACTGAATGCTTAAGGGGCGTTCCAGTACCGGGGCCGGCTATGGATACTAAAGTCGAGGCTCTCAGCGTGTCCATGACTCACCCTTGATGGGCCATCCAGGGCGGAACATGACCTTCAACGCATCGAAGAGGGACTATCACTGGGACGGCATGTTGTGGAGAGACCAGCAGCTCGACAGCTATATAGACCATACGTGCATTCCCAGTCTCAGGGAGTGGTCACTCCTTTTAGCTGTTTTCGCATACATGTCGATATGTGCGACGCACCTAGCTCGACTATGCGAGGCCAAGTGAGTCACCACTGTCCCCACTATTGCCAGGCACCCTCTGTCTATAGCCTCAGTTAGCCAGCTGTTTTTTCCCTCCTTTCCTTTCCTCTCTTTTCCTCTCTAGCGCAGTCAATACAGTCATTCCCATATCGACTCTAGTGTCAGGGACTTCTTCAATTTTTTCTTGTATCGGACTGATTGGATAGATCGACGGAAGATGGAATATGCTGCCTTTTAGTCATAACGGACAGACCATCATATGTTTAACTGAAGGCCATGCATTCGATGGTGGCTGGCCAGCGTGCGAGGCAATGCCGCGCTGCATGGTGGCAATTCCATGAATTTCCCAGATCAATCATAAGTGACTGCGGTTCGGACAAGGTAGGCGTCTTGTAGTCATCCCTGTGCGAGACGGTCGAAATCGAACAGAAGCTGTCTAAATCGTATCACCCCGTTGTCTTGCTGCTATTAAATAGGCCGTTATGGCCCTATATGGGCCACCAGAGTGCGGACTTAGGTCTTAGTATCGCCTCTTGACGGTTGCTCTCATGGTAGGAAACAAATGTGAGTATGGAAGCGATTTCCCACCTACACAAGACCCAGGCTAACGTTAATGGATGGAATAGTTCTGGAAGATAAAACATTGACGAACAAGACTTGGGCCGAGGTCTCCGGCATCTCTGTGCAGGACATTCATATGCGTTACAACTCTCAGGATATAATTTTCACACTTCGCCACCAAAGTGGATCCAAATTACCAGTTGTACAAGATACAGACATAGCCATAGAATTCCCATATAGAAATAAGTACCAATACTTATATACATTAATAGTCAGTTGCAAGGCCCGTTCGTGCGAGGCATTGCAATCATCGCCGAGGCACACTCTGTGACAATTAAGCCAGGATATCCTCAGGCACAGCATACCAAGCCTCCTCAACTACCCTTTTCAGCTGTTCGTAAGTCATTTCTGTGATATCGTAATGTAAGTCGAGCCAGTCTTTCATCCATTTCCATACATTTTCAATAGGATTCAGATCAGGACTTCGAGAAGGCCATTTTACCCTCTTAATACCCAAATCCTCGAAGGCATCCTTCACAATGTGTGCTGTATGAGCTGAAGCGTTGTCCTGCATGAAGAGATTATATAGTAGTGCGTCTCCTGCCTTCTGTTCCCGGTGTTTGGCCGTGGGCGTCTCGGAAGTATTAATTACTCCGTAGACTACGGCCGTTCGATGCGGGAAACCCGACATCACCTCGAACTTGCCCGCTGCTGATGTAAACTCAGGACCCGCTCCTGACAGGGCTGCTTCGCGCTCTCCGCGTATAGTAGTTATTCCCGACCCAGCTGGGCCGCGAAACGGGAAACAGGAGCACGGCCACCCGTCGTGAAGGGCACCGAATGGTGCTGGAGGGCGCTGTAGTGCTGCCAATGACGCGCAGAGCTTGGTCAGCCGCGTTATACGGAACACGAGCACCCAGGGTCGCCTTGGCCGTGACCAGGCGCCGAAGAGCACGGTGCACCCGAGCTGCGCTTTGGCAACAGCAACCCCCACAGAAATCAAGCAGACTAG
Source organism: Cryphonectria parasitica EP155 (assembly GCF_011745365.1). Classification (NCBI taxonomy): domain Eukaryota; kingdom Fungi; phylum Ascomycota; class Sordariomycetes; order Diaporthales; family Cryphonectriaceae; genus Cryphonectria; species Cryphonectria parasitica. The sequence continues at coordinate 879,569 of NW_024468919.1, read as the reverse complement.
CGCTTGCCTTTGCCGCAACATGAGTAGTTTTCATTCTAACATGGTGTTACAGACGGACGCGATCACCATCGCAGGAGCGCGTCCTTTTTTTTTTCTTTTTTTTCCCCCAGCTTCCCTTTGAATCTAAAGTATGCCCTACATACTTTCCGCGAGGTCTTCTGACTGTCAGCATGACTCATCAGAAAATGGCGGCGCAAAACCACCATGCTTCTTACAGTCTCGCAACCTCAGTACATAGTCTATTCCATCCATAATATAGCATACATGCGAACGCCGACAGCCCAGGACCTACGGACGTCAGGAGCAGCCCTGCTGAGCAGCATCAGCATGGACACCACGAACGTGAGCGCAGCTGCAGCACACAGCTTCGCATCTTCTCAGGCCTCCAAGAAGTCCTCGAGAATCGCTAGTGGCTTAGAGGTTGGTAACATCATAGGGGAAGAATCGCTGCATACCCTACGAACGCGACCCGGCCAGACCACCACTGGCAGCACCAGGTTGGCTTCAACAATCACCCGAGTCCACAAGGGAAGGATCGATAACAAAAAGCGCAGCAAACCACCGCCCTTAGCCAAGAGAGCCGGGCTCGGTTCTCGTACACCCTGAAGAGCTCGGAAAACTACACAGGGAGCATGCCCACAGAAACGCGCCTTCGCGGAGTCTGTACCCCGCTGCAGGTGATAATAACAAACAGCCGCCTACTCCGTAGAGCGCGCAGAAGGCCGAGTTCTATTGATTGCCCAATGACAAACCAGCGCCTGTCTATTTCTTCACAGTCCCAATCCTGCTCACCCTCCCCTTTCTTTTTGCTCAGCCTCATATTCCTCCATTGTTCCTGCATTACGACAAGTTTATTGTCCTCTCCTGGCACTACAATACCTTTTCCATACATTAAGCTATTCGCCCCCAAACCGTCCGCCATGGCCTCCGCAAACACAGGCCTAGGCAATCCAGAAGACTTGGGCTGGTACATCGCCTTACTCGCTTCATTTCAAGTGTCTAGGCGCGACGCGCAGCACATTGAGGACGCCAATCGGGAGTTCCGGTTTGACCCTGAACAGTATTACAAGAGCGACGCGCACGACACGAACGACACTGCACACTACTGGGCGGGTAGAAATGACCCAGAGGAGCTGTCCGGGCCCTACTTCGGGCTGCCGTGGAAGCACGCGCTCAAGAATGAGCGCTCCTTCGTTCTCGGGTCACTGGACCGGGAACTAGGCGACAAGTCCAAGTGCGCGTGCGACTTCCAGCTCGCCGACAGCAACGCCAACGGCGTCAGCAGGGCCATGATATCGATCCTCTGTTATGGTGAGCTGCTCATAAGACCCCGTTTCCTACACTATCACAGATGGCCTTTGATATCCTCTCTATCCCCGCAATATCTGCAGAGTGCGAGCGGGTCTTCAGCCAAGAGGGGCTTACGATGTCCTCACAGAGGGTCCGCATGAAGGCATCTACGTTGGAGATGCTCTCCTGGCTGAAGCACCGATGGAGAAACGGCTTCACGACGGGACCAGCGGAGGAGACCAAGGGCTGGCAAAAAAAAAAAAAAAAAGGCAATCTAGGGATTCAGAAAGTGTTTTTCATCCAGTTAAGCGAAGAACCTCACGCGGAATCAGATCGTAACAAAGTCTACGATATCTCATTATATATCCATGCTAACTAGATCACTTAGCCTAGTTTTGTTACTATCACCACGATTGAAGACATATATCAAGGTTAATTGAATAGATTTCTTAGCAGTCTCAGCAGTCAGTCGTCCAGCCTAGCTTATCAGTGCAGTCGTCCGCTAATATTAACAATTCAACAGTCGAGGGGTGCTGAACTGAACTGACTAAACTGTGTGAAACGCTAGCTATAAACAACGAATAACATGCCGGCAAGAGTCAAAAGATATGCAAAGAAAAAAGAAGAAAACCACCAATAATATGCAACATCGGTCATACTGTGGGGAAGAAGACCCCTAACCCTAGCCACTTACATACATAAAAACCCTTTTGAGCGTTTTCTTTTGTCCATCTTTCTAGACAGCAATCCAATCCAATCCATTCTTTCAATGCTCACAGAAGCCATTATTTCCCCCTTACATACCTGCTCATAGATCTCTGATTTTCCCTAAGCCCTGCTCGTCTTCCTCCTCCAGTGTTCCATCCTGATCTGAACCCCTCTCTACCTTTTCTTTGGGCGCTTTCTTTGCATCCTGTGTCTCGTTTCCATGTATGCCGCCTCCAGCGCCCGAAAGCGAGCAACCTTTCTCTCGCGCCTGACCTTCCTGGCCCTTCTTCTGTCTTTCGAACGAACCCGTTTCTTGTAACACTTTTCCAGGTCCTGCTTGGCGTCCTGGATTTGCTTTCTCCCATCTTCCCTATCGATCTTAGCACCAAGCACCACATTCTCTGTCGCTGCGCTAATCAAATCCTCACAGCATTTCTTGAGGACATTCAGCTGTTTCTCCACCTCGTCCTTAGTATACACTGCGTCTTGCGTGTAACATTCAAGCTCGCCTCTGGCCTGCTGGATCAGAGCGATCAACTCGTTATATACTATGCTATGAGAAATCTGTTCATTCACGCTCTTTTCAACCATGTCTCTCAAGAGCGTCTTGAGGTGAATATCCCCCAACAACTGGTCGTAACGCTCAAGATGAATCCAAGAGGGGGGACCCTGTAGTATTTGGCATATTTCATGCACTTGTTGTTGGTTTGCGCTTATCTGTCTGCTAAGAGAGCTTCCTAGCAGATGGATGGCCTGCCCCAGTATGTTCCCCTCTTTCCCGATTCTGTAGAGTTCTTGATGTGTCAGCTGCAGCTCCAGCTGAGTCTCACAGAGCTCCTCCCTGATCTTGTGCAGTTCTTATTTCATCTCGAGCAGCTCCTGATCGGTCGTCCGTACACCCTCCTGGAAGGTACGGGATGCCTGCCCTGACACCCCGGCGGTATCCTCGTTCTTGTCGGGATGCGAACGAAGCTGTTCTCGCTCCCGGGGAGCACTGTCTCGGCTGAAGGCTGGCGCAGGGTGGTGCAGTTCAGCGTATGGAGGAGGGACTTGTCTGCTGCTGCTCTCCGGGGCGCCTGGCTGCTTCCGCACCTGTAAGGCATCATGCTGGTCGACCTCCGGATCTGATCCTCATGGTCAGCATGAGAAAGGGTTCCTGCCATGGGCGAGAGTGCTGTGGGCATCAGCGTACGAATACTTGCCTGGTGTATCGGCAATGGGGAGCACCCGACCGCCTCTGCCGGAATACATCTTGGAAAGATCGTCGCAGCCCTGCATAGGCCGAACACCACCACGGATCATGGCATCGTACCAAGGTTGATATTGTTCGACTGCCAGGCAATCCATATAAAGAGTGATGGTCGTGGTTCGGGCTGCGGATTTCATGAAACCAAGGCTATGCCTGAAAACCTTGTTCTTGGGCTCCAGCTTGGATAGAGGGACGATCAGCGCGGCAGAGCGCCTCAAATGGAACTGCAGACTGGTCACATCCCTCCTGCCAAGCTGTCTGCGTATATGCTCTGGCAAGTCATCACCAACATTATTATTCCTGCTGATGGCGGTCACTATCTTCGGAGAGATGGAAAGGCTGATGGACGACGGTTCCTTGGGGCGTGATTTGGTCCGGAACGGCACAAGAAGGCTGCACGAGGATGAACGGGATGAGCTGTCGAAACAGACATGAAAGGTCACCTGAGACGAGGCGCCGGTGTGCATTTGTGGCAGGTATTGCTTCAGTCCATCTGGGCCTGCCAGCTCTATGACCACCTTGGACTGCATCTTGCTCGGTCGGCTGAACGTCTCAGGCTGGACGAAATTCTGGAATCGAACGTTAGTAGGGCGGGCGCATCCACAAACATGAACTCACACCAAGCGAGACAGGCAGGAGCTGTCTGGGGGGGAAAAGAAGAAAAAAGAAAAAACCCCCTCCAGGCACATGCCGATACATGTGCATGGAGGCCCACCCTCCCAGGCTTTTGGAGAGCAGAGCAGCCTTGACTCCATTTACCCAGAAGCCGAGCCACTGTCCTGAGGAGAGAGAGAATGCAATCGCGGTGACTCCACAGGAACGACCTGTGAGAGTCCCTACCCAATACCCGGGCCGCGGAACCCGTCGCTTGGTGCTTGGTCGATGTAGATACGCCTCCCTCAGGACCACTGCGAGCGTGCCATGCAGTGTTCTTGCGGCTCGGTGGAAGGGTTTGGTCGGGAGTGACTCCACGGGGAACGACCCGTGAGAGCCTCAACCTATATGCGGTGGCGTTTGTTTTGGGTTGGGAAAGCGAACGGGGCGGAAGAAGGTATGTGTATAGTGAACTGGGTAGCGTATCTAAGTCAGCAAGAATTCCCAGTTCAAAAGCAATGACGGTGGAAACTTTACCCGGCCGAAAGTGGATGGATGATGGTTGGTTGGAGGGAAAAGGCGGAGGGCGGAACCAAATAATTATCTGGTGGCGGGAAGTGGTGACTTATTCTATTGCTGGTTGGGCCGAGGAAAACCGGGACTGTCAGGAAGCCGGCGTTCCGCTGCCAAGGCGCTAGTGAGGCACGGGCCACATCCCCTTACAATAGTCAAGGATCAGCTTCTGTACCAACAGAGAGACCTGGCTGCCACCATCAACTCGACATCATTCATTTCTCAACTGAATCATCGTGACTCTCTCTGCCTGGCTTATGTGATAAGTGTTCTGACAGTTGCTCTACTTATGCTGGTCGGTCGGTCCAATCATTAAATTTTGAAGAGCTAAATTAGCATCCCGAAACCCAATAAATGGCTGGCCATACAGATTGCAGCATGTAGCGCTACAGAAGTCATGAAAAGTTATTTCGAGGTATGTGGAATCAGAATAACATTCCTGTCCCATGGTATGAATACTTTCTACTATCTACTTGAACAACGCAATGGTCTGAATTATGTTTGTCGACAGTCTCGAGGGCGAAGCTCGCGGGTATCTTTCGGGCGAGAGAATATCGATGGCTTCTCGACGCACCCTCGTCGTTCGCATCGCAGCTCAGCCAGTCGTGTATTGCTCGCCTGCACCTGTCCATCTCCCTCTTGCAGGCCTCTTCAAACCCGCCAGCACCACCAGCGGCAGCCTTGTGCTTTGCAGCACGCCGTTCAAACATACCTCTGGTCCAGCTGTGCTCGAAATCAATCAGCTGCACGTGGATGCTGAGGTGTGGCGGCCCCTCTTTACGGACGCTGCGGACGAGTATATTGCGTAGCTCTGCATCCCCGTGCACCACATCAGCTTCGTGGACCATGGCAAGTGCCTCACAGATACTCGTCGTGAAGGCCCGCGAGAACGTGTGGTCTTGTCCGTGCTCCAGCCCCAAGCTCCTCACCAGAGAATTCACCACACCAACTCCGGCATAACTTAACAGCAACAGACTGGAGAAGCCCACCCCATCCCATCATAGATCGCAGCTGGGCATGAGATGGTTAGTGCCAAGGCAGACAGGCAGCTGCGCCCCTTGTAGGTGGCGGAGGCGGTCGTAGATGCGTGCTTCCCGGCGCATTGCCCGCGCATCGGGCCCCTGGAACGCTTTTGCAACAAACACATAAGCCGTGAGGAGCCAGTCGCAGCTTGATGAGCTGCGTACAGCCAGAGCCCGAGGTGAGATATATGAACTCGTAACTGCTGTCAGCAGTAGTCTGCTGGCCCTGCGGTGTCGTGGTAAGCTGGACAAGTAGCCTTTGGCGAAACTGCGCACCCGTCAACGTGTCTGGGTGGCATGCATGGTCATGGTAACTGGGACAGCCAAGGTCCAAGGACCATCCCTTGTCGCCCCGGCGGTCCGACAGGCGAGTGAGAGCCCGCAGGCAGGTTGGTGTGCAGAAGGGACGGGCCCAGAGCGGTGTGCTGGTGAGAGCTGCTGGGGCTGGGGCTGCCACAGTATCTCCGGGCCTCCTGCGCTTTTCAGACCCATCTGGCGATCTCTGCTCATCCGTCCGCCGCTTCCTCGGGAGATGTGCGCTGTCGCAAGGGGGTGGTGGTGAGGGATATGCAGGCATCGACAGGGACCCTCTACCTGTTGTCTGTCCAGTTGGGCTCGCACTGGAGGTCAAGGTTGGACGCTGCGCATCAGCCGCAGCGGAGAACTGTTGCGAGGAAGAGAGATCGCCGCTGCTGCCCCCGAGATCTTGACCAGGCGTGGGCCCATCTCCGCGGTCTTTTTGCGCAGCATCTGAGTGCGCTACGGCAGAGGCTACCACGGCTAGCTGGTCGGAGGGTGGTGAGGATCCTCCTTCAGCACCGGTCTGATCGGCCCAGTAGCTCTCCGACCCCGAGGTTCCGAGCCGCCTCCTATGACCCTCGGACAGGCTCCCACTGTTGCCCGTGTAGAAGCTGGAGTTTTGAGTGGCAGTAGCTCAGATGAGACCTTCGCTGCGCTATATGCTATGCAGCTGCTCATTCTTATCCAGCTTTTCATGCTGCATCGCAGTAAGAGCTAGCGAGACAACACGCAGGAGAGGCGAGCTGGAGACATCCGGAGAGGGCCGGGCCACGCTGTAGCGCAAGGTGGACAGGTGGTCGGGCGCGATGGTTGTGAAAACATAGTTTTGTCCAATAAAGATAATATCATAGCACAGACCCTTATCGATGATGCTCGTATATAGTTGTAAGCACACAGCTGCAAACCAGTATTCACAGGCATCAGCATCCAGACTGCCAGCAGCAACCACCGGGTCTTGTCTGCCTAAGCCGTAGTCCATGATGGTGCGTGATTCCAAGACCTTGTCATTATGTATGCCGACCGCGGCATTGATGATCTCTGTGGTGAGCTTGTGCGGGGCCTCTGCCTCCTTGAGGAACAGAACCCTAGGGATATCATCCTGGATGAGCTCGCCAGCGGGGCGGGAGGTGTTGACCATGATCGCATTCTGTGCCTTGGGCTCCAAGATGCAGAATACGTTGGCAGGGCCACGTCTTGTGGGCTCGCGTATGTCGGCGCTGCGCTTTCGTTTCACTCCGGCAATACTACTCTCACGCAATGTCAGCTACCACCAGAATGCATCTGCTATGGGGTGATGCCACCATGCACCTCCTGGGGATAGCGTTTTGGTGGTTGGGAAAACGAATGTGGCCCGGTCGAAGCAGACGAGCTTGGCAGCGGTCGTTATGCTGTACAGCGTTAGCCCGCTGGAAATCGCATATGGTGCTTCTAATGGTAGCATCGGACAAGAGTGCCTCTGAGACTCGCGAGGCAGGCTTGTGAAGGGTGTCGGCGTCAAACAAGAGCAGGGCGCCCTCGGAGTCGACGCACACGAGGTCCTCAGCTACCATCTGGATGTGGTTTCGACATGGAAACAAGGGTGCTGAGTCGCCCGCAGTCTCGCGCAGTATCATGCTGATTATAGCACGCTGCTCGTCCAAGAAGTCGGTCCAGGGCTCGATTCGCTCCGGCGCGAGACGTCCTTCCGGGTCAGTGATCTTGCCTTGGGTGCCTGTGTGCTTGGATACGCGCTGACTCGCCGCGGGCATGAGGTGGCCGCGGCGGATTGCATCGTACGATTCGGCATAATTACGAAGACTTTGAAGGTGGAATGGCGCAAGCACATCGCGCTGCGCCATGTTGTATACGATCACAAGATTGGCGCGGTCGAAACAAATATACATAAACTCGAGCATGTGATGAAACTGTATACCCAGAAGGGAACTTGGGGCTACTGACGCCATATTCAGATACATAGCGGGAGAGGCCACCGTCACCGTACCATGATACTTCTTGGGCACTGGGACTCATCTGCTTCTCGAATTCGCCATCTGGCTGACAGCGTTCCACACAAGTGAAGCGGAATCAAGTCGCTTGACAAGTGAAGTTGACGGTTTCGAGGTCTTGTTCAAGCTAAATAAGCGGTATATTTAAGCAAGTGGCTTGCAAGAGAACAAGTAAGTTGCTCAAGTTCTATTGTGGATACTTATAAGCTCAGTTTATCCCACTTTTCTCAATATTTTCATTACCTCTATTTTTATTTTTAAAAGAAATTGAAAAGAGAGGCCTTCATGCGGAGCCTGGGTAAGCATTAAGAGATCTTGATATCCCCCTGCCCTCCCTCCAGGGTCTCCAGGCCTAATTTCTGCCCTTCTAAAGAGGGCTATATTAGCCAGAGACAGCTCGCAATACCTAGGCGCCCCGGGCCTGCCTGTTAAATCATAATATAGATTATTCACCATCTATACTGCCAGCGCAATCCTTTATTTAGAGGGATTCATGTTTGCAAGGTGCTATACAGCATAATATAGCAGGTCGTGTATTATTCTGGCTAAAAGGAACAAGAAAAGTGCGAGAGGAAAGAGTGCGCATTCTGTGGAGAAACTGCTTTACCGACAGTGATAGACCATATATGCATTCCCAGTCAAGGGAGTGGTCACTCCTTTTACCTGTCGCATACATACAGCATGTGCTCACACATTAAGTATAGGCACATGCAGTGTGCTCGACGAAATTCCTTTTTTTCTATCTTTCAATATAACAAGCACATGCCTTGTGCCTGGATCTATAACTTGCATTCTCGCACTCCACTTCCACCCCTCATTACTACCAACATCCTAACAAAACATATATCCTTATCTTGATCTTTAGAAAAGAGCTTCAAGCTGAGCCCAACATACCCATATAGTCTATAATGCGATATATCAACTCGCTGCCACATTCTCATTTGCTTCCGCTGGCTCAGTAGTTGTGAAAAGGTTTGTAGCCCAGACCAGATCATGTAGCCTGTGTTCTGTCTGCAGTCTTTTGGTCATGCTGCGAGACTCGATCAAAAGGGAGAGGAAGAAAGCTACGCTGCTAATGCCGAGGTACAGGCGAAACGCGCCTCTGAAACCAAAGACATATCCAGCAACAATAGCATCTTTCCCATAGCCAGCAGGCATTGCCCACAGCTCAGCAAGGAAAGCCTGGGCATTTTTGGCAAGATCGGTCGGAATCCGGAGCTGGTGCAGGCGCAGAGCTATGAGGTTTTGGAAGGTTGTGCTGCTAATGCTCACGCCCAGAGCTGTGCTGAAATATTGCATAAAGCGCATATAGTAGCAGCGCTTGCTTTATTGCTACTTCAGCATATTGCTTGAGCAGCAAAATTTTGAGCATTCAAAATCGTGCTGTAGCTAAGACTCAAGATAACAAGGGTAATAATATATATAGCAGAGCTTGTGCCATCCTTTTATATAGTAATGAGCCTGCAGCCCACAGTACAGAGTGCTCATCCAGACCAGATCGGCCATCAGTAGTTGTTGAAGCGTGTTATTAAAGCGCTTATTATAATAGAAGCTGGGATGAGTATAAGCATAACTGGGAGAAGAGCAATGCTGGTGCGGATAGGAGTATATTCTTGAACGGACATGAAGTAGAAAGGCACGTAGTAAAGCTGCCCAAAGAGAAGAAGGCCCTGCGCAGTGCTGCAAGCATATGTAGCGATAGCCGAAACGCTGCTGAACAATATGTGCGGCATGAATGGCTCTTTAGCAGCAAAACGCTCCTACGCCGCGACAGCGAGAAATCTTATAGCGCCGATAACGAGAGGTGTAACTGTAGCAGCAGAAGACCAAGCAAATTCCATGCTACCCCAAGAAATAGCTATCAGAAAGGAAGTTGTGCTAAACATGAAGAGAAATGAGCTGACTCAGTCGATGCAGTGCAGCTTAGCTCTCATGTTCTCAACACAAGGTTGGATAGTCAGGATCAGAGGAATTCTGTTCAAGCTGGAGATATACAATGAGAATATGATATAGAAAACCCAGTGCTATATAGTTTGCTACACAATAGCGCTTTCAATAATAAAGCTAATACAAGTATTAAAAGCTTATCCGCTCTGAATAATGCTATTGCTAAACAATATAAATGAATTAATTTACACAATATAGTACGTATTTCAATATGCAAAAGAACACAGACTAACTATTTGAAGCGCTGCAGAAGGAGCACTAGATCGCAGAATATAACTAGAGAGATAACCACGACTCCACCGCTCCTAATACCCTGAACGGAGCGGCTCGCAAGAAGCTGCGAGATACTGTAGGAAGAAGCACATATATCAGTGCTAATTGCAAACATCGCAACAGAGAAAACGAGTAAGGGGGATCGCCCGAAGATATGAGAAACGGCGGCGAGGATAGGCATGGTCACAGATGTTGACAGAAGATAAGCTATGCCAACCCATATCCGCTGTGTAGTGATGCTACTCAGGCTTTCAACAATAGATTATTATTCCCAAAACGATTAGCATTGAATTTCGAAATACAATACAGTGCTATATGACAGTAATATGAAACGCTTTGATTCTTACATTCAGAGTTGTAACAATAATAGTAGCATCAAGAGCCACCATAAAGGAGATAATACTCAATATAAGCATGATCATAAGCTGATGAGTATTGGGCTTTCATTGGAATAGCTCCGGCCCAGATTCGATCACTTGCATTATATCATGCTTAGGATACCTATTGCATCGGTGATGGGAAATATGGCTAGAGACTTGTTTTGCAAAAATTGTTTGCAGGTGTAGATATCTAAAGACTGGGATTTTCAAAGTGAAGTCTTATATAACTATGTTTGATGTAATTTTTCGCTAATTTCTGCGCCTATTTATAGCTGACTGTATTGTCAGCTGTTCATCAATCATTATTCTAACAATATTAGGCACTTTATTATGCCCAATAATCCCATTCATGCCAACAACCCCAACATACCAACAGCATTAACAGTACCAACAGTACCAACGGTACCAATAATGCCAACAGTCCCAACATAAGTTAGCGGGCTGGCCGGGGTGGGAGGAAACTACGGGTGGGCGAAAACTACTCCCGCTAACTTAGCATTCGGCTTGGGATGAGCCAAGTCATTATATGTGCTATGGTAATGTGTAGAATGCAATGTTTGAGGCCTTTCGTAGCTTGGAGGTTGGTTTTTGTAGGAGAGTTGTGATATTGTATCAGAACCCGGATGCTGGTAAATTGCTATAGTAAAGCTGTATTAGCTTTATAAAGAATTTGAATCTGAGGAAGATCGAAAAGACGAAACCAAGGCCGTTTTGCCTCAGTCGTAGCTCTATTGGTTCGAGCTGAGGCAATACGGTGAGTCCTCCGTACTCCTATCTCGGGATATCTCTTCAAAAAAGAATTTATTGCGTCTATCTCTTTCCTCGGCCTTGGGGCTTGCCCTGGACTTCGAGGGTTCGTTGAGCAAAATGCTCGAGCTCTGAATGGCTAGGTGGAAGCCCTAGGCTACTCTGAGCGAGGGTCTAATCAGCCAGTTTTCTTTTCTAGTTGATAGAGAGCCTTTTGTAGTTTTGATGGGCTGTTTTATGCGATTCTCCGCCTTCCAGACGGTTTTGAAGACTACTCCTCGGATTACTATATTTACGCGAGGCTTGTCGCTATAACAGGCTGTATTTGACAGCTTGAACAACGTTGGGTAAGTATTAGCGCACGTTTGTCGACCAAGTCCACCCCTGTTTGCTTCTCGTGAGTATGCGAATGAATTTTTGGATTTGTTAGCGGAAAATAGCGATCACGGAATATCAGCCTGTCGGGAAATCAACCCTAAGCATGGCCACCAACCTATATAACACTACTCTTTCTGAGCGCTGTTACCCTTTGTTGCAGGAAAAGCTCCTTTCTTACCGAGTGAGCGGGCTAGCCAGGTTGAGGATCTGAACAACAAAGCCTTTCACAGATGGGTGAAGGAGCCGCACAGGCACTTGGCCCTACATCGCTCGGACTTTCCGGCCCTTTTCTATACATTGCTTATAGAAATAGGCCTTCTAGTACCTCTAGCCACGGCTAGAGAGGAAGGATCTGTAGACTAGCACCTATTCAAGTTCTTCACCCATCCTTCACTCACATGAGTGCAGACCTCGCGATCCAACACCTTGTTATATAGTCAATCCAACCCATTCACTCTTCTCTATGCTCACAGAAAGCCTGACTTTCCCCTCAAGCTCCTCTAACGAAGAAACCCTCGGCACACCTACCAACCTCCTACCACAAAGCTGACTTGCATTGTTCTTAATGTCTTCAGCTATATTGATCACTACTGCTCCCCGACAAGACGGCTTCCCGCCCTCTCTTGCATCATCGAGCAGGAGCCAGTCGAGGCAGGTACTTCACCCACACTCAGGGTACCAACGACGAACTGTCCACTCACGAGGGGGTGATCTTGGACTACAGCAGGCCAGATCAAGTGCTGCATGCTAGAGTCAGCGGCCTATGGGTTATGAGATAGAGGCTATTCACCGAGACTCTTGTAACAACTACTCGGCCCTGCTCCCTAGGCCCTGGCCCAGTGCGATAAAAACTCAGAATTGGTCCGAGGGTGGCCAGACTTACCATAGTGCAGCACAAGCGTGCCATGCTGCGCACACCATATCCTATTCCTCGCAGCTGCCAGTAGCGCGACCAACATCCCCTGCCTCGGTCCAACCCAGTTATATAACCTCATGGCCCTCAACAAATGGAGTTATGCCATCTCTGGTTATATACAGCCTACAGATAGCAGCGCACATTGGTTTCAAGGGAGGCATCATGGCAGATTTCGCAGCGCAGGCGAGCTTCTGTTGCCATGAAACGCATATGAATTCCGAACACACCAGCTAATGAACGAATGGTTTTAGCTCACCTGCTTCTTCTAGTTTGAGGATCCTGAGTTATTCGAGGCTGCGGAGAATATACGATCGGAGGATACGCCGCTGCCTCTGCCCAGCGCTCACGCGCTCCCTACCGAGCCTTTCAGGAAATGGATCAGCTCGGTTCTCTCGGCCACCCAGGTCACTCAAAATATGATCCTGTTAGCCTTGCTATTCGTCTATCGGCTAAAGATGATAGACCCCTCTATTAGAGGTCAACCGGGTAGCGAGTATCGCCTCTTGACGGTTGCTCTCATATTAGCAAACAAATGTGAGTCTAGTAGCTATTTCCCATCTCTACAAACCCAGGCTAACAATAGATGGAATAGTTCTGGATGATAACGCATACACGAACAAGACTTGGGCCGAGGTTTCCAGCATCTCTGTGCAGGATATCCGAGTTATGAAGTTTGAGTTTCTGAGCTATATGCAGTACGCTGTCTTGACTTCGATGGAGCAGTGGGAAGAGTGGCTGGACAGGCTGGCCCTATACTACGCTATCTGCGAACAAGTCTCCCACGGATCGTCTTCGTTATCCAGGATTGTGCCATCACCCACGCTTCTAATTCCCTCGTCAGCCATTGCCAAAGGGGTTTCGCTAGTGTTCTCACCAACCGCGGATTCACCAGCCATATACCAGTCAGCACAGAACGGATTTGCACGGACAAATAGCGGTAGAGTCCACGCACGATGTACAGTTCCAGCGAACTCAATACCAATGAGATACCTTGAGACTGTCAGCAGAGTTCCAATATCACTCAGCCAGCGATCTGATTCTGGAGGCCTGAATGATAGGAAGCGAAAGAGGGCCGATCAAGGTGCGGGGCCACCCGCAAAGAGGGTTTAGCCCACGTTTGTCCAGCAAGCTCTCAGGCCTGCTCCAGATGCTCGGCGTCTGCCTGTTTCGGGTCTGATGCTGGATACAAACTACCAGTCACTAGTGACGCAAACTACATACGCAAATACAAGCACCTCTATGCAGCAGTAGCAACAACAGGCAGCTCTCTATGCAGTATCACTTCCTCTGCTGAAACCAGAATCTCGAGCCATGTTAATGGTCTGCGCGCCTCCCACAACTACCTCCTGAGCTCCTGCGTCGAGGATGATAAGCAGCGCTGCTACACAGCGGGATCTATGCGACAGCTAAAAGGAGTGACCACTCCCTGCTGACTGGAAACGGCTGTGGCTTATATAGCTGCGTAGAACAGCCGGACTCACACAGGATTTGCATCCTTCAAAGGTAGCTACCCAACAACTCAGTATCCCCCGAAAGCACACTATCCAACAACGTCGAACGCAACCTTCACCAGGCCTACTAAGCAACTAAGCCTGGTCACAACGCTGATACCAGCCGCTGCATATAATGCGTCCTCGCCCCTTCATGATTATCCTTATAACAGTAGCTTCCACACGCCTATTACTCATTTCTCATTTATCTGTCTGCAGCAGCAGGATAGTCCCTACAAGCGTATGCGCCATGTGCGCACCCGGCGCAACCTATACCCACCCTTGAGCCTGCAGAGCTATCCGCAGCCCGCCACCCCGCCGAATCAGATACACTACCAACCCATTGGTTGTAGGAACGACCTGCAGATCAGCATTGCGCTCGAGCATCGAGTATAATATGCTTATAGCAAGCATCCTGCCTTCACTCCTAGTCAACCTACAACCAGCTAATAGAGCCAATATGATACTCCAAGCCTCATGCACCAAAGGATAATGCGATGTTATACTGCCAATAAAAAATATGTATTATATCCGATTCATGCAACTATCTCCCATCTTCTCTCTCTTAGCATTGGCCACCACCACCTAACCCCATATTAGACTTCAGGTTGCCCGGATAAGATCATGATCTTCTGGGAATCACTTGGTGAATGCATTGAAGACCACTTGTTTCGCTCGCTACTATGGTTATAGAACTCCAAGCTGGCTGATAGGCTTCTGCCTAAGATGATCACAAGCTGTTAACCTGGCTCGTGGAGTGTTTTGTGCTCAACTTAGAAGCTTTTTCAGACAGCTTAATGAGGAAGCCATCTTTGTTGTTGGGCGAGCATCTATCTGATCTGTCCCTCACTGCCAAAGAGGCTGCAGCCACAACTGTATGCGCTCTCTTGCGAGGTCCGAACGGCTGGGATCCGGTTCCTATAGTAGGGGGATAGGCGGGAAGAAAAGGCTGCTGCTGGTGGCCAGTCTGAGGGGGGGCTGCTGGGCGCAGACTCTATTGGTGGTCCTGCTTCCTGCAGCGTAAGTATAGTGCCCCGAATCAGGGCGGATTATGGAGATTGGCAGGACAAATGAAAACTTTTCCTCTCTTAAAAGCTACAATGCACAATATATACCTGTAGTGGAAGGCCATTAGTTTGCATTTCCTTATACTTTTCACAACAGCAGACCAAGAATACGCTGGTGAGCGCAACGATATGTTTGGCTGCTTAGAGGATGTCCAGCTTGTACCGCACTCAAAAGCGTGCTTTGGTCGAGGAGTTCCGTTGTCATCAATTGAAGCTCCGGAAACAAATATGGAAGCTTTTTGTGCTGATTATAACCAATTCGCTGCACCTTGGGCGCGGAAAAAATAAAGGGTCCGGCCCGAGCTCGGTGCCTTCTCAAGGCAATGGAGATTCTTCTTTAATACTGCCTTTTTTCATATTCCGGTCCTTTTCAACCTCGAGCTGATCTGCGCGAGCAGCGCGTTTGGTCATGTTGGGCCGAAGATGATCGGCTGGAATATACTATTAGTACTATTGGTAATGACTGTTGGTAAGGAGGCTGCTGCAGCGCCCAACGCGCCCGCACACCTCAGTCACGAGCAGGATAAAGCGTTCCTGGACCTCCACTCCGGCCAATACCCCGTCAAGAACGGTGGGCTGGTCAAGAAGACCATTTCAACCACATAAATCAACACTAGCAAAGGCTCACATCATTCTGGTAGGTACGTATAAGCACGTCGAATATGTCTCCACTACAGATGCTATTGCAGACTCAAGAGAGCGCACTGTTCTCTCAGAGTTGTGGATATCAACAGAGGGGGTGAATCATCAGGGGCTCTGAGCGAGGACCGACTCACCGAGAGGACAGCTGCTCCCTGAATCGAGCTCAAGATGTGCTGGCGCATGCTGCCTGTAATAGGTTTAGCATGAAAGGCTCGCCTGCAGGACGCTAAGTTTTTAGTGATTGTTGCTTCTCATCCGCCATCATGTAACTTGTTCCTATGCGACATCTAACTTTCCCCTCCTTTGATCGAGATGTACCACAGCTTCTCTGTGCCATTTTTCCTTTATTGCACCAGTGTTAAGCAAAAATCGACCGGAGCCGTAGAACTACTTCAGATACCAAGGCTAATTCCAATAAGCCAGAGCGACACTATCATCACCTACCACTATTACGAGTGTGCTTATTCTGCAAGTGATGCAGTCAATGTATAGTGGGTAGTTAATATACCTGCAACGCAGAAGCAATCACGGTCTATGATTTAGCGCTGAGACTCTGACAACAACCTTGCTTTAACTCTTGTTTCTTTTTTTCTTCTTTTTTGCAAAATTTTCAGCAGCATAAAAGATCATGATCTCCCTATCAACAATTTGCATAATATTGATGAGAGATCTCAACTGACTACTATGCATCAAGCTCCAAGCTTATCTGAGATGCCCCCCCGTGGCTATATCCCACTTCCCCGCTCGACTAAGCAGAGTCCAATTCACCACTATACCCCACTCCCCTGCTCGACTAAGCAGCATCCAATTCACCAGGAGCATCGAACATGTCGGACCAGACCTTTGAGCGCTGAGCAGAGGAAGAGAGCTGCTTGGATGCGAATGCTTGGCGCATGTGATGCTTGTCGCAAAAATAAGGTCGCCTGTACAGCATCTCATCATGGTACAACCTGGTCTGACCTCTCTACTATGGAACTCGAAATTCAACAAAGAACTCGTGATCTTTGTTCAAAGGAAAAGAAAACCTTTCATGAGATCCGGAAGACTATCCAGGAAGAGTTCAAATTTACTATGAGGCAAGTAGAATTGATAAGACTTATAAATATCAAAAACTAATACTTGAATAATCTAGCAGAAAGATGTATTATACATTCATCTGAAAGCTATATCAAGCATCGATCAGTAGCTTAGCATTACATGCATCAAGACAGCATTGTGTATCTTACAGAAGCTCTAAGAAATGCAGAGTGGGATAGTTGATGCGCAACAATGTTCGTTCGGAGACTGAATGTGGTATCCTGCGGAAATGTATCAAAATGCTCTAGAGACCTTCAAGGAAGATATTAAGAGCCTGGATTATCTCGAGTTTGCTATCATACTGGAGACTGTTAGCAGAGTTCGTTGATGTGAGGCAAGACATCCGATCGCTAACAGCTAGAATCCTGGAGTAAGCGTATTCGATCTTGTACTAGATTGCTCCCTGCTTAAGCTCATTCTCAACTTTCAATGGCTACTCTTTTAAAATATACAATATATAGCATTGCATTATAATATACCCAGAAAAGAAGCTTAGCTTACAAGCTGCTTCAGCAGAGCTCAGAGCAATTGTTTACTAGAAGCACAATCTTATTAGCTTCCTAACAAGCAGACTGATACTACTAAAAACTTTGGATAATGACGGTAGGGTTGAATTTCACGAGTGCCAGATTAACTGCTGCAATAGCGGCAGTAATTTTCAGCTTTTGAACCACGCTTATGCAGAATGGGCTAGTGATGATGGCGATGGTAATGCTGTAGAGCTGCTGAGGTGCAACATGTTGATATGAGCTGAGCAGAGCGGAAGAGACAGAAAACTGCGATGTGGAGCATTTATGAGAGTTAGCTAAGATGCGTATGAAAGAAGAAGAGGAACAAGGAAAAGGGACTCTGAAGATCCCACCCACCCAAGCTTTCTTATGAAACAGCTAAAAGGAGTGACCACTCCCAGCTGACTGGAAATGATGGTGGTTTATATAGATAACAACTAGACAGGACTCGCACATTTCTTCTCTTGGATGTATTGTAAAACAGAGGAGCAGAGGAGCAGCCTTGACTCCAATTGAGCGCGTTGATGCGTGAACGTGTCGACACATCAATCCAGTGATGATGGGAACGGTAAGCGGAGAAAAAGAGATCAGAAGAAATAAAACGAGAGAGCGTATAATAAAATCGCCTTTCCCTGCCCCGTATAGCGCTGCAAGATCCAGTTTCATACGAAAGAACACATCCAGATCTATCAGCAGCCGTAGAGGTTGAGTAGAATCTGTAGAATGATATGGTGTATGGGCACCAGCTTACACCAGCCTGAACGCAGAGCAGAAGAAGGTTCTTCGTTGTACAGTAGAGATGTTGTGATGTGATAGTTGCTGTCGAGGTGAAAAAGGAGGGAAAAAGTTGATGGAACGGGCCTGGCTGGCTGATATTTGGGGAAATGCAGGGATGGGTGCGTCTAGGCATTCAAGAAACGGAGGTAGTGGGTGCCGAAAATCGTGCACAGCCAAAATTAGTGCGCATTTTCAGGCGACCCCACCGCTCCCTCGCCGCCTGCCACGCGTAGCAGCCGTGGCGGTCGGCACGGTGGCTGCAAGGCCCCCGCCAGCAAGAAGCGCAAGAGGGCCTCGCCCTCGCCGCTCCCCTCCAAGTCTCCCAAGACTCCTGCTCTAGAGGCCCCGCTTCCTCCTTACCCCACGCCTTCCGTGAGTCTTCCCATACTCCATACATACAGCGCCGCGCTGACATTGCTAGGCCGGCAAGAAGAAGAGAGTCCCTGATGGACCGGGCGCGGAACGCCCCCTTTTTCTTGGATTTTTTAGCCTTCAAACCAGAGGATATAAATGTACCAAATGATGGTTCCTCTGTAGGTTCAGGCTCTGGCTCCAGCTCGGGCTGTGGCAGCAGCCATAGGGCCTGAATGAAATATGAGGCCCTAGGCCAGCAGTCACAGGAAATAGTGACTAACCTTTTAGCCATTCACTGGGCTAGGGCAAGTTGTGAGTCACTGGTGTTTCTGTCCCAATTGGGACTAGCGCCTACTGTCCCTGTCTATATAGACGGGCAGTTGGCAAGGCGCCTTTTTAAGATAGAAAACAATGAATTATCTTCCCTTATACCATTTGTAGTACACCATAGAGTGCCTTCTACACGGGGTTTGGCAGAGTTGAAGCTGCGTCGTCGCTATCCAGTGCTGCCTGCTCGAATTCTTTGGATGTGTCATCTAGGTTAGTCAGTAAATGAGAGCAGGTCCCAGATCCTTGATATCAAGCCTCTGCCATACTGCTAAATTTATTCCCGACAAAGCGCTTGCAAGTCTCAGCTCCTTTGCTTAGTACTTCGAGCTGCTGCTTCAGCTGCTCTCGCAAAGTCCGATATTCCTCGGACTCCCCGGCTACAGCGCCTAGCAGAGTAGGATCCATCTTATAGACTTTGCTTGGGAACAAAATATCCCCTAGTATGGATACAAGCTGGACCTCGATGATCTCGACTGCAACATCATCAACAAAGCGCTTCATAGCAATCTGACAGAGGCAAGCCAGTTATTCGTAAACGCTCTGTTTTATAGTGCCAGGATATGTTAATATGCACCTTGTAATATGCTTCCATACAGTCCAGGGCTTCGATGGCTGCATAGCGATCCATATTTAGCTCAGTAGTCTCTCTCACCAAGGTTTCAACCAGCTCTTCGAGCTTTGAACTCTGAGAGCTAGCATGCTGCAGAGTGGAAACGTTGAAAAAGCGTTTTACCACTGCGGCGTACTCAGCTCTCTTTCTGTTAGCTCTAACCCTCTGAATTATTTCCGTAAATTCGGCGTTGTAAGTAATAGAGTGAATGATCTGATGTAACTTGACTACGTCACCGATATTGGTCTCCAGGGCAGCCAAAATCTCAGCCATTGCCGGTTCAAAAAACTTCTGAATAAGAGCAGCTGAGATCCCGACATCAGCAATATGTTCAATAACAAGCCTAAGGAACGTCTTGCACGCCTTCCATACGCTGCGAACATGATCGCAAGCAAGGCCTTCCCATGAACTAGCTTGATCCTGAAAGAGATCAGCAATGATCATTGGATTGAATAAGCCCGGAAGCTCTCGACCTTTGAACCTGTACATCTTCACTTGTACATGCTTGATGAAGTCGTCTCGGGTGAGAAAAGTAATGCCCTCGAATACATATACCACGGGCAAAACACTGTAGCTGAGTATTTGACGGCGATGGCCCTTCCTGCCGAGGTGGGTGCTAAAGTTCTCATTGAGATTTTGAGCAACAGCTCGGATGCGCTGCTGGTATCCCCGCTCTGTCTCGGTATCCTGAAAGAAGGAGTTATGCTAGTTTCCATCGATTGCACTCTTAACAAGCCGCTGAAATGATTCGCTAATACACAGTAGATAGAGCTGCTGCTCATCCAAAGTGCCTCGAGGCTGGCTCAGCTTCTCCAGCTCGTTTTGGCACGAGGTGCGCTTACCCTCGATATCTTGAGCTAGGCTGAGCAGTTCTGATATGATGTGATTAAGGAGAACTTTGCTCAGCCGATGATGTAACTGTCCAACTCCAAGGATGGACTCGGGAAGCTCTCTCCAGATCCCCTGCGCGAAAAATGAATCCTCAAGCGCGCTTCGCTGAGCAAGAGACCCCTTGCTAGTTTCCGAGTCCATATTCTTCAGCACGTGCCAGCTGAGACGGAAATCGATCTCTTGGTTCCGGGCCAGAGATACATACAATGCCTCGCTCTCTGATCCAGCAAGTAGCATATCGGGCTTCGTTATAATGCTGAGAGTATGATGTTCAGAAACATTCGCTGTACGGGCTAGCTTCAAGATAATCTGGTTCGCGAAGTTGTTCTTAGCCGAGATTACAGCTAGGATAATATTTTGAGATTGTTTTATGTAGGACTTGATAACATCTTGGATCAGCTCGATATCTAATGCTATCTGATTCTTGGTTTGTGAATGAATCAGGCTAGGGAGATCTACGATGGTTAAGTAAGGGTGGTTGGAACCGGAGATTTCCACTCGAAGGAGGTTCTTAGAAAATGCTTTACCATGCATCGATATGCTCATAGCACTCTTGGCATTCTCGATCAGAGTGGCGAGGCTATCAAAGCTCTCTAGTTCCGCATGGAAGCTGGAAAGGCCTGCCTTCTCAGAATCGCTGCGAGAGTGGTCTGAGACAATTAAGATGCTAATACCAACCCGAGGAGTTTTGCGTAGAACCAGCTTGGTAGGAAAGCGAGTGCAGAGATTGCTTTTAATTGGAAAGGATACGCCTGAAATCGCCTCCAGAACAGAGCTCTTTTCAGACGATTAATCTCCACAAACAATGATCTGAGGAAGAGAAACATAGTGATTGATTCCCTGAGAACAAAGGCTATCGATAGCATCCATCAACTCGATACGCTCCGACGAGCAGAGGCCATTTAAGCCTTCGGATCAAAATATGGCAAGAACTATCGTGAGTATTTTAAGGCAGATTGATGATGTATAGAGGAATGCAGTTAGCTCGAGAAAGAGGAGGGGAGAAGGGGGGGGCGAGCATTACTTAATGGTGCAGCGGTGCCTAATATGCAATGATGTCTTACACGAATATTTTGGCATTCGGTTGTCAGCTTTTGATAGATAGCTAAGCAATGTGGCTGCAGGAGGCCTACCATCACGCCAGATCACCCTGCACCAGGCGCCAAGGAATGTAGAGATCTGCTAAGGTCATCTCGTACTTACGGAGGGCAGGATAGAAGCATGCCTGGAATGAAAATGTATTATGCAAGTAGATGGCGGTCAATAGAGAGTAGAACACAAAAAACCAAACACAAATGCTCAAGCAGCAGAGATTTTTAACGGAGAAAATAAAAATATACGAGCCCGCCTCTTCTGGACTTGATCTGCTGTCCGAAGCTTGAGATTGTGAACTCACTGAACATGATTTCGGAAATAATCTACAGTATAGAGCTTCACATCCTTGCACTCGTGGCATACAATAAGCTCTCCACGCTGTTCGGTCCGCTCCATTGCTTCCAGATGTTGGTCATCAAAGTAGTCATTTCTTTTAGTAGGTCGACAGTACTTGAATATCCGTTCTTCATACATCAGCTGCTCATCACCAGCGCATCCGGAACACTGATTGGGATGAGTAAGAAGAGGAAAGGAATCGAGTGCAGGCTCTGACTCAACCTTAACTTTGATGCGCTTTAACGTGGGATATCCGTCATCAGCTGGTGGCACAGTGCATTTGCGCTTAACGGTTTCTCGCTTGCTGCATAGAGCTACATAGCAGTCGATCACCTCGATGCTTAGCTCGATTCTCTCCTCGTTGCTTAAATTCTCAGATTAGTTGCGGAGAAGCTCGGCCAGCTTTGCACGCTCGGGGATAACAAGATCAATAGCCAGCTCTTAGTGGGTCAGGAGGGCTAGGACCCACGGGTAGTTCATAGCTACAAATGCTAACAGTCTGGTTGTAACTACTACGAGACTGAACTGATAACAGTAGTAATTAGAAATTTTTAGAAAATATTAAGAAATCTTAATAATTCAATTATTCTATTTTTTTACTTTTTTTTTCAAGCTAAATATAATATGCATATAGATTAAGTTTTTAATATAAAGCTAAAGAAAGATCTTGCAATACTAAATAATAGTTTCATTATTCTAGCACAGATCAACTCAGATGTAATCAGCATCAACCTCGGGGTGGTACTCATCCATATAACTAGACAAGAGGTCAGCTAAGAAAACACGGGGGTGAAAGAGAGGGTGCCGGACTCACTCGGCCCATATTGTGAGAGCTCGGTCACGCTGAGCACCTGTCGATTTGGCGATCTTGGGTTTCCGGAGTCACTGGGCGTTGCCATCAGCACCAGTGACCGGCGCATGGCCTTGGAACACCTTTGCTGCATGTTCTTTGGAGACGGCGCCGGATCGTGAGAAGAATGAAGCCTTGGGCTTTGCGACCGGTGCATTACTCTCGTGTAATTTCTTGACTGTCATGGTAGCCAAGGGGAGTGAGTGGGCAGGAGAGGGCGGGCGAGGAAGGTCGAGTGGATGAATGAGCGACGACATGACCAAGAGCTGGCGGCGCACAAGGGCATTTAATACATCATTGATGCCATGCCATGGGCTGCTGTCTCTGTCCGCCTGCCTCGAGTCACTCCCTCCTGTCAGTGCCCTCCTCCCGGTGTCCAAGCATCGCCAGCAAGGCCGGGATGCCGTAGCAGTGCCCCCTTCATGAGATGTTCTACTTCCCGGACCATGTCAACCTCATCGTCAATGCCCCCACCGTGATGCTGGGTTCGTGCTTGACAAGCGACCTGGTGAGATGCGATAGGGATGGTGATGGTGATGGTGTTGATGCGTGGCTGCAAGGATGCCCCAAAACGGGGGATGGGCGGCCCAGCCACGCTAACCGGATGTGGACTTGCAGAACGGTGCCAGCAGTTGTCATACTTCGCCTGATGCTGACAACGCCAAACCTGCAGTGTGTGCTAGCAGGTTCTAGCGTCATCGGTCATTGGCGTAGTCCCAAATTTGAGTTCCGAGGCATTCCTCTGGACCGATCGATGGCGAGTCAATAAGATCTTCTTGGAACTTGGGATGGAGCCAGCCTTGCCACTACTACTACTGTATGTATAGTTCGCCTGCTTGAGGCTCCATCGCTACCAGCTCCACTAACGACTCCACTATCGACGACCTCTCATCGACTTCATCCCATCGACCACCCCCTCCCTTGGTTGCATCACAGCTGCCTTGGTGTCGCTTTCAACACCACCTACCACGCCAGCAGAATTACCCAGAATGGAGGAAGAGAACAGTTCAAGCACTGCGGTCGCCGAGAGCCCAGCGATACCCGTCACAGCCTTCAAGAGATTTGGCAGGAAAGGCAAGGCGAATCTACGAAAACGAGCCCCAAGTCCACCCCCCGCTGCCGCCGACAACAGCGACTCCGATGAACCCTCCTCGAGCGACGACGATGACGGCAACGTAGAAGGCGGAGGCAGCAGGCGCATCAAGCGGCGCAAGGTCAACACCGGCGCCGTGACCGTTTCTTCCCGGGATCCCAACTCCGGTACAACCGTGAAGGACGTCGCCGGCACCACCGTCTTCAGCGCCGACCGCAACGTGCCCATCACCGACAGCAATGACGCCACCAAGCACACCGACTGGTTTGAGGAGACGTCAAAAGGGGGGGACGGGCTGTCTGCCAAGAGCCTGCTGGGCTCGACACGCGCCATGCCCGCGGGGGCTTCATCTGGGCCGGATGGCACCTACAAGGGGCTGGCAGGCCGGACGAATTTCATACAAAAGAACCCCAATGCTCCCAACAGGACGGTAGGACCGATCAAGGCGCCGACCAATATTCGGACCGTCACCGTCATGGACTACGCGCCAGACGTCTGCAAAGACTACAAACAAACCGGATTCTGTGGTTTCGGCGACAACTGCAAGTTCCTACACAGCAGGGAAGACTACAAGCAATCGTGGTCCCTCGACAGGGAATGGGAGGACGTCACCAAGGGCAAGAAGAACCTAGGCGGCACAGTGGTCGCCAGCGCCGACAGGAAGGGCAGGGCGACCGCAGACGATGATGACGATGATGCCGAGGAGGCCCTGCTCGAGAACATCCCCTTCGTCTGCCTCATCTGCCGCGGACCGTACCGCTCGCCGGTTGTCACACGCTGTGGACATTATTTCTGCGAGCCCTGTGCGCTGCAGAGATACCGGAAAGACCCTAGCTGTGCACAGTGCAGTGCGGGGACCAATGGTGTCTTCAATTCGGGCAAGCGGTTACAGAAACTGCTGGACAGGAAGAGGGAGAGGGCGGCAAAGAGGCGCCAGGAGGCTCTTGAGAGAGGCGAAGAAGTCAGCAGCGATGAGGAGGGTGAGGATGAAGGAGAGGAGTGAACAATAATAACAAGACAAGAGGGGCCGTTGAATGCCGCTTCTAATAAAGGGCTCCCTTGTCGTAAATATCAACCAAGCAAGTCAACTGCCTGAAGACGACCAACAACTGTAGTTGAGAGATACCACTGAATCATATGGTCTCGCACAGAGCATGTCCGTCTTGCCATGTGGCCCAGTGGTGGTCGATCCTAACGTAATGCTTTTGCCGTCCACCAAGATGTAATGACTTCCATGTGCGTCCAGTCGACCTCGCAAAAACTGATATCTATAAATACCTGCCCAGTCACATTCCCAGCACCGAGGTACGCACAGGCCTGGAGTTGTGCCGTTGCCTTGATAGGAATACCTGCTGGTTCTACCGATCGACCAATACTATTGATCTTATCATGTTGACCAGTTTACTGAAATGCGTTTCCGAGGGGGTCGAGAAGTCAAAATTTGGTCGGTTCTACACCACGTCGAAGCAGCACCCGGCCGAGCACAGGAGCAACAGAAAGCCTGCCGTCTTCTCTCGACTTCCTTACCCAACACAACGAGACGCAGCCAGCCACGCAGTCCCACGATACAGAGTCTGTAGATGTTCCATTTACGTTTTGGGCAACAACGCACCATTACCGACAACCGGGAACGACGAAATCGCCAGCGAGGCAGAGTCTTCCACAGTCACAGTCACCAAAGCCCCAGGACGACTTCAAGGTTGGTCGACGTCAAAGCAGATGTTGTACATGCGCCGTCGCCAACGACCACTGGCAGCTGTCAACAACACTGAGAGCACCCTTCTATGGCCTATTTATAATGCAGGTCTCCATCGTGAGTCCTAGGAGCTCACAGACCACTGAAGCAGCAAATATCTTAGGTCGACAAAACTTCAACGTACAGCCAATGAGAGTATTTTAGCAATTATTCTCTATTTTTCCTATTCCCTTAGATCTTATTATTCCTTTCCGGCAACAGCCATGACCCAATCGCTCATTCAGAAAAGTGATGTGGCTAGAACAAAATATGGCCAAAATGCCCAGTCTCTTGTCATTTGAAGATGTCATGACTATTGGGTTCCATCAATGTTTTTGTCATGTTCTAATAATTCGAGTCACAGATTAACCAAAGGGCCAGATGAGCTACACACTCATTTTGAGATGATAAAATAGTCATTAATCGAGTTTGAGACTTCAAATCATGCAGCCACTACGCGCTCATAATGATTAAACATTCTCAAATGCGGTAATGCGGTGTCTTAACATGAATGAAGAGCGTCCTTGGAGAAACCTCGCCTCAGCATCAACCCCTTTGTCATGACGACCCAAACGTCCGAGACCACCAGCCCAGTCGCTAGCTATGCCGTGACGACATTGATCTAACGTATAGGTCAGCGATTCGTCTGAGCATCTTCGTCTGTGGCCGTTCGAGCGCGCCTGCCTCGAATAGTTGCTGGGTCTCTGATCCTTCTGATCCTGCATGAGCCCTAGCGGATGTTGAGTCATGAAAACTTGATGAGGGATTGAATTGGAGAGTTCATTAGGTCCAAGCTGGATTCATCCCGTGCGAACTGACACACTCCACGAACATATGACGAGTAGAGAATCCTCTATTTTACTATCTAAGATCATACTTTCTGTGTGAATGCGAACTACCCTTCCATGAGGGCGCTCAAAGCGACAGTCCAGACGCTCATGGCTCGCACACGCAAGAGGTTCGACACTGGCCCTGCGCAATTTTTGTTCTTTTCAACAGGATTCGCTTACCCCATAGATCAAGTGCGTGTTCTGCGGTGCATTGAGGTGTTGACCGAAAGTGCTTTGGTGATGTGATAATGCAACGGGGTGTGTCAGGTCAGGTTCGTCATGATTGGTTCTTGTCCAGTAGCAGCTGTAGCAACAGCAGGATGGAAGTGGGTTGGGAATGCCTTCAATCAACCCCCATAATGATGCTGACTTCTTGTTACAAGTGACTGGGGAGGGTAGCCTCTGGACTAAAGTTGTTGATCAGTCCAAGCTTTTCACCATGTACGCCGCTTGGAGCGTCAAACTCCATTTCCAGGGCAAGAGCCACAACCATTATCAACCCCTGGTTTGCGTATGACCAGTCACAATGTGGTGCAAACCCAGGTACGTTACGTTGTTGACCAATCACGAATATGGTGCAAGACTACATCCTTGGGACGGATTTTCTTCTTCGTTGGGAAACTGCATGGCAAAATCAACTACTATCAACAAGTGTGTCTTCCCTCCTCATCCATCTCCTCCCACGCCCTGTACGACGCCGGCGAGACCTGATAACGACATTACTCGACATCATTCCGACCCCAGTGATTATTTGACTGATGTGTACCAGGCTGCACACTCCTCCCAGTGGGCCAACAATACCCATGCTCAAGGCTTCGTCTGTTGCTTGTAAGGGTCTCCCTTCCCCCAAGGATCCTCCCTCGCTCCTCGGACACGCTCGCGTTCCTGTCGGTCCTTGCAGTCCAGACAAATGTCTTCGGCTAACACGTACGCGTGGTCCGCACCGGGGCCAAAGCACGTCTTCAAAATCACCGGGCATACGATAACCTGGTCGCAGCAGCGGTGACCGCAGGTGAAGACCTTGTCAACTTGAATGCACATGTTGATATGGTTGGTCTCGTCGTGCTCCGTGACGTTGGCATTAATCCTCTGTTCAAAAGGGAAGGGAGATTGTCGTCTCAAGGGCTGCAGGGCAATGTGTTTTATATGTCTTCTAACAGCTGGGGATATTGTTAGCATGGCTTCTTCCTCTGAGCAATGGCTAACCACTTGGATCTATTGTAAATGCACACTCGTTCTTCTCATGCTCTGTTTAGACCCACTTTATACTCCGCACTCAGTCTTGTTGCACAGTACAGAGAGAGACAGTATTGACAGGAGGCTCAGACCAATGTGGAAGCCGATGATCGGGGCTATTGAAACGAGAAGGCTGCAACATACGACGAAGACAAAAGAAGATGATTTAAGCCGTCTATTGAGAGCGACGCGTAAAAGGTTTGCAATATTCCTGCGCTGACTGGAGGACACCACGCAGCACTTTGTGATGTCGATGCAGGGTACTTGGGTAGGTAAAATATATATGTATATATAGAAGCAACAGAGTGTAAGGATAAGGTAGCACTCTACTGTCTGCAAGGGATCACAGGATTCTTCGTTTTTTTTCAATGTTGGACTCGAACTACAGTATCAATGTGTGTGTGGAAAGTGGGAGTTCGCTTAAGAATCCTGCGTCTGCAGCCTTGACTAGATCCTGGCTACATTTTCAAGCCCTACCCCTCCTCCAGAAGCGATCAACATCTTGGGAGTGGACGATACTATCATGTTGCATGAGTATCTACGTGTCTACGTTGCTTTTGTGTCTGACCAAGCCTGCGATTCCTGCAAATTCATTGGAAGTGGCTTGCCGCAGGACCGGCCAGATGAGGTGCTTTTGATCTCCCTGTTCTCGCGGGATGGCAAGGCAATATAAGACCATATCAAGGGTTACATCTGGTGAGTTGTCAGTACTACGTACCCATTGCGGACACGAAGGGAGACAGAGAGTCATGTTGGGCTGTGGGCGGGGGTCAAGGTGATCGGCCTGGGTGGCGTATGTGGCCCCAATAATCTACGCAGAATGCACGGCGTGGAGGCAGACGAAAAGCCAAAGAATCAAAAGCAATGAGATTTCAATATCAGAAAAAGAATATCATGTAACCCTACCCAATCGAATTAGGATGAGAATCAAAAGAGAACCAAGCATGGCGGCTAGAGACATAGGCTTCTGAAACACCAAGGCGCGAAAGCAAGGGGGTGAGGCGGGGGAGAATGTCAACTCGGTGAGAGTACAAGAGCTCATACAGGCTCCTTCATCTTGTAGTCACTTACTTTGATACCACAGAGAAAAGATGTGAAGACGGATCTGGCCGGCCGTGTGGGAGGGGGGGGGGAGGGATTTGACCCCGAGGATGCTGGATAGGGGCGATGAATCAAGGTGGTATGAGGTATAAGGTAGCAATGGAATTCCGACCATGACAGTCGGGTACATGATTGTGTCACCACCCAGGCCTTGCTTCTGGTCAATGGCTGCGTAGCCCTCCTTGCCCATTCACTGTCCTTGCAAGTTACGAGGGCGGGGCGGGGGAATGCAGATCAGTGAGGTGGGCAGGACGTGATCGAGGTTGTGATAAACGGCGACGAGAGGGGCCAGTCCGCTGGTCGACGGATTCCTGGATGCACATCATAGCTTGGATTGCTGTTGTACGTCAGTGAGAAATGTCATGCCCTTCCCACCTGCTTCAGTGACGCGGCACCTCGAGGGGTCTTGATGAAAGCAGTCATCGTAAATACAGCACAGCACAGATGGGATTTCACTTATTTTCTGACAAGCTCTGAAATCACAGGGGTTAGCTCTGCTTAGTCTACAAGGAAGTTCCCCGGAGCTCGCCGCCGACAGGCGTCAGCAGAAACACCCAGCACTAGCCCACCCCTCAGGCCCCATTAGGCCTTAGGCCCTGGAGACCACCACTACCACCCCCCCCCCCCCAACTCCAGTACCACGGTTGTACCAGTACTGGTAGCAACACCACCGTCAATGGGTGCCAAGACCCCTAAGCATGCAGCTTTGGGATGGCACCTTTGCACTGCTGCAGCGAGAATCTACCACTCCAGGAGACATCTGAGAGAGACACTCACACTTCATGCCATGCCATTGTTGGTTTTGTTGCGCGGCGGTGAGAATGCAATATGCTGCTGTACAGAAACACTGCAGTCCAAGGACCCAAACGCATGCTCTCGCTGGTCGCGCGAACCTATATGCGAGAGCTCAGACAATTCTCCTAGACGAGTCTCAGACACCCGTCTCGCATTCTTAATCACAGAGCGGAACAAGAGTGCTATTTCTTATGTCCAAAAAGATTATTCAGTTCCAGCGAGTCTCGGTGAAGGGAGCTGTCATGAATTTCTCATCACTATTCCTTGCGCTTTGCAGGCCCAAAAAGCTGCATGTATCACCTTCCTAGCTGCTATGGTTTGCCATACCCTGCCGAACAACATGACCATCTGAAGAGAGGGGGTGGAGGGAGGCTTCCAGGGCGTCTGCATGGGGCCGAGAAGCTGTTCGGCTGCGTTTGGTGTGGTCGGGCGCACACCCAGTGGTCAATGAGTTAGGACGATCGTAACAAAGGGTAAATAAGAAAATTAATGAGATACGAGCGATGTCCACAAAGCTCGTCTAATCAAACCGCTTCATAAACCCTACCATGCATTGACATTTCTCAAAACAAAAAAACTTGAATATGAACATGGGGGCCGTTGTTGGCTTACTCAGCATTCCCACCCACAAAGCGAGCCGATCCGTCGTCCCTAGTACCGAAATGCGCGTCGCGAGTCGCGTGTCGAAATGCATCGTGACCTCACTGTCTCGTCACTTCCTCTAGGCACGAAACAAACAACTGCAGCACAGCCTACGGAGAAAGAGAGAAGAAAAGAATAAGAAGAGGGATAACGATCGATGTTCCATACTTGAGTCGTTACTCGTCCGAGTGAGGGCTTGGCGCGTTACCACAGCGGCAGTGTCAGAAGGCGCATTGCACAAACATCGCCGCTGTCCAACACTCACAAGCTACATGTGTGCCTTGGGCATGGCCGACTCGCCCTTCCCGTCATCGTTGACAATATCGTCGGTGCTGTGCCTGAATTTCATAGGAATCATGGCTGCTTCGTCGCTTGAAGCCTGCCCGGGTGGGCGGAAACCTCTGCGTTGCATCCACTAAGGCAAGTCGCAAGTTCTAGGTCTGCGTCGCAGGTTGGGGGGCGGGGGGGACTGTTTATTGCCACACGAACCGTTTCCTCGTCACTTTCCTTGCATGGCCTTTGAGGTGTAAGCCTCTCAGTACATTGACATAACTGCTAACGCCGAGTTCTTGCTGATCAGAGCCATGACGGCCAAGACGAGCCTGTGTGTGCGACCTCGATTTCTCCCGCTCGGCCTTTCGCAACCGTCCCGGCCAAGTCGTTGTCATCTGTCGCCCTTTACTGCGCTCGAAACTGCTGGTCACATGGATTGGTACCGAGTTCCAGACGAATTACATGTATCGGCCAACATCAAGAACCTCACTTTTACCTACAATGGTGTCCGCGAGCCATGTTGAGTATGCGGGAGCTTTCAGAGTCTAGGGCTTGATAGAGCTCAAGGCTACGCTATACAGAGCAAAGATGAACAAGAAGAGTAAACAACTTCAACCCATTGTCTATGTTTGGACTGTCCGGACATGGATGCATAGGTCTCATGTGCATGCGTGCGTGCGAAGCTAGTGTCCCGGACTGTCTGTCCAGGGTTCATTTTGGACGAACACGCAGACATGGCCGTGCTTTGAAGGGTCTCGTTTGAATATGCGAAGCGGAAACAATATTGGTGAGTAAATCTCAGTCTTTACTTTCTCAGGACATAAGGTCTCGACTCGATACCGTCGCTGCAAGAATCCGCCAGGGCTTTCCTTAAGGAAGGACCTCTAGTCCGCCTTGTCAGAGGCAAGGAAACATAAATATATAGGCTATTTGGCAAGATGCGGCAGGCGATGAACTGGACTGTAGCCCAAAGGATGCAGAGAAAGGGAAATGAGAATCTCGTAGGACCGCATTGACGCTTGGGTCGAGCATGTCACTCTCGCCCACGAAATCGTGACCGAGCAGAACACAGCTGCCTTCCAGTCTGGTGACGAAACACCTGACAACAGTACCAGTAGCAGATGAAACCAACGTAGAAAATCAAAGAATTGAGAGCAATGGAAAGAAGAAGAAGAAAGAAAAGAAAGAAAGAAAAAAAGACCGACCTAGTTTGACGCAGACAATAAAATTCAAGGCCATTGGCCTAGCATTCAACAGAACTGTGTGAGTATTGAGTAGACTCGACTTGTAGTTGATGGCAGCGGTAATCAGCAGGGACAGGGGTGAAAGACTCAGACGTTGGGACATGCTCCGCGACCCAATGATTCAACAAAGTTATAGGTAAGATACTATACTGTACCATACTATAGCTCATATCAAGTTGAAGCTCAATGATTTACCATGTGATACGCCAAGTGCGCTGTGCTTACAACGTAGTAGTGAAGCAGTGGTGTGGTCTGCAAGGCATATTTGATCCAATCCCCGAGGGCCCTCCCACGTAGATGGGGATGGATTCATACAAAAAGAAAAGGGAAAGGAAAAAAAAAAGAACAATGAGGTTATTCTCATCCTGCTGTTAAGTACCTGACAAGGAAGCCTGTAATGCACTGTTGATTTGTGTACTTATTCCCCCACATGTTCTTTCACCCTGGCCTTGTGGTTCCACGTCCCAGGCGCACGCAACCCTTTTTCAAGGCTGAAGAAGGGATAGAAGGAACCGGGGCCCTGGACCGGCACCCCCTGTCTGTCCCCATAGGCTTTTGTGGAGTTAAATGCTGGCCTTGCTTGTCTTGTACGGAGAAGAAAACGAGCCTGTCATTGAAAAATATCCACTTCACGGCCGCGCGCCAGTCTCTGATCCTGACGATCCTGGGATTGTCAGATTGCACTGTTGGGTTTCCCTTCTCGCTTTCTCCGGGCCATGCTTTTCTGGGGCTTCCAGGTGTCCTCGTCCCCTTACGAGCCTCTTCTACCCTCACACTCTTCATCCGTTCTCCTTTCTCTCTGCCCTGACAAGTCTACTCTTCTACACACCCCACTCCCTTCTTTTTGTCTTCCTCTCTCTTCTCCCCCCCCTTTTCGCCCCTCCTCCCCCCCTCCCCTTCTCTTCCGTGTGCCTGCGTCCTTGTCGGCCGCCGCCCTGTCTTTTCCCTAATTGAGACAAGTCGAGCTCGAGTCGAGACGATCCGGGCTGGACCGACCCGACTCCATCGGTTTTCTGCACCGCCAGCGCCGCCCGTCTACGCAGTTTTTCTCTTCCCTCATTATTTTGGTTACTGTACTGTGCACTTTTCTTTCTCGACGTGGTCAGCACCCCGCCAACGTACGTATTTGACGGGGTTCTGGATCCAGCATATTGTTTGCGACATTCATTTGTTCTGATTCTGATTCATCAGCAGTATAGTACTTGCGACTGACTGTGTGCTGTACTTGCATGCTTGCGTGTTTTTGGGTGTGACATCCGTCAATTTCTACCTACCTGCAACATATTTTACCACAGTCGTCTTCATCGACAGCACTGTGATCCTTTTTCCTCTTTTCGATTTCCCTCGTCTAATTCAATCACCACTATCCATATTGACTCTTGTCGTTTGTCAATTTTTTCTTCTTCTTTTTTTTATTTATTACTATTTCTTTCGCCCTCCTTTCGAGAGTCTTTTTGACCAAGCCAACCTTAAAAAAAAAAAGCGTCAATCATACTTGCCTTTCTGACCAGAGCAAGCAAAAAGCCGCCCGACCTCCTGTTGCTCACAAAGGCGGACCTAATCTGGCATCGAACCCCCTGGCTCATTTCACCCCCTCACGCCTTGATTGGACTGGCCGCGCCCACGCCCACGTCACGACATCAACAACAACAACAATAACATTAATCCTGGTGGATTGAAAAAGAGCACCACTCTTCTTCTACTGCGCTTTTGGGCCAGTTTTTAGAGGTGTGTGCAGGACGCGGCCGTATCGTCTTGTTTGGCCGCCCGGCCGCCGACCCTTTATTGTTGCCACAACAACTGATTAACGTCCTACGACCGCGTTCCATTGTGCTGCCATCATTCCAGCCAATCCAAGCGCTTCCCCTGCTCGATCAATTTCAATACGACCATCCGATCTCCTCTACCTCCTGTCGCTTCAACCGTCCTTCCTCGAGCGTCGTGCTGCCACATACACCCGATCCCGCGAGGGTGGGAAAAACCCTGCTGCATCGCATCGCATCGCATCGCATCGTACCGCATCGCATTGCATCTTATCGCACCACATCAAATCAAACAAGAGCCAAGTCAGCAGCAGGATTCTCTCGCAGGGGTGGCATCGTGACGGATCGTCGACCTCCTGGCGCCCCCGCCAGCCCCTCCTCTTTTCTTCGCACAATACAACTCAAGTTTTCGGAGCTGTCGTCCCATGGTCTAATCACTGCTCGGCATCCGAAGAAGTCGTCGTGTGCGTTCTCTTGTGTGTCCGCCCCTGGGCACAACAACGGTCACCACGATGGCTTCCCAGAAGCCGTCCCTGGTGATCGGCCAGGAGAACACCCTCGACCCTTTCGTCACCACCGGCGGTCCCACTGCTCCCACCAACCTCCGCTTCTCGGGCTTCGATGGCGACTCCTTCGCCCTCGGCCCCGGCGCCTCGCCTACCTCGGCGAAACGCGCACTGGAGGCTCACCTGGCCGACACTGAGCGTCGCATGGAGGAGGCCGGAAAGCTGGGAACCGCCCTTGTCCAGCAGCGCAAGGAGCTCACCGACCGCCTGAAGGAGGTGGAGCAGCTCGAGGCCGAGGACGAGCTGTCGCCGGAACTCAAGCTGAAGCTGACTGCCATCGAGAAGGACTTCAACGAGGTCGCCAGGGAGAGCGCCCGGGCCTTCCTCCCCAAGCATCGCGTCCCTAGCGGCGAGGCGAACCCGGGCACGCCCTTCACTCCCAGTAAGGATGTGGTGAGGGTAAGCTGGCTCCCGCCCCCACTCATATTGATCCCGCCCTGTCGTGGGCTGGTGAGGGGTTTCTTTCACTCACAGCTGACACACGTTGGTATCTACACAGAGGTCTATGAGCCCTTCAAAGTTCGACAACCACAAGTTCGAGAGCCTGGCCACCGGGTCCCCTAGCAAGTTCAGCGTTCCCAACCGCAAGGCGCGCAACCAGCCTGCCAACCGCATCCACGACATCGAGTTCGCCGCCGAGATCAGCACCTCCCTCATCACACAAGTTCGCAACCTGCAGGCCCTCCTGCAGGAGAGGGACGAGGAGGTCAAGGATCTCAAGTCGGAAAAATCAGGCCTCGAGGTCGAAGTCCAGGGCTTCCAGCAGCGCATGAGGAATCTGGACGAGAGCGAGAGCCGCTACAAGGACGAGAACTGGTCCCTCGAGACACAGATCCAGGAGTTCATTGCCGGACAAAAGGAGGCTGCAGATCGGGAGAAGAAGCTGAGCCACGCCCTCAACGCTCTCCAGGCCGATAAGAACGCGACCCAGCGCGAGCTCGACGAGATCAGGGCCGCCCATTCCAAGCTTGCCGAGGACCATGCTGCCGCCGTCAAGCACCACGACATCGAGCTCGGCACCGCCAAGCGCAACGCCATCATGGCCGAGGGCGAGCGCGCAGCCCTGCAGCGCAAGATCGACGAGCTGACCAGCCAGAACCAGGAGCTCGCCAAGGCCATCTCGGGCGAGAGGGGAAGGACCAGCCAGCGCAACTCTCCGTCCGGAAGCAGCGAGGACGACCTGGAGAATGCCAGCGGCAACCTGACCCCTGAGCATTCCCCGCCGCCATCGCCCATCAAGCCTACGCCCAGACACGCCATGCTCGAGACCGAGACTCTAAAGACCTCCCTGCAACACGCCCAGCGCACAATCCAGAGCCTCCGCACCAACGTTCATAGGGAGAAGACCGAGAAGCTCGAGCTGAAGCGCATGCTCCAGGAGTCCCGGGACGAGATCGAGAAGCTGCGCAGCGACCCGGTCGAGCGGCCCCACCAGAAGCGTGCCCGTGAGGCCAAGTCTCGCGAGTTTAAGAAGCCTGCCAAGCTGGACAAGCTGGGCACCGCCCGTGCGATCAAGGCCGAGATCTTTGAGGACCCAGAATGGGAGGATGCCTCCGTCAGAGGTCCTCCCCTGATGCTGGCCCGCATGACCGGCCAGGCTGATATCCCCATCCCCTCCACCGAGTCAGACGAATTTGAGACTGCCAACGAGGCGCACGAGTCCACCGATGCCTTTGAGACGGCCCACGAGCGTGGCGGTACCGAGACGGAGGAGGCCTTCCAGACGGGCGCTGAGGACTTGGACTCGGACGACACCGAGATTGAGAGCCCGTCCAGGCGGGCTGGAGCGGCCAGGGCCAGCGGTGCTCTGAAGAAGGCCCCCATCTTCGCATCACCCGGCCCGGCGTACACGTACGAGAGCACGGCCTCGACGTCGGCAAGTGAGGACGAGGACTACACGGATCCTACGAGGACACCCAACTCGCAGCCGAGAAGGGTGCGGATGCGTGCCAACCACGGCCCCTCGTCCTCGTCGCGCCGTTTCTCCAGGCAGCTGAGTGAGGAGCCTGGCTTCCAGGGCAGCCCTGCCAGCATGATCAGCCAGACCAACCGCAGCTTCTCGAGCACACAGGGCCTGCCCCGACAGAGCCTTTTCGCCGAGCTTGGGGAGTTGGAGGGCAGTGATGAAGACTCGACCGTCGGCACGCCTGGCCAGAGGAGCCTGCGCTCCGTCACCCCGGCTTCAACGGCAAGAGGCATGACTGCTTCGCCACGATCCGTCGTGCCGCCTGTGCCGGCGATGCCCAAGATCATCATGGTGGATAGCGGTATGATGACCGAGCCTGTTGATCCGCAATCCGTCGCGGCAGCCGCTCTGTCTCCTCAGCGCCCAATGTCTATGGACTCGGTGGTGTTCAGTTCCATGCGCGACGGGTCTCCATCGGCCTCTCCCGACCGCGATACAGGCGCCGAATATGCCGACTCTGAGACGGAAGAGAACCTCACCCAGCCCCTTTCGCCATTCAAGTCGCCTACTGTCGTCGGTGGCATGCCCACGCCAATCCTCGCCCCGCCACAGCAGCTCACAGTATCTGACGTCCACACACAAGAGGTGGAGCCTCAAGCAGAACCCGAGCCTGCGCCCGCTCTGCCTCCTCGGCTGGGTCTCTCGAGCGTGTTCTCCGAACATGTCGAGCCAGTCGCTGAGGCAGAGGTGCCACCTCCTGCCCTCAGCATGTCGCGCGTCGTAGCTGAAGGTATTGACCCCGTGGCTGAGCCCGAGGTGCCACCTCCTCCGGCCCCGACACTGTCGGTCTCGTCACTTGTCGCGGAGCACGTCGAGCCGGTGGCAGAGCCCTTGCCTCCTCCTCCCACACTGGTGTTCTCCCAAGTCTCCTCGGCAGAGACGGAGCCTGTGGCCGAGCCTGAGCCCGAGCCTCGGGTTGTTACTGTTGTCGAGTACAGAGAGGCGCCTAAGCCACCTCCTGCAGATCTGGCCTTGTCTCCGATATACTCTGCTGAGACGGAGCCTGTATCCGAACCAGAGCCCGAGCCGAGAGTCGTTACTGTTGTCGAGTACAGGGAAGCACCTTTGCCACCTCCTGCGGTCCTCGACTTCTCCCCAATTTCCTCTGCCGAGACGGAACCTGTGGCCGAGCCTGAGGCCGAGCCTCGTGTGGTGACTGTCGTCGAGTACAGAGACCAGCCCACGCCGCCTCCTGCGGAGCTGACCTTTACCACGATCTCGTCGGCAGAGGTCGAGCCAGTGGCCGAGCCAGCGCCTGAGCCTCAGGTCGTCCGTGTCGT
Organism: Cryphonectria parasitica EP155; assembly: GCF_011745365.1. NCBI lineage: Eukaryota > Fungi > Ascomycota > Sordariomycetes > Diaporthales > Cryphonectriaceae > Cryphonectria > Cryphonectria parasitica. The sequence continues at coordinate 842,655 of NW_024468919.1, read as the reverse complement.
GGAGTATGTGGAAGCCCCTCAACCGCCACCTGCAGAGCTGTCCTTGTCTGCAGTTTCTTCCACAGACGTGGAGCCAGTCGCTCAACCCGAGCCTGAACCACGCGTTGTACATGTCGTGGAGTATGTGGAAGCACCTCCGCCTCCGCCTGCACAGCTGTCGTACTCCGGTCTCATTAGCGAGGGCATTGAGCCGCGGGAGGTGCCGCAGCCCCTTTCTCCGACCCTGACGGTGTCCCCCATCGTGGTGGAGGATGTCGAGCCCAAGCCAGAAGCTGCGCCGCTCCCACCGCCCCTGTCTGTCTCCCAGGTCCTGTCGGAACAGGTCGAGCCTGTCAGCCCTGTGACACCTGTCTTGGAGAGGCAAATACCGTCCCCTCTCAATTTCTCCACCATTCAGTCTCTGGAGACACATCCCGAGGAGCCAGAATCACCTGTCTTCAGCAAGCCATTGCTCTCTGCACTCGGCCTGTCTGCCGTCGAGTCTCTTGCCACGGATGCTACCTCGCCCGCAAGTCCAAAGAGAAATGCATTCATCATCCCACGGGACGAGGAAGAACGACCAGTCACCCCGACGAAATGGGGCGTCTATTCATCGACCTCACCCCGGAAGGCCAAGGACGCCGATGCCGTCGTCATTGCTGAGGACGAGACAAGACAATCTCTCAATGCCTCTCCTTCGTCAGAGACGCCCGAGTCCCTCCAGCCGTTCAAGGAGATCTCAGCCAATGCCAGTGCCAAGCCTGCCCGCAAGATGCCTGTCCAGACTTCTGACTCAGGCGCGCAGACGTCTCTCACAGCTGAAGCGATCGACGAGATGTTCCAGGTCAAGAACAGCCAGCCACAATCTCCTGTGCTCTACAGGTCAGATTCGTTGGCCAGCGCCGATGGCATGAGCAGTCCAGGCACCGTCCGTGTAGGCCGGTCGCACGAGAGCATGGTTGGCGGTGCCCATCGCTTCAAGGGCAGGATGATCGACATGAGCGCCGAGACGGCTGCAGAGGCTGCTTTGCGCCGACCTGGCAGCGCCGCAAGCGCTCGTTCTCCGACCAAGAGTCTGCCCCCACTGCCGCCGAACCACAGGGAGGTCATCGAGGCTGCAAGGACCGGCACTGCAAACAGTGGCCACGGAACGATCGGCAGTATGGGTCCGCCACTTTTCCCTGCTTCTGCGTATAAGAATGCCATGAACAGACCCAGGACCCCCATGTCGACCAGCTCTAGGCACGGCGACTCAGCGGCTCGCCCTGAGAGGCCAGGAACCGCAGATGTCCACTCTCCTACCCGGCTGACTGCCAAGAGCCGCAAGTCCTCTGTGTCGTCCTTCGCTTCAGAGGTCGACCACAGGTTCAACATGGCCGGTGGCATGATGGGCATGCAAGGATCTGGCTTCGGTCCTAATACCGACCCGCGCATGATCCAGGCCATCACGCAGACCATGATTGGTGAATACCTGTGGAAGTACACTCGCAAGACAGGCCGTGGCGAGATGTCAGAGAACAGGCACCGGCGTTACTTCTGGGTCCATCCTTACACACGCACTCTGTACTGGAGTGATCGCGATCCAACCAATGCCGGTCGCGCTGAGCTTCGTGCCAAGAGCGTGCCTATCGAGGCCGTCCGTGTCGTCACGGACGACAACCCCATGCCTCCTGGACTGCACCGGAAGAGTCTCGTTATTATCGCACCAGGTCGAAGCGTCAAGTTCACCTGTACCACGGGTCAACGACACGAGACCTGGTTCAACGCCCTGTCCTACCTGCTGCTCCGAACCGACGGCGAGGGCCATGCAGACACGGAAGAGATGGTGAACGGCATCACCAGAGAGGACGTCGAGGAGTTCAATCCATCCCTTGACCGCCGCAACACAGCTGGAACTGGGGCACGTGGAGCCCCATCTATCTCATCGTACAACTCTCGTGGGACTCGTCAGGAGGCCGTCTCCGTCAACCTCGACGTGCCAACCTTGACGCCGAACCACAAGAAGGCCGTCTCGACAAGCGGCGTACGACCGAGCCTTGCCGGGCGGCTCAGCGGATACTGGAGGTCCACCCAGGACAGCTTGAGCCTGCGAGGTCGCAGTGGTTACAAGGACCAGCACAGCTTGTACTCGAACAATGAGGTGCACGATAGCGCCGAGGACCTCAGGGAGATGTACGAGAAGCAAGATAGGGAGTCGGATCGCTTGGAGAACGTCAGGGCGTGCTGCGATGGTAAGAGCCCTAAAATCACACCCACTTCCTCCTTCTGAGGGAGATTGCCAAGAAGTTTCTCGACCAGTATTGCTAACAGCCTGGCTCAGGTAAACACGACGTAGCCACTCTGACGGCGAAGAACCGAGCCCAGGGCAGCCACAGCCCTAGTCATACACATCTTCACGCACATCCAAGTCGCGCCAGCACACCGGCTACCGTCAGATCCGCGATCTGACCTCGAAACATTTTTCTCTATTGATTTGTCATTATGGTTCAGCACGAACACACTTTCAGCCACTCACGCACCGAGTAATTTCCTTTTTTTTTTTTTTTATATCAACAATCAATCACATGCGGCGAAATAGCAAATATTTCGGAAATTTCCTACAGAAACTGCTACGCCTGTCATTCATTCACTGTCACTACCTGATCATGCCAAAGAAAGAAAAGAAAAAAAAGACACCTCGGGCCGGCCACAAGCCTATTTTCTTCTCTATCTCTCACGAAGTGGACGATCGTCTTCTACGGCTCTTGGAGGTTCTCAACATCCTACGTGGGGATAGGCGGCTGGTACTGGTCACCACTCAAGTCTTGAGCTGTTGAGTAATACAAGAAACCACCCCGCCTCACAATCCTCACCCAGTCTTCAGGGCTTCCTATCTCCTTCTGTCCACCTGTACCAACATTTCTCCTTTTGAACCTTTTCACTTGTGCAGCAACGGGCTCTCCCGTCATGCAATGCTGGCGAGGGCCATCTGGGAACACACGTGCAGGAGTTGAGGAGGACCAGGATGCGAGTTTGCTCTATCGAAGGCGTTATGACTCGTTTTCTTCTTCATTTTCTTTGGGCCTTCCTATAAGCTACCTATCTACCCTCTTGGCTAGTACTGCTACCACTACTACACCCTCTACATTTCTTTTTTCTTCATCTTCTCGACTTATTGAATTCCTCTGCTCTCCGAGTCTGTTTTTTGTTAGGCGTGTGCATGAATGGTTGATTATTACGGAAGACAACTTCCCCCCGTATTACTCAATCTTCATCGCAAGGCACGAGAGATTGATATTGTCATTTGCAATTTACAGCAGAGCGAGGAAGAGAGTGGCGAGGAGCAGATACCACAAGATTGTCTTGTTTGTTGTTTCATTGAAGGGGGAGGGGACGGAGGAAGACAGCAATAGTAGTAGTAGTAAGTACTTAGAATTGGCTCTAATGATTAAATGATCAAACCTACATGTACGTTGTACAGCCGCGCGGTGTCCCCCGTATCATTTGCCTTTGCATCTCGTGTGCGTGTATGCGTAATACAAGAAGTCCACCCAATACGAGGGAAGAAAAGACCAACTTGTGTTTCCAACCTCCCCATACTCCAATTCCTCCTTACCTTGGGAGGATAATCATGATCGTATCACCAGCGTCATCATGAAACAGTAACAATAAGACCAGATAGAAGCCCCTCCCTTTTGTAAGGAACGAAAGCAATAAGAAAAAAGACAAGAGGAAAGAAAGGATAGAAACGATAGAGGCCCTCCCCACTAGGACCTACGCTATCATCACCAGTCCAGATCGCCAGGCCCGATGCCTAGCCTCGCCAGCTTCTGGATCACCGGCTCGAGCACCGCCTTCTCGCCGCGCATGCGCGCACCCTCCTTCATCCTCGAGTAGAAAACGGGACAGTCCTTGCTGTCGCAGTGGACCTCGTCGAGCGGCGACAGCCCCGCGCAGCTCTGGCACATCCTGACCACGTCTGCATACCGCCTCTCCTTGTTGTTGAGCCTGCCCTGTAGCCTGACCAGCGAGGCGGGTGCGTTGTGCCTGCACCGCCGGCAGATGATTGACGTTTCTTGGTCATTGTTCTTATGCTTCTTTTTCTTCTTCTTGGGGGGGGCGCCGCGGCGGCGATTGTTGCGACTGACGGTGGCGATGGAGGTGGAGGAGGAGGAGGCAAACTTGATCTTGACATTGCACACGACGCAGCTCGCCGGGCGGAGGTAGCTCTCGAGTGTGACCTTCTTCTTCTCGGGGCCGCCGGGCTGGATGCGCCGGACTTGCCGTACCTTGGGCATCTCGTCATACCACTGCCGCGCGCTGGCACCCACGAGGTTGAAGATGCGCTCCAGCGGCGGGATCAGGTTCTTGGTGATGTAGTACTCAGCGTCGAGCGTGAGGTGGTCGTTGTCGAGCAGATCCTCAGGTGCGATGCAGCGGTCTATCAGGCGTGCGCCGGGAGCGCCGCTGACCACGACGTACGGCACGCGCTCGCCGTATTGCGGCTCGGCGCGGGCGTCTGCAAGCATCTTTCTCGTCGCAATGAGGGCACCCGGCGGCGGTGGGCCCTTGTCTGAGTATGTGCCGAGCTTCACCTCCTTGGCGAAGCAGAAGTCCTGCACCGATACCTGCCCTCGCATGATCTTGGCGCACTGGGCTTGGACGTAGCTCTTGATCTGGCTCAGGTCCGCCGTCTCGAAGAGAAGCTTGAGGGCCTTCTCCTCGATCATCTGCTCCGCCGGCGTCCCGTCACGGCGGACGGTCTCGATGCCCTTGGCGTCAAACTCCGGCTTGACTTGGTCGCGGCTCTCGTACTTGTAGCCGACGTAGCGTTTCTTGGCAAGGAGCACGCACGGGTGGTACACCTTCTCGAACTTGAGCTTCACGGGCCGCGGGTTCATGTCGGTAATAGCCTTTGCGATTTCATTGCCAATGTCGAAGGCCTGGTCGCGCGTGCGCCCCTTCAGGTGGATGAAAAGGCTGTCCGTGTCGCCATACACAACCTCAGCGCCCCATTTCTCGACGGAGTGGATGTAGGCAATGGCGCGCTCGAGGGTCTCGCGGCCGGTTTGGACAATGCTGTCTGCTATCTCGGAGCACGGCATGCGGCCGGAAAAGGAGGCCGAGGTGTAGCCGTATGTGACGTTGGCGAGGAGCTTGAGGGCGAGTTGCCTGTTGTTCAGGAGCTGCTGCAGGGTCTTGTCGGCTTTGTCTTGCTTCATGCCGCTCTTGACCATGACTCTGGTCTCGAGGATTTCTGTGAGCATCTTCGCCAGCAGGGACTTTCGAACCTCGACTTTGGCGTACATCATGCCGTTTGGTGTGATGTTGATGTAGTCTTGAAGGAGCTCAAGCAGCCTCTCCTGGCGTTTATATTCGGTGAATCCCATTTTGTTGGTGCCCCGCCAGTTTACAATTCTTCCTAGGAATGTCGAGTAGCAAAGGTTGTAGGCGATCATGACACTAGGATACAGGCTCTGGAAATCAAGCACCAACACAGGACTGCTGTAGAACGCGCTCTGAGGCTCCATGACTAGCGGTAGGCACTCCAGAGCATTTTGCCCACCGACCTGTTTTCTGCTTGGAGAGACAAGGACAAAGTTCTCGGGTTTGGCGATCCGAAACATGATTGATTCGACCTTGAACTGAGAGCCTCTGGAGAAGACCGAGAAAAAGTCCACGCCTAGCAAACGCGCTTGTTCGCTCGTACGAGGGATCAGTTCGTTCTCTTCGAGAATTTGGATGTCCAACTTGGTCCTCGAGATATAATACTGGAGGACTTTTGCTAAATCTGCGTGACGGCCGCTGGCATACCAGTCTGACAGCGTCCGGTGGTTGTAATGTGGGATTCGCCGGTGAAGGAGATGCCAAGTAACATTCTCCATGGTGTATTGAAGCAGGTTCATCTCACCTCGCATTGCTCGCCAGATGTTGATCATATGGCGTCCAGTAACACGAATGGTCGACGTAGTGTTGAATCCCCAGCGGTCAGAGTCCTTGCCGAATCGCCCGTGAGACTGGGTCTTGACGCGAGAGAATTCATCGCACAGGTTGTAGTCGTACTTGTGCCTGGCTCGCTCAATGAGGTAGCCCCAGGAGCTGCCATGAACCTCGTATCCGGTAAGGACGTCTGGATCATGGTTCCGGACAGTCTCCACCATTCGCACCATGGCGTCGAGTTCAGTGAGTTCTTCCAAGACTTCGACTTTGGTGTGCCTGCGCAATCGTTCCGCCAGAATGCCATCCTCCGAAACCACAATGATCCCACAGAGAGTGCTCTCGGCCTGACTGCCGGCCTGGAAGTTCTCGTCCGACTTGGTGGCCCAGAAGATGCACTGGACTTCATCCTCTTCAGGATTCGGGGCGAGCTTCCCCCTCGTGCTGACGTGAACCTCTAGACTCATCGTACTCATGTACTGCGCTTCGTGTTCGACACTGGTGGTTTTCTTCCTCTGTGAATACTTGAACCCGTGCTTGTTCTTCGGCGTCGCTCCGACAATCTGCGACAGAAATGGCCTCTGTGTTGGTCCTGGAGCTGTCCTGGCGGTTTCTCCTGACGCGGACTTGCTCTTCTGCTTGGCTGCCCACCACTCTCTGACTTCACCTAGTGTGGGTGGGGGGTCTGCAATCTCCCAGCTGCGCAGGGAGCATTGCTGGCTTCTCCTTTCGTACTCCAAGTCGTTTTGCCTCTTCTTGTCTGCGTCGGGCGCAACACGACGGCCGAATGTAGCGGACGACTGACCTGTTGCGTCAAACTCAGGGAGGAACGGTAGAGTATTTCCAGTAAGACGGAACTCTTTGCCGGCATACTCCTTCATGCGAGGAGGGACATCTTTTTCCCGACTGTAAAAGGGGTCTTGGTAGATGACATCGGGCAACCCATTGCCTTGCATAGTCGCACAGACCTCGGCAGCTGTTGGTGGAGCGTGGTCAAGGACGCCAGCGAGCAACATAGATCTATCATCAGAGAAGAATGCCTGTGGTTCGTTGAATACCGAGGACGGGGGGGTGCCAGATCGGTACAAAGAGGCCGTGTCAGGCGACTTGACCGCTCTATATGTACTGGGAGGCACTTGTTCTGAGGTGGGAGACTTGCCAAAGCTGACATCCCTTTTTATTAATTCGTCGTCACTCTTTTGAGAGCTGCTGTGTTGGCTCAGACGCAATATCGTACTTGGGTCTTGAGGATCTTTGACAACACCAAAGGATAATTTTCGTTCGTCTTCCTGCTTGAACACAAGGCCGTTCACCGTTAGTCTCTTCGGCTCTGTTGACTGAAGCCTTGCATGATGTTGTAGATCAGCCGTAGTCAACGAGGCCATTGGATCTTTCGCATGCGCATTTACGAACGTGACTGCCTGTGTGAGGGGCGCGCGGTTGGTCCCTTCGATTCTTGGCCGTTTGGGGTCGGACACGCGAGAATTTGGACTGCTGGCCCTCTTGAGCAGCGCATCACCAGGGTTTGGTGACGGCGGGCTCACAGTGTCCTTGACGGCCAAACCTTCCCTGCTGATAGCTTCAATCAACTCTTCCGTGATAGGGAGGACAGGATACTGTCCAGTCTTCCCTTTGCTCAAGCCAATGCCCTTGTAGCGTCTGGCGGGACGAAATTTCGCCTTACCAGGCGGTGGTGAAGGTGCTGCTCGAGCAGCGGACCGCCCCACAAATGCTGTCGAATAATTCGCCGTGGGCTGTGGCGGAACCCGTTGACGATGCTGTGACTTCTCCGACTTGGCACCCGCCACTTGCTGGGAAGCCTTCCGGGCGAGTTTTTCCTTTTGAATTCGCTCCTCGTCAGAATCCTCGGGGTACAATTCGTCTTCTTCTTCTTGGGCTGCGACGATCTGCTCTTCTGGCACCTGGTGTGGCAAGCCCAGAGCGGGCATGAGCTTGTGAGGAAACAGGTCCTCGACAGACTGTAGCATCGTGTTGACATCATCTCCAAGCCTTTTCTGTTGTACAAAGGTATCGAAAGAAACCGTTGAATGCCCGTTTGCTGCTGCCTCGTGGGCGATGAGGTCTTGGATCTGTTGCATGTACTCGTCCTCGTGGATCCAACCCTGAGGCTGTGAGTCTCGTGGGTCCGCAGACATGGACACAAGTGCTTCAGGAGGGAACGGCGTGCTTCCGGGCTTGGTCAGCCCCATCCGCCGTTTTCGACGCTTCGTCTCGTCCTTCCACAGCCCCGCCATGCTGTGGACCAATTTCAGGCTGGATGGCACAGGGTGATCCTTCTCGGTAAAGTCATGATGTAACCGTCTTTCCTTGACGGCCTTGCGGTTCAAGATATCTTGGACGCAAATGTCCACTTCGATCGAGCAGTGGCTCACGCGAGGCAGCGCATGATCTTCTGTGATGCGGTCGTGAGGGATCGACGAGCTGTGCCATACGTGTATTGACGAAGAACTGCCCTCCTCTTCGCCAAAGTCGGGCACGGGCGACCGGAACACAGTCTTGCCGCTTTCTAGGTAGTCGCATCCGTAGAGGTTGTAATCGCACATAAACTGCAGCAGGTATTGCAGGTGGGCCTCGTACGGCTGGAACCTTCTCTTCATGATAGCCCCCTGTTGAAGCAGGTCTGCCAGCCTGGTCATGACCATCGGGTTGAACATGTAGATCTTGAGGAAGAATCGATATCCAACGTGATAGCCGTAAAATGGCACACCCTTGGTGATTGTTATCCTGGCGACATATTTGTTCTTGTTGTTGTAGGCATTTTGGCGGAAGCTCACAGCCAAGGCATGATCGATGGAAAGATGCAACCTATAGATGTAGGCACCCACTACGCAGAATTGTCAGAGAGAAAAAAAAGGAAAGAAAGTATAAGGAAAGAAAGAAAAACAGAAAGAAACAAGACCCTCGTGCGCATACGCAGCATGCAGTGGTCTCGACTCACCCTCCTCTTGGCCCAGGCCACCGGTGTACTCAATGTACAGATACGGAAAGGCCCCATGAATATGCGCGCAGACTTTCTGCCCCGTCTGAGTAGACCCAAAGATCCTGACGACGGGAACCTTGGGCTCCTGGGACAGCTGTTCCGGCCGCACATCGTTGCGAAGCTGCGGGTCATATTTGGTCGGGGTCGCTTGGTAGAAGTCGATGCAGTTCAGTCGAACTTTGAAGACATCCATGACGACAGCCGTGCGCCGTCCGCAGAGTTTGGGGGGTGCGACGCTGGCACATTGTCCTGAAATTCTGAAAGAAAAAAAAAGGCAGTTCAAACAGAAATCATGATCTCTAACGCAAACATTCTCTTTTGGGGTTTGCCTCTCCGGGCACATGTGTTGGTGTCCTTGTGAAGGGAAACGCGGTTCTGACCTCGAAGCGCGTATTAGTGACATCGGTACGTACCTCGCAGCCCTGTCCATAATCATTACGTAAGCAATCCTCACCCCCCCATGCATGACGCTGCTACGCCTTTGCGACTGCTGGAGAAGCAACTTCTTGAGACTCCAGACGTTCTTCTCGCCATAGCATGGTGACGAGACTACCTCCAAACAGCAAACAAATCTCCCTCCAAGTACTACACTTATTTTCAACATGCCTCCAAGACCACCACCCTCAAAACGCCCCGCCGTCGGGCCTGTCAAAGAAGAAAACACCTACATCCCCCAGTTTATCACAAAGCGTCCCTTCTACGCTGGTGAGGGTGAAGACACCGATTATCTCGAACATCAACGTCTACGAAAAAAGCATGAAGACTCGGCGTGGTACGACCGCAGCAAGAAGGGCGTGGCGGCGACCAAGTATCGCAAGGGCGCGTGCGAAAACTGTGGCGCGATGGGCCACAAGGCCAAAGACTGTCTGGAACGACCGCGCAAGAAGGGGGCAAAATGGACGAACCAAGACATCAAGGGGGACGACGTAGTGCAGGACGTCCAGATGAGTTGGGATGCAAAGAGAGACCGGTGGAACGGATATGATGCCAAGGAACACCGGCAGGTCGTCGAGGAGTTCGAGGAGATGGCGGCGCTGAAGAAGCAGCTTCAGAAGGAGAACAAGAAGAGCGGAGAGGGGGCGGATGAGGAGGACGAGTACGAGGAGGATGGTGAAAATAAATTCGACGAGGGCGACAAGTACGCCGACACGGTCGACCTGAGCAAGCTGAAGAACACGACCGCCCGGCAGCTGCGATTACGAGAGGATACCGCGAAGTATCTCCTGAATCTGGACCTCGAGTCAGCCAAATACGATCCCAAGCGACGAAGACTGGTAGATAGTGGCGCACTGGCGGACAATACGGCTGAGTTGTTCAAAGAGGAGGGCTTCGTGCGGGCCTCGGGCGATGCGACCGAGTTCGAGAAAGCAACGCGATATGCGTGGGAGGCGCTGGACAAGACGGGCGACAACACTCAGCACTTGCAGGCCAACCCGACAGCAGGAGAGTTCTACCGCAAGAAGGAGAGGGAAGAAGCAGAGAAGAAGCGCCTGGAGAGGGAGAAGGCTCTCCGCGACAAGTACGGCGAGGGTTCGTCAACCATGCCTGCTGCGCTCCAGAAAATGGTGGTCACCGAGAGCGAGCAATTTGTTGAGTATGACGAGTATGGTCTGGTCAAGGGCCACCGGGCTTCCGCCAAGTCCAAGTATCCGGAGGATGTCCACCCCAACAACCACACATCAGTCTTTGGTAGCTGGTGGTCGAATTTCCAGTGGGGATACGAGTGTTGTCACTCTACGATGAAGAACAGCTACTGTACTGGAGAGGATGGCAAGAGGGCCTTCGAGGCCTCCGAGCGACAACGGACCGGCGCAGGGCTGGTCGAGGGAGAAGATGTCATCGGGGAGGACGAGCCACCCGCAGAACAAAAGGATCAAGCTGGCAACAAGGCGAAGCAGCTCTCAAGAGAAGAGATGGCGAGTGGCATCACGGAGGAGGAGATGGACGAATACCGGCGCAAACGTACTGTTGCAGATGACCCGATGGCCAACTTCCTGGGCAAGGATGAACTAGTGCATTAGAAGCTTTGCCAATAGTATCCATGGCTGCAAATGCATGATCATCAATATCAGCGGTGGTAGCCTCACCAGCAAGCGTGAAGACGGTGATGATATTCTGTAAAGAGGTAGATAGGATATTCGGACAAGACGGAGCCGAGGCCGCAAGCTAGTAGGGAAAATTTTACTCCTCTGGGCCACGATGGGTATTGCCTAACAAAGTCGTCGCCCATTCCAGACCACGCTACGTGTACATCTACAATTGCGGCCATTACTTTGGGAAGAAACGTGTCTTGTCATTGATTTGATTTCATTGACCTATGGCTTCGCACGATGAATGCCTTCTGCCGTGAAAGGTGACACAAACTCCGTATACCCTGACAAGCAAAGAAAAGCTGCCAATCCCAATTTTTTTTGTCCCTTGTAGGGATTCCGTCGGCCTAAGGAGCGCCTCTATGGTATTATGCACAAAGCATTTACTCCTCATCCTCATCCTCACCACCCTCGCCGCCCTCAGCGGCCTTGGCCTTCTTTCTGCGAACACGGCCAGGGCGGCCGCCACCGAAGGGCGAGGTCAGGGCGAAGTCGATGTGCTTCTGAGAGTCGAGGCGGACCATGAAGGAAGGCACGTTGACGATCTGCTTGCCGACGCGGATGTGGCGCTGACGGATCAGGACACGGGCGTGGTGAATAGACTTGGCAAGGCCGAGCTTGTAGACACAGGTCTGGAGACGGCGCTCAAGGAAATCCTCGACCTTCAGGGCAAGGACGTAATCGAGCTTCATGCGGCTCTCGTCGAGCACACCGACACGCACGAGACGGCGAATCAGGGCGTTACCCTCAAAGAGGCGCTTGGGGTCCTTCTCGTCGAGGGTGAGCAGCTGACTGTGGAAATTGTTAGCCTTCGTCGGCTCTGCATAAATTGGGTATCTCTGAGACGACTTGGGGCGATAATAAAATTTTGCAGGTGTTGATGGTACATACCGGGCAGCACGACGAATCTTGGACAGGGTGAGCTGGACACGCCAGACCTCACGCTTGTTGCGCAGACCATACTCGCCAACGAGCTTCAGCTCAGAGTCCCTATGTGTTGATCGATGTCAGTGGGGGTGCACGAACGACGTAAGCAGAGACAAGCTGCTGCTCAGTGGCCGGTTCTATACTGACAGACGAGCGGCTTCGAAGGGTCTGTGAGAATGTCAAAGTTAGCGATTGTTACATGCAAGAGCCTGCGAGCAGGTTAATTAATGGAGAGGAAGAGGGTATATACACACCTTCTCGGCACCTTGGCCGTCTTCGAGTAGGAAAGCGGCGCCATGGTTGGTGATTTGGTGGTTGAGGTTGGCGAACTTTGTCGGGTGAAGTTGCTACAGAGAAATGGACTTGGGTAAAAGTTCGCGATACGCTTTGGGTGGATTGGCGCAGGCAAGGGTAGACCACGTGATCAGGGCGCACTCCCACTCCCGTTGGTGGGCGTGGGTGGCCCGAGCGTTCTTAGCGCGGAAGGGGGGACCACCACCGAAAAAGTCCACCACGCCTCTGCTTCTGTCTAGCATTTACGATCTCGAAGTCGATCAACCCCCCAGCGATTTCGACAACGACCACAACACCTCAAATCAACAACCCACCAAATCAATCAAGATGGGTCACGCCGCTGGTCTTCGTGCGGGCACTCGCGTATGTTCTACACCGATCAAGACGATGACTGAGGGAGCCTACGAGAGGCGGAAATGTTCTTTCTGGTTGAAGTGCTGACGATTCGGTGCGAAATAGTATGCCTTCTCGCGGGATTTCCGCAAGAAGGGCATGATCGCCCTGTCCACCTACCTCCGACACTACCGGTATGTCGAATCCGCAAGCAAAATGAGTCGAATGATGAAGCTGGACTTGTGATCTGACTGAGCATCTTATAGGGTCGGCGACATCGTGGACATTAAGGCGAACGGTGCTGTCCAGAAGGGGTAAGTCGAGAATCGAACACCAGCGAGCCCGAAAATACACGATAGAGCCATTCACTCTTTTTCTTTCCCCGGCGAGGCGATCAAGTCCTGACAAGGTGTGTTTGCGAAATACAGTATGCCCCACAAGGTCTACCACGGAAAGACTGGTGTCGTCTACAACGTTACCAAGTCGGCCGTCGGCGTCATCATCTACAAGAAGGTGAAGCACCGTTACATCGAGAAGCGCATCAACCTCCGCACCGAGCACATTCAGCCCTCGCGGTCCCGAGAGGGCTTCCTGCGCAGGGTCAAGGAGAACGCCGCGCTGAAGGCCAAGGCCAAGGCTGAGGGCACGACTGTCCAGGTGAAGAGACAGGCCGACCTCCCCCGCGACGCACGACAGATCTCGTTCAAGGAGAACCGCCCCGAGACCCTGGCGCCCGTCGCCTACGAGACCACCATCTAAACGGACACATTCGGAGCGGTGTGTGCGAGGAAGGATGATTCTTCTGCGGACGGGGTTTTTCTGGTGGTCGGTTGTTCACGAATTGGCTTGCTTTGGTCTTTGCATGGGGTTCACGTACGGCAAAACGGAAAGATTTCTTAGCATGGTCCGGAATGGCATGCGGCAATGCTTTTAAAGGGAAAAATAAAATGAACCAATGGCATTTCCAACACCTTCCTGTCCATACGTGGTGATAGGTGACCAGGTGTGGGGATGCTGAAACTTGGGGGATTGTGGACGTGATGTCGACGTGCTCGACAAGGCGAGGTGGACACCTGAGGGAGCAGAAGATTAGCGCTCATCCTCAAGATGACAATCGAAACACTTTTCGCCAGATCCAGCAAAATCCTAGACGCTTGGTCTCGCAGTGGATCGGGGATGGGCTCTACTTGACTACAGTCCGGGGTTGTGAAAGCAACAAATGCACCATGCGCCACAACGGAAAGGAGGGAGGATGTGGCCCTTATGATGTGTGCGCCTCCCTACGCATTCTTGATCTCCCACTGATTATGCTTCTCTTTGTCCCGCTTGCCTGCGTGCACACAAGCCTCCTGCTCTCCTCCATCCTTGGCTGTTATTTAGTTGTGTTGCGACTTTTCCACTGCATATATCTCGAAGACTTGAGGCTTACGAACTGGCTTGATTCCCAGATGCATCCGATTTGTTAAGTGAGCTCCTACTCCCTTCGGGCCTCATGGGCAGCAAGATGGCTCTAGAAAAGCTGGCACCGTCTGTCCAGGGGGCGCTCGGTGCTCTAAGGGTGCAAGCTGATATAAGTCCGAGAGCGAACCTATAATATCCTTCCACCACAAGACCAGCTTGCGCAATTTCAATCAAATGCAAAATTGATTTTTTTTTCTTCGACATCCAGAAAAAAAGAAGAAGAAAAGAAAGAAAGAAAGAAAGGCGATTATCCATTCTATCATATCCATGTCTTCTCATCTCTCGGTGTCTAAATACGCTCACCTACTCGGCGCATTTCGTCCATACATTGCACTTCTCTTCAAGACCTATTATGATTGGTGGGTGGGATAAGCGAGAAATGACACGGCAGAATTCAGACTTGGGAAAGGAGGCTCATGACATGGTGAGCAGTTAATGGCTTCATATGCCTAGTGACCCCTTTGAATTTCGGCGGACTCGGGTTGAATTGGGTCAGCAACTGAGAGATTCGTCTGAATAGTGGAGAGCAGATCGGAGTACCGACAGCATCAACTTACATGCCATGTAGGATGCTATGTACAGACCTCAACAAGCCTGGACTCGTCAGGGGCTTAGGGGTTGTCAGGGACAGCAACGGGCACAGGACACGGGGCCGGCCCTCGCATTCGCGGGCTACTCCAGCGGATTTCCACCCAGCTTGCCCTGACACGCCGCCTGGTTGCGTCACTCTCGTGTCGGCTGTGCGACACTACAAGGTGCCATAATCGCATTGTCCTTAATACCGAGAGATTATGGGTTCAAATCAGGGTTGAAACAGAGGATTGACCGCCTATATAAGGCAGAGGGATCTGCTGTGATGAAACATGTAATATTTGCCTCGAAGTTCATTTCCCAAAGCCGAGTCTTTGGAAACTGAGGGAGGGGGTGTGTGGGAAAATATATAGGTACAGCCGGTGTCTCTATGGGCTACGGAGCTCGGAGAGGACGGTTTCGATATTCAGTGTTTGATAAACACACGGTCGTTCCGCGACGGGGACGGCAACTACCTGCCAGGTCAGGTCGTAATTCCGTTTAGCTCCTTCCTGGCGGGCTCTGAATAGGGCGGAGAAACGATGTCCCGTTTGCAGAGGTGAAATTAAGTCTATCCAAGCTTGCAGGCCTGACTGCGCTATCTTGGCTACGTGCAAAGACTTGAAGATAGTGGTTCAGCTTTTCGACGGCTTGCCGGGACTAGCAGAGCGCGGGCACGGGATCACAGCAGGCCTATCCCGTAACAACCCGATCTTACTGGATTAGCGACGGGGTTCTTACGGGCAAGTCTGGGTAAGAGGAAAAAAGGGATACATGTGCTTTAACCTATTTGAAGTAGCTTAATCGTGGTACTTTTTTTTTTTTTTTTTTTTCCAAAAACAAAAACAAGAGACAACCAAAGAATCAAAAAGGGGTTCCTCGAGATAGCAAAGAATCACCGGTGAAAATATGCGGAACTAGAGCAGTGATGTCGGTCATGCGGGCCAGCAGCAGTGCAGCAGCCTCCGGGTAGGTAGTCCCTTTCCACTGCGAATTCCAAAGCCGTTATGCCGAACTCGCCCGGCTCGTAGGGGTCGGCGCCGTGCTCTAGGAGCAGCTGTACGCACTCGACGTGGTTATAGAGGACGGCGACGACGACGACGAGCGGCGTATTGGCGAAGTCGTTCTTGCTGTTTATGTGTTCCAGGCAGGGCGCCCGCACTTCGGGGCAGCCCTCTAGGAGGAGCCTCAGAAGCCTGTAGCCCTCCGGCGAGGGCCCGGCCGGCCTGGTGTCCCCCGCTAGGAAGTGGAGGGCCGTGTCCCCTAGCCGGTCACGCCGGAGCGGGTCGGTGCCGGTGCACAGCAGGAGCTCCACGATATCCTCCTTATCGTCCCGGAACCGCTCCCTGGGGGTTACGAAGGACGAAGTGCAGGATCGGATCGCCCCCGTGCTGGGGGATCGGGTCGTTAAAGTCAATATCGCTGCTGGACAGCAGCAGGTGCAGCATCTCCAGGCCGCACAGGCACGCGTCGTACAGAACAACGTGCTCAGCCGTGGCGCGCGGGCTCGCCTGATTGGCGGGCGCGACCCCGGAGCGCCACACCCCCGGGCCATGGGTCGCCCCTGAACCCCTGCACAGTACGTACTCGTCGTCCGGACTCGACCCAGTCAGTGGCTTGCACCTAGAGAGGCTGACATGTGCCGAAGGCCAAAAGCAACTAAGGTACTAAGGTACGTCTCCTCTCTTCAAAGCTCGCCAGATTAAAAACAGTTCAATTATCTTGGGCCAGAATATTCTCGCCCCCCCTCCCCTCCTCCAAGTCGACCTTTGCTCTTTGTCATCACTTGCCTTCAACCGTCCAGAGGCGATGCCATGATTGCTTTGGACCTGCCGCCCTGGACCTGCTCCGCCTCTGGCCTGGCCGGCATTGCTGCGTGTTCAAGCGAGGAAAAGTGTCGCAGCCTCGACCACCGCATTCACCCGCGCTCTGAAACCTCCCCATATCGTCTGGCGGCGAGTTGCAGAGATGGGGAGCTGGACGGGCTTCCTCTTGGCCTACCTGCTTGGTGGTGTCACTTTCTTACCTCTCATAATCCTCGTCGTACTGGCCCACGCCCACCTGACGTTACCCTACCGAGAAGATGCCGATCCCTCCATACACAGTCACAGCGACAACGACCTCATCCAACCCGGTGACGATCTCGAATCACTCAAGGCTGCCCAGAACGAGCCTACCAAGGGACACATCAAACGAGTGAGCCACTCCGATACCGAGACCGCGGCCGGATACTTTGCAGTGTGCCGTGAATACACACCCATGGGCATCAACGCCAAGCCGATCGAGCGGTCCACTCCTGTCGGCAGCACAACCGTCGCGGCTCCGAGCCAGAGTGTCTATCAGGCCATGTACCGGAGCATTTTCGACAGGAAACAGCAGCCTGGGCCTCTGGACAACGGCAAGAGTGTCAGTCAGCGGCCCAAGAAGGCAGGGAATGTGTTCTTTGTGGTGTTGAGGTAGCTATATTCACTGTCGATGGGCGTGTGGGGGGCTTCGTCCTGTCCCTTTGGCTAACCATTCTCGCCTCTATCCTCAGGCATGGTCATCTAATGCTATTCGACGACGACGAGCAGCTCGAAGTACGACATGTCATATCCCTCGCGCACCACGACGTCAGCATCTACTCGGGCGGCGATGTCACACCCGAGGGCGAATTGTTTATCAAGAGGAATGCCATCTGTCTCTCACGGCGGCCGGCGGGCGTGGAACTGGCACCGGATAGCCAGCTGTCCAAGCCCTTCTACCTGTTCTCGGAGAACTGCTCCGCAAAGGAGGATTTCTACTTTGCCCTGCTGCGCAATCAAGAGCAGGCATATGCGACAGAGGCACGAGCACCAGCGCCGCTGTCTTTTGATGTCAAGCACATCATCAGGCTCGTGCAGAGACTGCACTCGTCTGAGGACCACGTACAGAGCAGATGGCTGAATGCCATGGTTGGCAGGATATTTCTTGGGCTGTACAGGACGGCCGACACGGAAGCCTTCATCCGGGAGAAGCTCAATAAAAAGATATCACGCGTTAAACGTCCTGCATTTTTACCGCATATCGAGATCCGCAACATCGATACCGGAGATTCCGCGCCATACTTTACCAACCTTCGCCATCGGGATCTGACTGTGGAAGGGGAATGCAGCATGGAGGCTGACGTGCGTTATACCGGTAACTTTCGAATCGAGGTGGCGGCGGTAGCCAGAATCGACCTAGGTGGTCGTCTCAAGGCCCGCGAGGTCAATTTGATACTATCGGTTGCGCTGCGCAAACTCGAGGGCCACATTCTATTCAAGATCAAGGCGCCTCCGAGCAATCGTATCTGGACATCCTTCTCGCAGATGCCCAAGATGGAAATGACCATCGAGCCCATCGTCAGCTCTCGACAGATCACATACACTGTGATCCTCCGACAGATCGAGGCACGGATCAAGGAAGTCGTCGCCGAGACCCTCGTTCTGCCCTTTTGGGACGATACACCGTTCTTTAAGACAGAGCACAAGAAATGGCGCGGCGGCATCTTTGCCGGAGATGATGCTGTCGATCCTTCGATGAAGTCAACACATGCCACGGCGGATTTAGGAGAGGTTGACGACATGGAGGCCGTAGAGGCCGACACACCTCCAAATTCCGAGTTGCCACCAATGGAGAAGAGCCAGAGTATGCCGATCGTGGAACCTACGCCGTCGACCAGTCTTTTTGGTCTGAAGCTTGGTGGCAGAGGCAAACAGACCCCGCCGACAAATCCATCATCTCCTATTCTAGATTCCCATGGTTTCAAGGACATCAAAGCAGAAGCCTTATCTACCGGCATTGATACCAGAAACTTACCCTCTAGGCAGCTCTCTGAGCGCTCAGCGCCTCTAATTGTCGAGTCAGCTCCCGTCACCGGCACAGAACCCGTGAATGCCGATGTCTTCAAGCCATCATCCCCACCAGGCGAGAGCCCAGCAGCGAGTGCCATGGCCAAGCTCTCTGCCCGGACGAAGACGGCGCCATTATCAGGCCCAAGCTCGCCTCTCGCGATGCCGGAGAGAGCTTCGACTGTATCCATACAGTCTACCCTCTCTTCGACAGAGAACACGGATAAGGAAGCCAGTAATGACGACTTACCGACGCTCCCTCGTCGGGGCACCACGTCTTCGACAGGCAGTATGAAGGGTGACCCGGTCATCACTAAAGCCTCACCGACTCCCTCCATCAATGGATCCATCAAGTCGCAAGGCGGCTCTTTCGGTCGGACGCTGTTCACAAAGAAGGAGGGCACGCCAGACACTACGTCTCTGGCATCAACAGGCAGTGGAAGTACGGATGGGCCCAACAAGAAGATCTCGTTAGCCGCCGTGACGAATGCAGCAGGAGCAGCCAAAAGATGGGGCTGGAATGCTCTTCATCGCAACGAGGGCGGAAAGAATGGCCAGGGCCAGGAAGCCAACTCTCCTGAGATCGACCTGAGCAAGCCAATGGGCGGTGGCAGACCACTGCCTCCTCCAGGCATGCCTCTACCGATGCCGGAAAAGAAGAAGGCGACAGCAATCCCTGTGCCGAAAAGGAAACCCATTCCCCCTCCTACTCTGCCCGAGAGGCAATCCAACGCGAAAGATCATCCGCAAGAAACTAAAGAAGTCAAACGAAGGGCTGTTCCCCCGCCGCCGCTGCCTAGGCGGCGGCGACAAACAGGTGAGGATACGCAGACTAAGCAGGGACAAGACATGCTTGTGGTCGCTGCGCCCGATGCCGAATCCGAGCCGACCACACCAATCCCAGATGAGGACGGAGAGGGAATTTACAGGCGTCCATTTGTGGAGGACGCGGAAGAAGACGAACTGGACTCGCAGTATCAAGCCGATGAATCCCTTGGGAACAGCAGTAGCGAGACCCCGCCTGCCTTGCCTTCCAGGAATCATACGGATGTTTTCAGCCCCTCGCAACCACAAGGCGAGAACGGCGAGGATGATGAATACTCAGCCTGGATGGACAACACGGGAGAAGACGAAGCTCGTCAAGACTCTGTCCCGACTGAGAAGGTTGTGGCGGACTCGGCCGCCTTGGACACGCCCTCGTGATATACGTCTTAGAGAAGACGACCGACTCGACTACCCTTCATTCTTATGGGCATTATCCACTATGGTACTCCCAAAAAGGACCTGCGTCACTGCCAGGGCCGTATACGATTGGCGAGCAGTGTCCCCAGCACAAGTGTGTTTTATATACATATATGCATATCAACAGCTCAATTGCGAGGCGTTAAAGGACAGATGTGGGTTTTGAGATCATCTTGGCGAGGGCGGAGAACTCACCCAGCATCAAGCATTTGTGAAATTCAGGCATGCATACCCACAACATAGGTCATAGAGCAATGGCCATAATCACGGCCTCTATGGCACGGTCAGGAAATGAAACCCGTCTCATTGATTTAGTCCAGTTGTAAGACCCGAGCCTTCCGTAGCCTCGCGGCTTCATATAGTGTATCGTTGGGTCCAAGTGTGCGGGTTGTCCACCTGTCCCTGTCCTCTCTTACTCTCGCTTGGCTTATGACGTGAGATATCAGCAATGTCTGATCTGTGCAGACTGATGTCTTTCGAGGATCGGAGAGCATGTGGTTGAGTGAGGTGGTAGTCCTAGAGCCAAAGCATCATATGCAGATCAGTCTGTGCAACCTCGCCATTCTCACAATCTCCTCCTGCAGCCTCTCAGCGCTACGTCACAATAATGTTTCCTTTCCAGCCAGCCGTAACTTTCATCGCCAACCATCAGGTCTGACGACAAGTCTTATCCTTTTCGGCATCATGCCAAGTGATGATCCTTATCAAGACAACAAAAACAGAGCAACACATGCCGAGATCTCACGAGAGATGGGAGTAGAGGCGAAAGCAAGCAACTCCCTTCCCTTGTCTTGGGGTCTTCGCCTGGCCGCTTGGCAGTCTGACATCTTGTACCATCTCACGATGGACGCCAAGTCGGATGATATCGGCACGCCAAGTGCCTCTCAGCAGCCTCATCCATGGGGTAACGGGATACACGGCTCCGTGTCGGGCATGCATGCCAGTGTGTTGGTGGGACAAGCCAGGGAGGTTGGTTGATGAGGAGCATGCTGGAGAAGTCACACCGTGGACTCTATTGGACCTGCGCACAGCTCCTTGGGACAATGCTGCCTTGTCGTAGGTTCACGGATTTGTGTAGAGGATGAGACAGAGTGAGGCAGAGTCATTCTGAAACCCACGACCGCGGTATATTTGCGAATTAGGGCCGTGGAAGCCCTCGCCCAAGCAACGCTCGCGTACACAGGCCCCCAAGTGACACGCAGATGAGTGCGTGCGCCTGCTGGACGAGCATGTCCCGGAGGAGCACTGACATAGCCAAGGCCTTGGCGTAGCTGTTGGACAGGGAGCGCATCCTGAGACAGTAAGTGACTGTCACGTCAAGAGGACCCGAGGCTATGCAGTGTCTTGTACTACCATAGTACTTTTTGACAGTTAGAAACACAGGGCATCTGTACTTTCCCACCAGTGTATGTACGAGGCTGTGGAGGGGAGGTGGGCTGCACAAGTTGGTGGGTGTATGTGTCCCCCCCATTGATAGAGTTCCTGCTTCGAGCCATATGGTTACAATATTGGCGACGGCCAATGTCTCAGTTTCCCTTGGAGTCCTTCATTCTTTCAGCTCACCTGCTTGTTGAGGAAGCGCATGGTATTGATGCCCAGCCGGACTTGTTGTTTCCATGAGAATCCCAACAAGTGGTGCATGCTGTATCATCCTTTCTAGTCACCTCAACACTCTCGTGATTGTGTTATCGCTCCGAAACGGCATCGTGGAGGTCCGAGACCGAGACATGTTGCACGTGGGCGTGCGTTCTGGGCCAGTCCTCGGCCCCAAAATTTCCACCATCGGATGCTCGATCAGTGGGCCAGCGCAATCTTGACAAGTAATGAGTTGGTTCGACTACAGCCCAATCGTCATTCTGGCTCGGCGTGCGCGTATGTCGCGGATGGTTTAGCTGCAGCAGAGTGGGCTGAAGGTGATCCATCAACACAGCCAGAATCACTCTCGAGCAACAAAATTACCCTTATCTTCGCCCGAGCCGCCACAGCAGCGGATATCAGATCTCCTCATGTCCGAGCGAAGCGAAAAGCATACGCTGTGCGCTCCTGTTGTGGGAGACACGGCGCATCAATCCACCCCCGTAGCGGATACCGAGGCTTGTGCAGGACAAGACCAGTGCCATCGTTGTAGTATAGTAGCCCCCTCTCCCTGTAATGCCAGATTAGCCACTCACCACTAGATGCAAGCAGACCACCGGTGGTGATCAAAAGAAGGCACGGCAGCTTCCGTTGAAGTTGTGAAACTTGACCGTTACGTACCTGCCTTGCTCCTGCTCAGTCGTCCTTGCCCCCCCCCCCCCCCTTTCTCTCTCTCTCTCTCTCTCTCTCTCTCTGTGTGTGTGTGTGTGTGTGTGTGTTTGTCTCTCTCTTCCAGCCTCAGAAACAAGCGAGCGTCTTGTGCAGCAAGGGGCAGCAGCACTTTTCTCTGGTCTTTCTTAGGAGGGGTGGACGAGCAGAACAAGCCAGAGCAGAGGAACGAGCATACTGTGAGCCGATAGGTGATGAAGACGGAGAGGAGCAGAAGAGCTGTCCGTCGTCGATCATCGTAGCCCCATGCAATCGCTGCACATTGCAGCCCAACACTCACCGATCGTCACACAGGTGTGGGGAAATACTTCAAGGCTTACGATAGTATATGCGGGAAAGTGCAGATCTGCGTTGGTACTCATTCTTGCCAGGGCGATTGGCGAACTAAGCGGGAAGGGGAGAACCAGGGATCAACATCAACATGCATCTCGCACCTTCCGCCTTGTGCCCACGCAGCCAGTCATTTTTCTAAAACAAGGCAACATGATCACGGTATGCGCAACTCGTCATGCTTCACCTTGCAGGCTTTTCATGTTTACTCCGGCCAAGTGTTTGTGGGATGGCAGGTGGAGGTTGCCTAAAAATGAGAGAGACAACGTGGTCGTGAGGGCTTGAGGTGTTCTGAGACCACCTACGCCAACCGACATTCCTCCCGTCGGCTCCAGTTGTTTTCGTCGTCGTCGCAGCAGCATCCCCGCTGGTAGATACAAGGTGAGGGGGGGGGGGGGGGGCTCACTCATTGCCTGGAAGATCCGTCACATCCACTGCATCCTTCTTCTTTCCTGTTCTTTGTATTTTCTGGTAACAAAGCAGAGAAGGAGAGATATCAGATCTCGACTCGGGGCCAGGCGGAGAAACCATAGACATTCCTCGGCTTGCCTAGCGAGTGACAGTAGAGAGAAGAGGGCCAGACAAAAGAAAGTCCTTATGGCCACTCGATCACCTCACGCGACCTCAATTGCACTGCCAGCTGTCGTGCACCCCCACGCCCGTATGCATGCTCCCCCCCCGGGGAAGAGGAAAGAAAAGAGACAGGAAAAAGGAGAGAAACCTCGGCGTCTTATTGGGCAATAGCTGCCCGCGGCACATGGATCGTTTTCGATGTCTCAGAATCTCACCCGCTTATGAGGGGTCTGGGCGGATCGAGTGCCATTCCTTTTCTTTGGCATGCATAGTACGGAGACGAACGTCCACTCACACCCATACGCCTCTCTCAATCCACCCCTATTGGCCGACCCCGCCACGTTCTTGCTATGCCGCGCCGTCGCACGCGGGAAAACAGCCAAGGTTTTCTCGGAAGATCTTCCGAGATTGGAAAAATGGCAGGGGAATTTGAACATCAAGAAGTGATGAAGAGAAAAGAGATACTTCCCCACCCGTCAAAATACCAGCCCTGTAGCCATCAATCAATCATCGACCCGTCATCGATTTTGTTTCTCAACCCCCGGCCCTGCCACACGTGCCCAATTCAGTTGTGCTATCGCCTCGCACCCCCCTTCCCTTTCCAGAGACGGCTCAAGGAAAGGGCATTGGCTGTTAAACGACCTAGTTAGCATCAGGGCCCTTTTTGCAGCGCCATGTATGTATGTCCGGTATGGTCCACCACGGACCGCACGGGTCCGTCTCACACCCGTTCTCTGTTAGAGGGTAAATCCGACCCCCAGCTGGCACATGTCTGTGAGCCCGCCATCATTTTCTAGTCTTGCCTCGTTCTGGACGAAACGAAGAGACGACTTGGCCAGCTGAAAGCTGATGGGGAAGGAAAAAAAAAAAAAAAAAGGTATATTCAGCTGAAACAGCCAGTATAGTCCTTTTGTTTTGTGCCACTAAAGCAGCAGACCGCGTTGATTATGTTCAGAAAATGCCTCATTGTGTGGAGGAAAAAAAGAAGAAGAAAAAAAAAAAAAGGGTGTTGAGGGTTGGACGACGATTTGTTGCATACCATGGTAACTTACAATTCGGATTAGTAGAACAGGAGGTACTGTAGGTGGTCGAAGTATGCATGACAACATGACACATACAGTAAGTAGCATACATGTACATGTACAAACCTAACATCCTGCGAATAGTACAGCGGTGATGCATGGACTGGTCGACTGGTGTTCCCCAGTAGTTATGTTCCTAAACTAGAAAGATGTTTCCAGTCTAGTCAGCTTTTAACGAAAACCGGAGAGCGAGAGAGGAGAGGAAAAAGAGAAAAGGGGGGGGGGGGGGGCTTGATCTGTAAGTACGTACTACGTTACGAGATGGAGATGGCTTGGCTAGGTGGTTGTCAGCTTTATGCGAAACCCCCGGCCGGCGGTGAGTAGTGACAGCCAGTAGTGGTGGTGATGATGATGCCGACGAGACTCTCGGTGAGAACAGGTACCACAAGGAATGATGAACAGGTGGATGGAGACAAAGGTGATTCACAAGGCGAGATCCAAGAGGGACAGAATGGTTTCATAGAATGTATCGTATTGCTCTCGAGTGTATGAGTTAGAGAGAGAGAGAGCTCATTTATGTGAGCGACTGGAGTATCCGAGGTCCTCCAGTCTGCCAAACTATGTACTGCAGCTGGCCCAGCCATCCTCGCACCGCCCTCCAGTTTTGTTTCCTCTAACTTAACCTCGTCGTGAATTCTCTCATCGGTGCAGCTGCCAGGTCTCTTCTTTCCATTGCTTTCCCCCCCCCTCCCCCCCATGATTTTTTCTTCATTAATTAGACGTATACTGTAGAGAAAGAAAAAAAGAAGAAAAAGAGCAGGAAGGAAAAGGTGACCAGCGCGAACGCAGCGGTCCAATAAGACACCGACCACCATGTTATTGTCATAGCAGTAGTAGCAGTAATTGTAAGTAGTTGCACAATGCAGCCTTCCCACCCAGGATGGTTGAGCCTCCCAAATGAACCTTTGCCGCCCCATGTTTCGTGATCAGACCGGCCGTGATTTCAAAATTGTCCAGTATATTGTAAGAACCCCCTTGGACCCCGCCTAGCTCCCCTCACACAGAGAGACAGAGGAAAAGGCAAAAAGAAAATGACCGTGAAACGCCCGCCATTTGTCCGGAAAATGCGTTGTGCCGCAGTCTAGACCTCCCGGTGCGTAGGAAAAACGAAAGCAGAAGGAGGAAGAAGAAAAAAAATAAGAAGAAAGGCATCGCAAATCGCGTCGTGTCCACAGTCGGGAAAACAGTCGAGGACGTGGTAGTAAACAATTGGAAAAGAAAAAGAAGAAAAAAAACGCAACGGTGGGGATGAAATAGATATATGAAAAGACTTGTGCATGATGGGGGAATAAAGATCCCATTGAGAATAGGATCCCAAGGGGAAAAAAAGGGTGGTCGGAAGATTCCATTAGGGTTGATGGAATAAAGTTGGTTATTCACATTAATAACCGGACTGGCCGGGCATCTTTCCCAGGGAGTGAGTGTTGTGCGCCTGTGGGGGAAGATGATTATGGCAAAAGATCTTCTTGTTGCCCTTGGCGTTCAGGGTGGCGCTCTTGGTGGCATCGATGACCAGGGCGGGGTCGTCGTAGCTCTCGAGCTGGCAGCACTCGATGTTCTTGACCCAGCGGTGGTTGAGGATTTGGGTGATGGTGGCGCGGCCGTCCGGGTTGGGGTTGAGCATCATCAGCATGATGCGGCGCAAGGCGGGCGGGTTGACAAAGTTGTCGAAGATGAAATAGGCCGGGTAGTCAGACTCGGTGATGATGGGCGGGCTCTGCTGCTGCGCCTCATCGTTGTCGCCGCTGCGGTCCTTGGCGTTCCACTTGTCAAACGACTTGACCAGGGCCGTGTAGTGCTCCGAGTTGGGGGCGTCAACCTTGGCCTTCTCCCAGAGGGTGGAGCCGCAGATGAGGACGAGCAGGACAATACCAGCACCCCAGACGTCGAGGGCGCGGGGGTCGTACTTCCTGTCCTTGGCCAGGACCTCGGGGGCAATGTAGGGCTCGCTGCCACAGACGCCCGGGTTACACAGACGAATCTCGCCCATCTGTCTGCCACACTCCCCACCCGACTCCCTAGCGCCGGGGTGTATGCCAGAAAAGACCTCGGAGACGCCAAAATCTGTAATCTTGAGCTTGCTGTCCCTGGTGAGCAGCAGGTTCTCGAGCTTGATGTCGCGGTGGGCGATGCCGTTGGCGTGCAGGTAGTTGAGCCCCTGGACCAGCTGCTTGAACAGGCACAGGCGGTCGGCCATGCGCTCGGGCTTGGTGAGGTAGCGCTTCTTGACCAGGGCAAACAGGTCGCCCTCGGAGCAGTACTCCATCACGTGGTTCCAGCGGCCGTGGTCGATGCACAGGCGCACCGTCTCGATGATATTAGGGTGGTGCAGGCTCTTGGCGATGCTGTACTCGGACTTGACCTTCTTCTCGTACTCCTCCTTGGTCTCGGACGACGTCTTGCCGCGGAACTCCTTGACGGCGTACAGCTCGCCGGGGAAACCCTTGCGCGCCATGATCTTGACCTGCGCCGTGGCGCCCTTCCCAAGACTGTCGCGGTGGCGGCCAAAGAACTTGTGCTGGTACTCAAACTCCTTGGTCAGTTCGCCCACATCAATGAGGATGTCATCAGGCAGGCTCAGGCTCAGCCGTCGCGCCTTGACGCCGACACCAGCCTCGGCGACAGCATAGAAGACCTGGCGTGCATGCAAGGGGTGGCCGGGCGCCTCGTCCTTTTGTTTCAGGTCAGGCCGCTTGCCGTCGAAGCTGGAGGCGCGCCGGCGCCCAGCACCCGTCTTGCTGCTGCTGAAGCCGCGGCCACTGCCCAGGGAGAAGTTGACACGGTTGCGCAGGGACAGGCCCGTGGAAGAACGATTCTTCTTGGACAAACCGCCGTCTTCCTTGGCGTCGGGGGCGGCCAGGAAGCTTTTGCTGTCCTGATCGGTCGGCGAGGTGGGGGACGGCGGCAAGGTGGACAGCGGGGTGGCGCCGGACGAACGGGCCATGGACCACCGCCGAGGTGCTTCTGGGCCGTTATTTTGCTGCGTGGCAACCACCATGACGTTCTGCTGCTGGTCTTGCTGTTGTTGTTGTTGTTGTTGCTGCTGCTGCTGTTGTTGCTGCTGTTGCTGCTGCTGCTGACCATCTATGGAGCCAGGCTTGCGGCTACTGGAGAAAAGGTTCGACATGGTGCGCTTGAAGCCCGCCGAGGTAGAGCCGCGCGTGCTACGCCGGCGGTCCTGGTTGGCTGTGGCTGAGGTGGTTCTGGTAGCGGTGGTAGTGGTAGTGGACTCCTGCTGCTCGTCTGTCGAGGTCCGGGCAGTGGTCGGAGGAGAGATGACAGAAGGCGAGGTGCTCTGGCGACGCGATGATAACGGGGGCTGCTTTAGAGACTCCTGGGGCTGAGGCTCCTCGTCGGTGGGCTCGGCGGCAGGAGGGAACTCGAAGGTGTGGTTGGCAAAGGGGGACTGGCGCAGCGCAAGGGCGTTGGTGTTGTTGTTGGCCGCCTTGGGGGTCTCGGATGGGATCGAGGGAAAGGGAGACACGAGATTGTTGCTGTCGTGGTCGCGGTTCTGAATGGCCGGGAACTCGGAGGACTGCCTGCCACTAACAGGCGTGACTGGCTCGTTATGAGAGACAATCTCGGACTCCTCATCGCTCTCCTCAGGAATAGAACCAGGGAGCTCGATGGGATGCTGTGGAGGAGACGACGAGAAACTGTGGGCGTCGGTGGTGTTGGTCTTGGTCTTGGTGGGAAGGGAACCTGAGAAAGAGAGAAAGACAAACGAGGTAAGTCATCACATCACATCCAAATGTACTTGCATTGTGTATTGCAGTAGGAATGAATTATACATGGCAATCTGGTGAATTTGAGGGGTTTCTTTTCTTTTGTTTATTTCCTTTTTGTTTTTCTGCTTTCAAATCAAAGGCAAAAAGATAAAAGAAGAATGGGTCAAGGAATGAAGGGAAAAGTAGGAAGGATTAAGGTTTTAGAAGTTTACAGAAATACTTACCTTGGCTTGCAGGTATGCCTGATGAGGCGATGTTGCTGGAAGCAGGTGGTGGTGGTGGTGGTGGTGGTTGAGGGTGAGAGACTGTGGCGGTAGCGGAAGGAATAGGTGCAGAGGGAGCAGCAGCTTCTGGTGGTGCTGACACGGCGGCCATGGTCGGCAGCCACACACACAGACACACAGTGGTAGTGTGAATGGGTCAGAAACAAGGAAGGACTCGATGGAATGGGGAAAGAAAAATAAAAGGATCGGGTCAGGTCAGCCTTCCGAGACTGGGTAGGCCCTTTCGGAAGTCAAGAGTCTGGCGTCGTCTGTCTGACTTTCCGGGGGGAGAGCAAGAGGCGTGGTGGTGGTGGGATGCGGTCCGGTTTAAAAAATCAAGAAAATGAGGAAACGGCCCGTTATCCTCCTCCTGCTTCTCTCCTCTATCTTGCTCGCTCTCGCGCTTTTTCTCTCTTGAAAAAGGTTGAGAGCGTTTGCTTTCTTTGCGTGCCCCTCCTTGCCTATTGTGCTTTGGTGGATTTTCCTTTTCCCCCCCCTCTCGATCTCTCGCTCTCTCTTTCTTAACGTGGGTGGCACTACCGTAGTCTGAGGGCGGGCACTAAGACGTCAAGTCCAAGGAAGGATCAAGAATGAGGCGGCTAGGCAGGTGAGGAAATCGGACCGGGGCCAGCCAAGGAGGGCAAAGAGAGAGAGAGAGAGAGAGAGAGATCGGTTAAGGTTCTTTCTTGACGGTTTCTTCTCGGTCGGGGATTCCGAGTTGTCCGTTTTCTTTTTTTTTCTTTCTTTTTTCCCTTCACCCGCGGATGCAGCCTGTCTGGTAAGGACTCAGAAAAGGTGCAGCAGGCGCTGTTGACTGGAGGTGACCAAAAGGTGAAGTTGAATAACTCGACTCGAATGGAAATCGCAAGTCCGGTCTGGTTGATGGCAAACGGCAATGGTTAGATAAATGTACCGTGGGTACGTCAGGTAGTATCGTGCCTTGCTGGCAAACCACTTTCCAAAACGCACGGGGAGTACAAGCACGTAAAAACACCACCCTCCAACCCTGGGCGGGGGGTTGTAGCTCGGTACGTACCTTGGGAGAGGAGGGAGGGGTGCAAGACGTGGGGCTCAGGGGGTCTGGTCTGGTCGGAAAGAAAAAAAAAAGGTCAAAAAAGGGTTTCCGATGGCGCGCAACCCCCCGTCGTATGCGTCTGCGAACGGAGGCAACGTGAGAGAAGCTGCCGATTTGCTGATTGCTGTGATGGTGCTTGGTGGCGATGATGATGATAAATGCAAAGAGAAAAGGTTGAATGTATTTGTCAGGCTTGGAAGACGCCTCGATCAATCGACACAGAGGTGCTGTTTGCAGGATTGAAAGGGGGAAGGGGGGCGTGCAGCAGGGGAATTTCCAATTGACTGCAGGTCTTATATATGAGGTGAGAGGGCCTTTGGCTTACCTTGACCTTCTTGAGGGTGGCACGCTGAGAAATTTGGTGCTTGGCTGCCAAGGCTGGGAGGGTTCGTGGTGCACGAGATCTGTCGTAGCAGTATATTGTGACAAGCAGGTCCGTCCGTCCACTGGTGGTCTTGGATGTCTCGAGGGTATTGCAGCTGAAACTTGTGCGCCAAGGATGGATGGTGGGTTGGTGCGTGCGTGCGTGTGTGTGCTCTTGTGTGGTATGCGAAAGGATATGAGGATGATGTACTTATTGGGGGAGAGAAGAAGGCCCTCAGAGACAAGAATAGAACAAAGAAGACTGTCCTGATGAATGGCAACTACAGGAAAGAAGGGAATTCAAAAGATGATGGATGAAACTGAGAAGGCCAGCAGAAAAAGGCAAGACAGGATGTTCTCAATATCAATTCGAGGAAGGAGGACAACGGAACTTAGACGAGGTGCAGGAGCGCGAACCGATCTGACTTGACCCCAAGCTGCATGCGATGGTGCACGTTCAAGGTTTAGGGTGCTGCTGCTACGACCGAGGGAGGGGGTGGGTGGTGCTGGTTAGTGCTTGGGGGAGAAGGTACCAAGATACATGGCCTCAAGAGACCAATCATTGGAGGAGAGGAGAGGGGGGAGAGCATCTTGAATTCCAGTTCAACCTAGCACTGCCCTACAATCTACAGCGAGCACTGTCTGCGCATGTCTCCTGTCAATTGACCCATCTTCGTCAGGCATTGACTTGTCACTGTCAATTGGAAGCCAACAACCTCATCACACAGGGGGAGTTACTTCTGTGAGGCCCAGGGAAACCCTGTCTGCATGCGAGTAGAACACCCTATTTTCATATCAAAGTATCCCTGCTGCCAAATTTGTATACAAAGCGACATCTGTAGTATAGGGGATGTCGAATGGTTTCTTGGTGAAGGGAGACTTGATCAAGACTTGACGCCCTGACATGACAATAAACAAAGCGAGATTGATCATTCAACTATCTACATAGTGCAATCATATGTGCCTTCACATGTTGCTCCAAGCACAGTGTCTGTCTGCTAGATTGAAAAGAAAGACTGATGCATAGTAGCAAGCTGAGCTGGTTGGCGAGAAAAGAGCTGAGCCGAGCTTTGGCGCGCGCGCGCATGGAGTAGACGGATCCCACAGCCCATAAACCACATGCCAGCTGGAACAGCGTTGTTGTCGCAGACGGAGAAGATCATAACCTATGCAGTTCAGGGCCTGGTGCGGCCAGGATATACGTGGACCTGCGCTCTGCGAGTGAGGCTGTCCTGTCTGGGTCTTCCTTTCCTTTTTCCCCCCAAGAGCTTGGGGCGCGTACACGTGTATCTGCAGTGACCTTTTTGTCCTGGGGTTTGGCTTGGGGCGGTTACATAGTACGCACCGGGTCCTGCATAGAGCACATCCATCCATCCATCCATCCATCCATCCATTCGTCCATCCGCCCGCCGTCTCGATTAAACCTGGTCGCAACGCCTACAAGTGACACTATTGTGCAGGAAAAAGAGGAAGGTTTGGAGAGACGAAAAGGTGAAACTTCCCAAACAGTACCCTCCAGCCTCATGGCCCATGGTAACACAAAGAAAGAATGAGCACTGTACCACGTACGCACTCGTCTCGGTCTCTTTTTTTTCAGTCAGCCTCGTCAGGTGAGCGAGCACATGCTGTGTAGCAGCCGTGTCGCTAACCGCCTACCCGCCCGCTAGGGAGGACCAGGTACAAAGTGACTTGAGCGATTTTCATGCACAACCTTGTTCGATGTCGAGGGGGAGGGGGGGGAGACGAGGGGCGGGTCCTTTTACGGGGTCCCCAGGCGCCCAGGCACTGTTTCTGCTCCGTCACTTTGTTTGCAGACAACACTCACGAGACCTTACAAGTCCTGTCCCCACGTTATTCCCGAGCATTACTGCGCACGCTCTCTCTCTCTCTTCATTCTTCCCTTTCTTCTCCTTCTTCGGCGCTTTGTCTTATTCCCCCTTCCACCCTCCGATTCCGCCCAATGCCCCAACCAATGAGGGTGGGTGGGCCACCGGGTAAATCGGGACCGATGGGTGCTACGGTCTTTCCTGCCCTGGGTTGTGGTTGTTGGGGTTTTTTTGTTCTGGAAATGGAAGCTTGATTGGTCCCACGTACTATGGTACAAAAAACGCAGTAGCATAAGGCGCAGGGCCCTCCGCAACTTAATCCTACTTACGTAGCACACACATTCTATGGTACTGAACATGCAATGCAGTCAAGTGTTGTCTGGTTGCTTTCTGTCCCAGCCGGGAATTAAGTATAATACTACACTGGTAGCTACCATGCTATACTTGGCCTGTGGGATCGTTATTAAAATGCTGGTGGGCGACCGGGGGGAAAGCAATTCAAGGTCGCACCCGAGATGGCTGACAAGGGTCAGGTTGCGCCAATGACAGAAAAACGGTTTGAGAGGGAAACGAGAAACCCCTCCGTCAAAGTAAAGGTATTGTGGCTAGTAAAGGTCGGTCTGTGGTGATGGTCAACCAGACCCCCCGCCCCCCGTTGTCTCCTTTCTTTCTTTCTTCTCTCGTCTATCTCATCTCATCTTGATGCACATTATCATCGTCGTGGCCAAGACTCGTATCACATCTTTTACTTCTTCCTTTTTTTTTTCTTTTCAAAGCAGCATCAGTGTCTCGTCACGGTTTTGCCAAGATTTCACTCGCTCGTTCATCATTCGTTGGAAAGCGTGGGTATCTTTGCTGCTGGTGCACAGAAATAACCTGCTACCTATCATCGCCACTATCACCGGCTCTGGCCCTTGGATGGGCGGTTCGAGACTTGGCTGTTGCTTGCTCCATAGATAATACCGCAGAGATATCGTGATAATGCAACACATTCTGTTTTTTTTTTTTTTTTTTTTTTTTTTTTTTTTTCCCTAGTTCGAAACCCTCTCTCATTAGCTAGGTCCCCATACCTCCTGCAGAAAAACGAGGCGTGGTCGAAAAGGCGAGACCCCGAGGGTAAGGGCACCCCCCCAGCAGCACCGCTCCACCGCCCCATTCCGTTTGTACCCTTTGGACCTTATTTTCACGGCGTTCCAGCTCAATGGACGCTCATGAGTCCTGAACAAGCCGTTTCGCGATGGGCCTCCTACCGAAGTCGTTGGGTGGACCACCAGCTCGCCATTGACGTACACGCCCTCTGGAGTTCGCAAGATCTTGTTCGCATTCTTGAGGCACTGCATCTTACCCATTCGACGGGGCACTGGGTGGTGTGCCGGCGGCGTCCTCGTCGTCGTGGTGGCCAGGGTGCTGGTGTTGATGGTGCTGTTGGTGTGAGTGCGCTCAGCGCTGCCGCTCCCGTTGCGCAGCCAGTTCCCCGGGGGTGGTTCGCTGTCTCGACGACACGGCACCTATAGCAAATTGCTCACGCGTCAGAAAATGCATCTGTCTTTTAAATATATATATATATATATATATGTATGCGTGCGTGTTGTTCTTGTTGTCGTTGATGATGATGATGATGTTTATAGTTTACCTGCTCGGGCGATGCTCTCTGCTTGCCATTGCCGTGGCACGTAGGACCACACCAAAGAACCCAAGACGTGAGGCCACGGAAGAAGCCAGAGAGCTGCTTCCCGAGATGACCGTCTTGATTCCTGTCGCTGCCGCCGCGCTGCAAGGTCCGGCCCCGCTCCTCTTCTTCATGGTGGACGGGTGCCAAGGAGCGGTTGGGGCCGTCAGAGGTCACCGCCGCCGCCTTCGCCTTGGATGACGACCATCGGGTCCACAGGCAAGGGCAGCCCTCGGGCCTGTGTTGTTGGTGGTGATGATGATCGTGGTTATGGACGGCAGGCGGGGTCTTGCGGATCTTTTTCCTCGTTTCCCCCGAGTGGAGGATGGTGGACAGTCGATGCATGATATTTGGATGTCGGCAGAGGAGAGTGGCACGTTGGGTGGTCAAAGCTTGGTGGTGGCGGTGGCGCTGGTGCTGGTGCTGGTTCTGGTTGGAGAGAGCTTGGCTAAACTTAGTGCTTGTGCTCGTGTTGGCTCCTCTTGTCTCGCGTCCGCGTCGAGGTTCAGGATGGTCTTGGATTGCGTTGCCCTCGTGTAAATGGGAGTCAAACTTTCTATGAGGAAATTAGCAGAGGAAATGATTTAAGAGAGAGGATGAGGGAGACGGAGAGACAAGAGATAAAAGAGACCCAGGGGGGAAAAGGGGGGGGGGGGACACTACCTGAGGGGCTTGGACTTGGTGATCTCACCAATGTAATATATATAAGACAACAGGTACGAAAAGTAGCAAAAGAGACAATGTACAGAACAGGACTTTGTACAGTACGGGGCCGCCACAGGCGATACATACTTGCCAGGGTGTGCTGGAAGAAGAAATGACTTGGACACAAAAGAAGGAAAAAGAAAAGGGAAAACAGGGGTGGATGATCAAAACGGCGAAGAGGGCGGGAACATGCAAGACATGAGGAAAGCCCCCCGAGAGAGGCGAAGAAGGAGAGAAGCTACGGACATGGTGGGGCCAAAGAGGAAAAAGCAACACACAAGCAACGGTGCAGAGAGAGAAGAAAGGAGAAAGGAAAAAACAAGATGGGGAAGAGGAAAAAGCAACACACAAGCAACGGTGCAGAGAGAGAAGAAAAGGAAAAAGGAAACAAGATGGGAAAGAACAACAAGAAGAAGAAGAAGAAAGGAACAAGGAAACGATGGAATAGAACAGAGACGAAGGAGGTGAAAGCCCTGAGAATCGTGCCTGGAAACACGCTTCCTAGAGAAGAACAGGAAGGAAAAGACCCAAGGAAAGAAAGGAGAGAGGAGAGAAAAGAGAATGAGCGTGAAGGGAGAGATCAAACCCTGGCCAGCTGGTACGGCGCTTGCGTGGCAGATCTGTCTTGTCTTATACACGGACCGCACCGACCCCAACAGGTGGGGGATTATGTTAGAGGAGGAGAGAGAGGGAGGGGGGAAGCAAACGAGCACAAGGCGCGTGTTGCGCCAACCCGAGCCCGGCTGACTTGTGTGTGGGAGCACCTGCCCAGTGAGAAAGAGACTTTGTATATGTGTGTAAGGTGGGCGAGAATGGGATTGGGCAGATGCGCACATCATGAGCATCTCCAATCTTCGGGAAGGGGAAGGCGGCCGGGGGGGGGGGGCGGTGGTTGTGCAGAAATCATTCGATGAGCCTCGAAAAGTGGAAATGACACGTCTGTGGCTTCAAGAAAAGAAGAAGAAGAAGGAAGAAGAAAAAAAGAGAGGAGGATGGCATGGAAACAGGTTCTCATGGCACACACGCGCGCCCTCACTTACACGACACAACTTTACACATATCAACTACACAGACACCAACACGCATAGGCCACTCACAACATTCTTTGCTTGTTTTGTTGGTGGCCGACGGTCCACTCCGTCTCAAAATTGGGCGGCTTCTTCCGGGCGGTTTGAGGTGGGGGAGCACCACAGCAACCATAAGACGAGGAGGCGTACAGTAGTGATGCTACCCTTTTTTTTTTTTTTTTTTTTTTCTTTTTTTTGGTGGTTGCCTTTTCTTTCGGTGATGCTGAAATGACCATTCGTCAGTCCGTGTCTCGATAATTGCTAGCCCAATGCAATGCAGCAGCAAGGTGTTTGATCAGCCCGCACTGCAACGTACTGTCCAGGTAGAGGACCGCAAGAGGAGGAAGTCCACCCGCCCGCCATACCATAACGCAAGATGGCGCTGCAGGGAATAGAAGAGCACCGACAACAAAAGAGAACAAGCCACATCGTACGTTGATCGGCCTTTTGGATCTTGATTGGTTGATTGAATGAATGAATGCATTGATTGATAATCCGGGTGAGAAAACGAGGTGCAGCTTGCATTGGACCGGTGGTCTCAAGTTGGTTTTTTTTTTGGTGTCTTCTTCTTCTGTCTAACAGCCTGCCGTACCGCCCTCTCTTCTCTGCTTGCAATGCAAGGTTTGTAACTTCTCACATGCATTACTGTCTGGAATTCTTCCTGCAACCGGGTGATTATCCAATGCTGAACAATGCTGTTACATTTTCCGAAGAGTGGGATAAGAGGGGTAAGGTAATCAACAAAGTATCGAGAGATGATGTGTTGTTTGTTTTCTTTGCACCACGTTATGTTGCTGTGTGTATCACCCGTCGAGTCCAGGTGCCTGGGGTTGGTGGGGGGGTCGAGGGGGGAAAACCAGGTCGAGCGCGAACGGACGGGGTTTGCACGGCACAGACAAGACGAAATGGGCCACTTTACATTCAGCTCTCTGGATGGTCCGGGATTAAGCCACGTCTCGCATGTCTTGTCTCACTTGCTTTTTCCTGCGTCTCTTTGCCCCCCCCCCCCTCCTTTACACGACCTGCATACACGAGGGAAGGACAAGGACGAGAGGAAGGACGAGAGGAAGGACGAGAGGGGAGCCGAGCAGACGAGGCACAACAGAAAGTACACAGCATCACATCATTCTCGTCCTTTCGACATGGTCGCACTGAAGATGCTGCGAGAACAACAACAACAACAACGACGATAGCGACGTGGGATATGTGGCTTCGTGTGTGGGTATGTGTGTGTGCAAATGAGAAGCTGACCAGTTGAGGCTCCTCCCCAATATGCATGCAAGAGTATGAATCACATGGAAATTCGTGGCTTGCCAGCTGGACACGCGGATGGAAATGGATGGCCCATTCTTACGGCGACGGAACACTGCTGCATGCAAGAAGAGGAGGGAGTACGAGAGGCCGCCTTCCCCTCGGCCTCGTTGTTCACAGAGACGCGGGGTTTGGGCCCGCAATTTGGTTTCCTTGGTCTCGCGCACATAGGTGCAGCATAGTTACCAGAGAACACATGCTGCAGCGTGTGCATGGTGCTGGTGCTGGTGTGTTGTTGTTGTTGTTGTTGTTGTTTGTTATCGCCGTTGTCGTCATCGTCGTCGTCGTCGTCGTCGTCGTCGTCGTCGTCGTCGTCCAACTGGTTTGCTGCGCTGCGCTGCGCTGTGCTGTCCGTTCTAGTTCCAGGCCCATCTTCTCTGCGTTGTACGACAGGAGGATATGCAAGTTTCAAACAATACCCCGTCGGAGGGATGCAAGAAAAAAGTCACCGGACGGACGGTTGTCGTCTAGAACACAAACCCCGGGCACACCGCTTTTGCCTGCGTGTTCCGTCCGAACTCCACCGGAGGAGTCACAAGGAAGAGGAGGAAGATCAGGAGGGAGGATTCGTCTCGTGCATATGGTATCGTGCAGCAGGCCTTGTTGTACAACAGCGGAAGGATAGGGCGATGGAGAGAGAGAGAGAGAGAGAGAGGGAGGGAAATGGAGAGAGAGAGGAAAGAGATCATCGGAGCATGACCACGTATATGTTGCACAGCAGGCCACTATCGATTGATTCACCCTTCTTGTAATGCAAGAACTATCCAGTCCGGTGCTGCAGCCAGCGGAGCCCAAGAAGGAAAGAGCGGCCTGCAGCAAGGCTTGCCCAGCCCCCAACAACAACCACCACCGCCATAGTGTGCAGGCGACAAGGGCCGTCGCCCAGAATACACGGATGGGATATTCCTGGCTTTTCTCTCTCTCTCTCTCTCTCTTTTTCTTTCTTTCTTTCTTCTCCCCTTCTTTTCTGTCTCTTTTTTTTTTTTTTTTTTTTTTTTTTCCTGTTTGTGTCCGACCGATCATTGTCGAGCCCGTCGCAAGCCTGCATCGATGGGGGCGATTTGATGCGCTGTAAGGGTTGCCAGCAAAGCCCCATTTTCTTCCCCCCCCCCCCCCTTCTCTCTCTGGCAACACAAACACAGACACTGTCTCTCATGCAGCCGATCGAGATCATTGCCGAGCGTTCTCTCCCTTGCTCGAGCTAAAAAGGTACGCGAGCTCTCCTCCTCGAGTTTTGGGCTCCTCTCTTTTCTCTCTTTTTTTGTCGAGTACGAAAGTTCTTGTATTATCACCTGTGCAGTATGGCAGGTGTTGGCTCCAGATAATAGTTTCCGCTTGTATGTAGGTTCGGGGGCCCGGGGGCCGGCGGGGGTGGACACGGCTCACGTTGCATGCTGCTTGCATACAAACCAATGCAATGCAGGGACAGCAAAAGGCATCTCTCTCTCTCTCTCTCTCTCTCTTCTCCTCTCTTCACCTTCTGTCTTGCTTACAAACGAAACATGCAAGAGCCTCGCATGCACACACATGCTATCTTGTTGGCTCCTTTCTTGGGCACTCTTCTCCGGTTACCCGACGGGAGACTCAGACTCAATCTTAAGGTTGGGCACGCGCCGAGAGGGGGCCGGCAGGGGGGTCCACCCGTGGAAATCGCCTCCACTTACGTTGTTTTCTGATTTGTTTCTTTACTGTCCTCACCTGCAGGCGCTGTATATGTAGGTGGCTTTAGGAATGTTTATACTAGTACTGATACTACTCGTCTTTCTTTCAAACGCAGTGTACCGCTGCAGAAGCAGTGCGACAGAAAACATTTGGAAGCGGGCTGCAATGTGATGAACCATGTGATTTGCACATACAACTAACACAATCATCACGGCGGTTGGTTTCCTTTCCCCGCCTCTTCTCGTCAATGCCCGTGTCCGTCTTTGCAGAAGCAAATGTACTGCATTGAAAGGGAAGAGGGAAGGGAACAAAAGGTGAGACATCAGTTTAAGAGAAAGAGAAAGAGACAAAAAAAATGTGGCCCCTCCCCCCCCCTCGATTTCTTCAAAACCCAAGGCGAGAGGGGTGGGAGGGGAGAGGAAGAGACGCATTTTCGGGGTTCGGCCATGTTTTGCACTTTCGACCATGATCCACATTTCCTCCCCTTCTTCCCCTCTTCATCAACAAAAAGTAAGTCGTGCGTATCTGTATTTATATAATCAATTAGTAGTATATAGAAAAACGCGGTGGCATTCTCTCTCTCTCTCTCTCTCTCTCTCTCTCTCTTTGATTTCTGCAGTTCTAAAGGAGAGAGAAGGGGAAAAGGAAGAGGGGGGGGGGGGGGAACCGGCGGCCAAAAATTATTCCAATGCCCTTTCATAGTGGACTTATTGTCCAGCAATTTACCGCCAACACCGGCGGTGTGAGCCCACCCGGCATCATCCCGTGTCGAAAACCCGTCGTGCTCGGGGATGATTGGTAGGTGCTCACACACACACATTGCCCCTGGCCGTTCTTGATGTTGTTGTTGTTGTTGTTGTTGTTGTTGTTCGCGTCTGTCGACGTGTAAGACATCAATGTGGCCCCCCCTCCCCCCGGATCATGCCAGCGTGTGCAGTGCCAGCGTGTATATTGCTCCAATGCCGGGCGGGACACGGAAGGAAGGGAGGAGGCGGAGGGGGAGAGAGGAGGAGAGGAGCCAGAAAAAGAGGATCCCCTTCGAACTCCTTTTCCCTTCTCTTGGGTCCACCCCACGTTTTCTCCCGGCGCTCTTCTCCATAATTTTCCCTTGCTAAGCTTAATGTAAGGCATGCTGCTGACCTGCCAGGCTGGCCCCCCACGAGAAGAAGTTGCCTGGGGGGGACTGGTGCCATGTCACGACAGGACGGGACGTGCATACTGTCACGCAGGGAGTATGCAAAGCTACGTAGTAAGTATACTACGTACACGAATGTACTACATACAAATCTACCTATGTATGTGTTGTTGTTCTTGTAGTCGGCCTTGTTGTCGGTGTCTTGTCGTCGTCGTCGTTTTGCACAGCTGGCAGAAGCGGATTCTCTCCCTCTCTATCCCTCCTTTCTTGAACAACTCACCCAAAAATTCGACGACCAACTTCCCCCCCCCCCTTTTTTTCCTTTTTCCTCTCTCCTGTTTTCACTCTTCTCCCTTCCTCCCTCCATCCATATATTTACAGCCTTCTCTGGAACGAATTCCCATCCTGTAAAAGTGGAAAGAAGAGAGAAAAGAAAAGAAGAAGAAGAAAAAAAAAGAACGAACCGAGCGAACAATACTCGCCTCTTTCCTTTCTCTCTCGCTCTCTCTCCCTCTCCCTCTCTCTCTCTCTGTCTATACGCTCCCTCTCATATCCATCTCGTCTATCAAGGATTTGCAACAGCAACGACGCCCTTCTCACTTCAGCCACGGGTCCACTCTAAACTCAAAGCCTCTTTACCCTGAAGCACCATAACCGAATCCCTTCCTCCTTCTCTTTGAGCCTTTCTCATCATCCATATCAAACTATATTGCCTCTTTTAATTTTTTTGCTTTCACATGCTTCTCGGCAGGAAAACAGCTCCACTAATAAACAAGCCATCTGCTGAGGACCCAACGATCAAGCTCATAATAGCCTCGAATTTACTTCTCAGCCTTCTCGATTAAGCATCACCAAATCCACCTGTCCACACACCTCGGCCTCCTTCAATAATCAGCGCCAATCTCTTTTCTCTCCAAACCTTTCCCCCCCCCCCCCCAATCACCCAACAACGCCAAACCTACCTCTCTCTGCGCCTTCCCCCCCCCCCCCCAACTCTCCCTCAGGATTTTCCTCCTCGTCTCCATATCTGCCTCCCAAAAAGTCAGCCTCAATAAGCAGCTTCTCCAAGAAGCAGCTCCCAACATACGCAGTCATGGCAGAGGCAGTCATGGCAGAGGCATTACTGGCCGAGATTATTAATACCTGTCCCCTCGACAACTGTTTAGATGCACCCCGCGAGTCGGCGGCGCTCTGGTGCAAGTATGCCAGGGTTCCTTGCACCCCAGACACTATTCTTATGATCCCACGAAGTAGTATGTTATGTTACCACCACCACCACCACCACCACCACCACCACCACCATTTGACCTTCGCTGCCCAATGCTGACACCATCATGTGTGCCAGTGGTCAAGAACCTTGTCGAGACGGTCCTCGCCACGCTGGTGGACGAGCTCTACTATTCTGGGCTTGCTGATACCAACATTGTGGCCGAGTATCTCCTCGACGACATGGCCGAGGTCATTGCCCAGGCCCAGGGCACCCCCGTGGAGGCCTTCCCCGACCACCGCTTCAGGCCCACCCTGCTTGCTGTCGTCGCCTACACCATCGACAGTGATGACCTCTGGCGGCAGGTCTTTTCTGTCGTCGCCGGGGCTGGTTCCCCCCTCGAGCCCACCCTCGACCGGCTCCCACAGCGCCGCCGCAATGAGGGAGGCTTCGCCACAGTGCACACGGCCGACATGCCCAAGGGAGAGGCCCATGGCTTCCTAGGAGAGCTCCCTCTCCTCTATGTCCCGCCGCTCATTTTTCTCAGGACGTATTTCCGTGGCCTGCCCCATCTGCACGCCGCAGCCGAGGCCTTCTTCAGGAAGTGCCAAGAGGATCCCAACGCCCCCCCGCTCTATGTGGACGGCCGCTGGGTCGGGTGGGATGGCGTCGCACATTCCCATGAGGACACGCTGCACTGGATCGTAGGACTTTCCCGGGAGCTGGCTACCTTCGTCGCCGAGGGCTACAGGCCCGCCGGGGCCTACAAGCCCATCCCCATACGCACCGAATGGCAAGTCGAGCCGGCTTTCGACATTGTCCAGAAGCTTGAGATCCACCACAAGATCGAGGTCTCTGGGATCAGTGACCCTACTGCGCACCAGAGAAACTGCTCTGCCTCTGCCCTGCCCCTGGTGCTCCCGCCACACGACCCCATGACCGCCCCGTCTGCGCGAAGGGGGCCCGCGGCGTGGTTCGAGCCCTCCGCGAGGCATGCCAGACGGCTGCTCGCCAACGACCACCGACGCCGCTTTGTCATGGGCTTTGCCATGAGCGGGTCTCTGATGCGGGTCTGGTCGTTTGATCGGGCGGGCGGCGTGGCGACCGAGGTAATGGACATCCACAAGCACGGGCTCTGGTTCGTCTCGACGCTTCTCGGGTTCCTCTGCTCCGACGAGAAACAGTTCGGGTTCGACACGACCATCACCAGGACGGGGCCAGACATGATCCACTTCCATCTCCAGCGCGAGAACAACCGGACAGAGCTCCTGAGCACGGACGAGCAGGTGTCGCACTCGACCTTCATCTCCGGCCGGGGCACCAAGGTGTACAGAGCCCTTCACCCGTACGACAAAGACCTACCTCTCACCATCAAGGACTCCTGGCAGGTTGCCGGGAGCCAGCAAGAGGGCGAGCTCCTCCGCAAGGCTACCGAGTGCCGTGTCGTCAACGTGGCCCGGTATTATCACCACGAGACTGTGAAGAGCGGCGGCCTAGACGATGATATCGACAACAACGTGCGCAAGGGACTCCACGACGCCTTGGCTCATGTGTATGACACAGCCCCCGGTCTGTCTGCCACCTCTCCCTCCTCCCCCGTTCCTGCTCCTGCTCCTGCTCCTGCTCCACAAAAGAAAATGAATGTCAGCAGCAGGGAGGAGGCGTGGACAGCTCGCAGCATCACTGCCGCTGCCGGCCTCAGTTACACCACCGCCGGCTCTAAGCGGTCAGCAATGCAGGCGCTGATAGATCCCACGCCGCCGAAGCGATTTCGCTACACTCCGCGGGCGAGACCGAACCGCGTGCACCGGCGGGTGGTGATGCGCGACTTTGGCGAGCCGCTCACGTGGGCCGAGTCTCCAGCAGTCCTGCTCCGCAAGCTGGAGCAGTGCATCGAGGGCCACGAATCTCTTTACAAGAAGGGCCGCATCCTTCACAGGAACATCTCGGTCGACAACCTCCTGATCAACTCGGACCCCGACAACTCCTCCTGGCCCGCCTTCTTGTGTGACCTGGATGTCGCGGTGGACCTGGACAACAAGAGGGCCCAGGAGGCCTGGGAGTCCGACTCGGTTGGAACCCGGCCCTTTATGGCCATCGGCGTGCACCTTGGCGAGCAGCACACCTTTATGCACGACCTCGAGTCCTTCTTCTGGGTTCTCTTTTGGGTGTGTACCCACCTGGAAATGCGAGGCTCCATGCGGGACTCGTACAAGTTTGACGGCTGGAACAGGGACTGCGATCGCGCCACCGTCATCGCCGACAAGAAACGCATCATCACCGACCGAGGCTTCAAGGCCGTCTCCGAGCAATACTTCACCTGGTATGCCTCGCCCATGAAAGACTGCCTCGACGAGCTGCGCCGCGCCCTATTCCCCAACGGCAGACAGTGGAAGACGCCGGATCTGGACATGTATGCTCGCATGAAGCAGATCCTTCGTCGGTACAGTGAGGATCCCCAGGTGTTGAAGGCCGAAGTCTGGTGAGAGAGATAGCCCCCTTCTTTGTCCGCCTTGCAACAACACCACCACCATCACCTCAAGCTGTAGGTACTTTCCTTTGTATCTCGTTTTGTCCAAGTCATGGGTCGTCAGCTTCTTTCTTCCTTCTCTCTCTCTCTCTCTCGGAGAGTTCAGCCATAGCGAGGAGTTCATTCTGCACGACCAAGGAGCTGTTGTCGTCACGTTGGTCAGCCTTCTGTGGTGCTTTTCTTTTTTCCGGG
This sequence comes from Cryphonectria parasitica EP155, assembly GCF_011745365.1. NCBI lineage: Eukaryota > Fungi > Ascomycota > Sordariomycetes > Diaporthales > Cryphonectriaceae > Cryphonectria > Cryphonectria parasitica. Next base: position 799,969 of record NW_024468919.1, on the reverse strand, counting down.
GAAAAGGTTTTGTGTACAGGAGTATTTGAATTCACATGGAGAGGATCGGATGCATCGTCGTCGTTGCCAGTCTTTATTGGGAATCGGGATTCCTTCTTGATAATTCTTTGTTCATTCTTCTTGGTCGGTTTCAGGGTCATCGGGATTCACTTTGGGCCTTCGTCATTTGGCATTTTCTCTAGGGGATACGGGGGTTCGCGCGCATACATTGGACTGAATGATCTGGTCATCTTTTTGTCAGTTGCCGTGAGAGGATTCGGATCCGTCCAGACAATATGGTCATCACCGTCGTTTCTTTGTGTCTCGGGATTTCAAAATCATATTTCCATACCGATAGTTGGGCTCATCTGGACCGACTGGCCATCCTCGCAGGCACCTTCGTGTCTGTTGGGTTTCCAGGTGGCCGGGGAGCTGATAATTCCAGTTTCTCTCTTCAGCCTCATTATGCACAGAGTGGTCAACCTGAACGAGAGAGAGCACATAGGCTTGTCAGGGATGAGCCGTACATACCTGAGCGGATCCTGCGATCTCGAGCTTGTCACTCATCACAACCCTCTTCGACAGCGCCACGGAATTCCCACGGGTACTAAACAACCCCCCCGGCCTCGCTCCCCGATTCATATGTCCATAACGACATCCTTGACCGTCGCGCCGACTCTGCTGTTCCGGCACATTATTCATGTAGGGAAAGAAAGGGAAGTTGACGTACCACAACGTCGAAAGGATTCCCGATCCGTTATCTCCCCGGACACCCTGCAAGGCGTATTCCTTAGGTGGTAGGCGGGACCTTACTTTGATGGAGGTACCACATGGTCAGGTTCCCAAAAGACGCACAAGATCTCTACGGCGGCCTGCATCGAGTCGTCCTCATGGTTCCGACCTTCCTGTGCAATAGAACGAGACCATCGAGCGGCCTCGGGACCTCTGAAAGGCGCCTTGTCTGGCGGCGTGTGACATGACGGCGAAGAGATCCGTAGTCTGCTTTCCTCCAAGCTCGCTGCATGTATGTCCGGCACCTTGTCGTTCATTCCCATCTTTAACCGGTATTATCGCATATCGGACGCAGGCAGGTGTAGTGACACTTGATAGACTGCAACACGGGGAGGAAGGGTTCCAGCAGGAAAGGTCTAGATGTCCTTGCTTAGGTGTTTAGCCTCGAGGATACACATCGAGCGCATTCTGAGCTTCGTAGCGTGCTCGTCTCGCCAAACGGGGGTCGTAGCGACGTTGTCTCACCTGCAGTAACCCGTTCTAGAGGGGAGTCTGGATCCGCCATGGTGACGAAAACTATGATGGGTTCAGAGAGTGAAATGGTGTAGAAATCGTCCATATGAGGCCCTGTGTGAGGCTTCCTGGGTTGTATCCGTCGGGGCTGGTCCCTTCAGTTTTGCATTGACGAAATTGCTGGCTTCCTGGCCTTCTGCAGTCCCTAGGCCGGATACACAAGGCCCAGATGTTGTTCAATTCGGTCCCGATCGCATTCTGCACGGGGGGCTTCGGTGTTGCTAGGGTCTGCTGTGGGAGCTCTACCTAAAAAAGAGTGTGCAGAACAAAGAAGACACTGATCTGTTTCAAATGTGGTGTATCTGGATGGAATCTCGTACTGAGGTGATAAAGAGGAGAGGAGCTAGAGGGAGGAGGTGGTTCTGGTAATGCGGATTGCCAATATTCCACAACACCTTGGGAGGGAGGGGGGGGGGGGGTTGTTCCTCCCCCCTCCCCCTCCCCCCTCCCTCTGGTGTGGTGATCCGTGCGCTGGGCAGCTTGGTCGTGCCCACCTTCTACTACTTGCTGGTGTACAGTACTGCTGGCACCATCTGCTACCTGCTGTCAGGGCCACCTGAGCAAGCATATCACCGCCATTCGTGTCTTCAGGCATGACAAGGCAGCTACTCAGTCCTGAAGACCCATACTGTACCGCACTCTCATAGATGACACTTTCTCTTCTTTTTCTTTCTTTGTTTTTATCCCTGATTGAAATCATCTCAACATCATGACTGCATCCTGTAATTACTGTGGATGTGCTGAAAAGACTAAATTATCTTGTCAAGGACTAAACACTGGGTCAAGATCACGCACACAACCTCTTTTGTATGAAACCCTGATCTCTCCATGGGCTGCCTCTGGTGCAGCTTCTAGCAGCACCTGCATAGTGGCCAAGATCAAAGCCTCATAATATTGATTAATTCAGCAACCTGTTCTAGGTAGTACCTAGGTATAGCTCATGACCTCTCTTCTTTTTCATAATATTCTTCATACTTCCTTTTCTTACGACTAACGTACAAGACTACTAGACGTAGTTCACATCTGGAAGAAGGCCGATAGCGAAGCAGTTGCTACTCATATCTGGCATTTTGGAGGCTTTACTGACATGTCTCCTTGGATTTAGAAGGACATGATGTGAGGGCAGCAGGCTTATTTGATAGAGTGTTGTACAGACACACACTGTCCATGTGTTCGTTGTATTGTAGGAACATCTTCCCCCTTCCGCCCCCGCTGAGAACGAAGTCGTCATATTCTTTTGCCCCGTCCTATAGTCCAGAACCGCTCGTTGCTGATTGATTTATCTGATTTAGAGCAGAGAGAAGGAGTAGAATACTGACACAGGAATGTTAGAGAAGAGAAGGGAGAGAGAGAGGAAGGGGCCCCTTGGACACTTACACGAGTGCATTTGCATACTCAAGTATGCTCAGCGGGCTCTGTACATAATGAACAAGCCTTGGGAAGATAGCACGTGCTATTTTTCGCTACGGAACGGTTTGAATGCGGTTGCGGGCGACGGGGACAGCGTGCCTGCACTCGTTGCGAATGCTTACCTGACTGGTAGCTGTCCTCCTCCTCTTCCATGTCCTCCATGCTCCCTCGTCTTGATGCCCAACATCGGTGTGACATGGAACAACCTGAGCAACGCACCTCCATTTTACTTTTCCACACACACACACACACCCCGCGCTGCCGTTACATTGGGAGGAGGAGAGAATGATCCTCTTAGCTGCCGCCACAATCTGACACTGGCAAAGCGAGCTCACCAGAAGCATGTTGCCATGGCCGGGTTATTTCCCACGCTCTCTCTTTCTCTCGACCCCTCCTTCTCTCGCAGCTCCCGTGCAACTGAGAGCTACATACGGTGGCCCTCTCTCCCATACTGTGGTGATCTCCCTAAACACCTTACCTTTGCAGGGGGTGGGGGGGGCCTAAACGCTGCAGTGGCGTGAACATTACGAAGTTTTTAATCAGTCTGCGACGTGCAAGGGTTGTCGCTTAATGAATGGCCGACTACACCATCAACAACCACCAGCCACCAGCTTGATAGCTTAGTCCCTCCCTCCCCCCCCCTCTTTTTTCTTCTCTTCCCCTCTCTTTCTCTTCGTCTCTGGGATTACGAGGAAGCCTGATCAATACGAACACTTTTGCCCTCGTTCATAACATGGACTCGATGGCAGCAGATGGCAATCTCGCGAGGGAACGTCTCGGGTCATGGAGAGGCACGGGGAGTGAGTGAGTGTAATCGAACATCGATCCAGTCATGGCCAGTCTGGACAAGGTGTGTGCCTGTTAGTTTATGGTTGTTTCTTTCGATTGACATGAGGAATTCCCTATGTTGGATAGTGCTCATTATTTGCCCTACCTGACCAACGGCATACGAAGAAGAAAAAGAAAGGGTGAAACCAGGAATGCAATTGTCACGAGAGGAGTTCTTACCACAGCTCAAGATACGAGGTCGGCAAGTGAAGTATGCAGTACATGTTGTGCTCAACGCTAGGAATTTGCCAGATCAGAGGGGCATGAAACAACCAACATTACAGCACGCACTCTTCTTCCACCACTATTAAACATACTGATAATTACATGCTCCATTTCTATGGTTGGCGAGAGGATTGGTTTTTCCAGGGAAAAGGAAAAGGGAAAAGCACAAACAAATAATGCGCTACATGCCGTGTGTGGTCTTGCTGCTGTTGTTTCTGCTGCTGTTGCTGCTGCTGCCATTCTCTCTCCTTGTCTTTGAGGTCTCATCATCCGTTCATCATTCAAGCGGTGAGATGAAATCTAGATCTCCTCTGTCGTCCGCCCCCCCCCCCCTCTTTTCCTTTTCCCATGTGCGAACGAGAAGTATACATGTCTGAAAAGATGACAAAAGTACCCTGTCTACACCTGGTTTGTTGCCCCCCCCCCCCCACTCATGTACGCAAGCAGTTCAACCTTCAAAGATTTGTGTCCCGCTGGTGTTCATTCTATCCTGCAAGTGTCTCGAAGCTAGACAATCGCTCTTGAAGGGGGGGGGGGGGGGGAAGATGGACCCGCTCATTCACGGGCCGAACCCCATTTCCTTCCCCGTGCTCTCGTACAACCCCCGATCGACAAAAACCAGGCCACAAGAGCGTGCAACGATCGTGGTACGTACCAGCAAGTGGCCTCCCCCCCTCCCCCGGGGAAGATAGCTTTGGCCCGCCGTAATGGGGGTGTTGTTGTTGTACAAGACTTATCACTACCGGTTAAACCTGGAAAACAAAAAAGTGAGACATGTTGGTCTCCCTTGCCCCTCTCCCGGCTTGAGCGGATGTTCCAAGGATCCCAGCGCACGCAGGCCTTACCACCTGTATATATGTGTGTGTGTTTGTGTATGTTGCCATGGGGGAGGGATGGATGGATGGACAGTTACTAGGGAGACAGAAGAAAGAGGAGAAAAGAGATCAACTGGTCTGTCTTGTTGTGGGATCACAAGACGCCAGGGGGGGGGGGGACAACAATAGATCACTAGATCCCGAGAAGAAAAAGGAAGAAGATCAGTGGAATGAGAGACGGGACGGGACGTACACATGAATGAGTATACCGTTCATGTTTCACAGCTTTTGGCTCTTGGGAAGCAAGGGATCTCAGTTCATCCCAAGCCAAACCCATCCATTGCACACAAACCGGCCAGTATACACTTTACCTATTTGTCTGCTATAGACAAAAATGCAAGTATATATTTTAACACGGTCTCACCCCGCCCTAGATGAGGAGGCCCTGAAGTTCGTATATTCTTCACTACCACCATCATCACATCGTCAGCATCATCTCGTTCTTCTTCATCGGCTTCTTTACAGACAGACACACACATACACACTGCCCACATACATACGAATCAGCAAACCACCATGTCCCTTCCGCTCAGTGAAGGCCGTGGCTGGCAGTCGGAATCCCGATGCATCCTCCGCCGCTGCAGCCTCTGCAGATTCCTGGTTTCTGAGGGGGAGTACATCGTCGCAGGCACGTTCCAGATTCCAATCCATCCATCCACAATTTCCCTGGTCTCGTGGCTAACACTGGCCCCCCCCCGGAAAAAAAAAACAACAGCCCGAAGTGATGGCAAGTTCACGCGCCGATTCCCGTGCAGCACCACCAGCGAGTTCGTCGACCTGCCCGACGGATTCGTGTACTCGCTGTGCCGGGCCGACTGCGCGCACCCTGACGGCGTGTCCCCGGCCTGCCATGCGACCTGTCTCCGGGTGCTCAAGGGCCAGGCCTACCACGTCCTCCGGTTGGCGGGCTTCACCTGGGAGCCGTCGGTCGAGCAGGATAACGAGCGCTACGACTGGCTCCTGCACAACCTGATGGCCTGTTGGGACAGGATGGACCCGGTCACCCTGGCCCGCGCCGTGCCGGAGCTGGGCACCCTGCCCACGGAGCTGCGGCGCAATGTGGCCCGCTATCTGGTGCCCGAGTATGCGGTCGCGAGGCTCAGCACCCTGAACGACCAGGTCGATCTGAACAGCTTCATGGCCTTTGCCCCCTCTGGCGAGGTCTGGGCCGGCAATATTCGTTATGAGGGCGTCAGGTACATCTCGTCCCTGTCCAACCGGCGCATCAGCATCGAGGACCGGCTCGTCTACCGCCCCGTGCCGGGACAGCTGATCGATACCGTATACACCTGTCTGAACCACCTAGGCGTGGTACAGGTTGTCTTTGGCCAGTCTCGGCACCCACCCATTACCTCTGCCCAGCCTGGCCTCTGGTGGAGGTCCCAGGAAGTTCCTCCTTACCGAACCAGAATGGATGCACTGTCTGATGTGAGCTTTCCTCCTTCTCTCTCACTCCTTCTCTCTCTCTCCATCTCTCTCACTCCTTCTCCTTCTCTCTCTCTCTCTCTCTCTCTCTCTCTCTCTCTCTCTCTCTCTCTCTTGCTTGTTCTTCTTCCTGTATCTTGTTCACTTGCTGACATGGATTGAATGGGGGATTGTTCTGGGAAACGCAGGGCATCAAGACGCGAGGTGTCATCTGCCCAGAGTACGTTTTTGCCAACCAGTTTGGACCTGACATACTGTGGCCCACGCCTCGCTCGGTCGTCGACAATGCACGGTTCGTCGACCTGCTAACGGGCTTCACCCCTCGCACAACCACCGGTCCGACACGCATGGTCCCCGTCCAGGTCAACGCGCCGCAGGTCACGGCCTATTCCATCTGCTGGAACCGCCGCATCCTGGCCATCCACGCTCACACGCCCGACGAGGACAGTTCATTCTATGCCAACATCATGGGCCGGCGGGAGCGTGGCGTATGGATTTACGTGCCCCTCCAGCCCGGCGAGGTTGTCACCAATATCTGGAAGCGCTTTGGCCAGTTTGACCGGCACACCGCCCTCGTGTTCCAGACAGACCAGGGCCGCAACCTCCAGTTCGGGACCCAGCTCAAGGGCCAACATTTTGACCAGGTGAAGTGGGCCGAGCTCGACCGCCCCGTCCAGCCGGGCCCCTCCACCATGTACTATGACCAGTGCCAGCACGGCATCAGCAAGTTGGCCTTTGAGACGTCGAAACCGGGTGCCAGCGGACCACCACCCACTCTGCCGACGCCCATGTCGGAACACCCGGACGCCACCTCGCTTCAGCATTATTTCTACTCGTACGCACGGCTGGATGACGTCCAGGAGGTCAAGGTATGCCTGCGATCGCCCAAGGACGCACGGGTCAGCGGCCTGCTCTTCAAATACTCGGACGGGACCGAGGGGTGCGTGGGCGAGGTGCGACTCGACTGCATCAAGGGTGAGCCCAAGCATGTTTCCTCCCTCAGGGGCTGCAGCATGTGGCTGGGCTTCGCGGCCGTGCACAAGGGCATCTCGGTGCAGACAGTCGAGTTCTCGGAGCCACCTAACAAGGATGCCGACCCCTACGACATCAAATGGTTCGAGGTCAACTTTAGGGGTGGGCTGGAGTGGTGGTTTTCGGTGGACCAGTGCCAGGTTCATTACGATGGCCGGTCGAGCCCCATGACGAGCAAGTTCTTCTAAGCCTCTCTTTCTCTCTCTCCTGTCTCTCTCCTGCCGTTTTACTGTTAGGAAGAGGAGACCACGGGGCTGATGATGGATTCTTATCCTGTGCTTGTACACAGAGCAACCACTGCCAGCGACTCATGTGTGTCGAGGGAATTCGTATGATTATCTGCAAGGTCATCGCACTTAGCGTCTTGTTTTTTTTTCTTTCTGTGATTTCAACTTACAAGTATGAAGGGAGATGGACCCAGGGAATTTGAACGATCGTCTAGAAAGTTATATTTCTTCATACTCTTTTTGTTCTTTCGAATTCCCCCCCCCCCCCCCCCCTCCTTTCACTCTGAGGTAGGAAGGGTGATTAGCCTGTTCCAATTTACTCTATGTTGGGAGCTGGAACTTGTCTAGCCATCTCTTCAACCCTCTCACTCAGTAAAGAAAAAGAGGTTGCGTATCGCCAGTTAGGACAGCGCGGCGGCGCCTTCATGGCACTGGCATGATGCTGTATTGCAGCGTGTCTTTGGTCGTAGCTAGGACTTTCATTGAGGCAGGATGTCGAAATATATGCAAATAGAATTGCAAAGAGAGAGAAAAGAGAGAGCTGCTGTGGTTGGTGTCGAGATATGTTGTTTTGTTGCAATCAAAGCTTTCACAGTGGTCAGGGGATACTGCTGTGGAGGTACCGCTGCCCCTCCACCCCCTATGGGCCAGCACTGTATCCAATACTCACAGCGGTACCTCACTGCTGCCCCACCTCGCCGGGTCCTCCCTCCCCCGCCCTAGGCCAGGATCAAGAACGCGGGAAGAAAGCTCATCAAGCTTGAATCAATCAAACCTCGACGCGCGCGCAACCTGGTTCTCCCTTGGCCATCTGTCCATCTCTTCACCTTCAACCAGCGCATAAGAGCTAAACCACTCCTAACATACATTCACTACCTGGCTGGCATATATTAAGCCAAACAAGCAACCGAGAAGCCCAATCAAGTAACCTCAGCACATTTCCACTCCACCACGCGCAGCTACGAGACACCCATACACACCCACAGCGAAAGAAAGACACAGACATACAGACAGAGAGAAAATACAAGCCATGGCCGACAACACTGACAACAGCACTAATGCCCCCAGCAACCGCGGACACCGTGGCGGCAGAGGCGCAGGTAATTTCCGAGGCCGTGGCGGGGGTGGTCATCACCACCAACAACACCACCGCGGCGGCCGAGGAGGAGGACAGCACCACAGGGAGCAGGGTCACGGCGAAGGCGGCAGCGGCAGCGGCTCCAAAGGCGACCGGGCTGCTTTCAAGAAGGAGAACATCCTGGACCTGAACAAGTATTTGGATCAGGAGATTAGGGTCAAGTTTACCGGTGGACGGGAAGGTGAGTTGTTCTCTTTTCCTCCTCCTCCTCCTCCTCCTCCTCCTCCTCCTCTTCTTCTTCCTCCTCTGGGGCTGACTATTGTCCCCGTCTCGCAACAAAAACAGCCATCGGCACCCTCAAGGGCTTCGATCAGCTCATGAATCTCGTCCTCGACGATGTCCGGGAGACCATGCGCGACGACGACGGCAACGTGACCACCCGCCCGCTGGGTCTGGCCGTCTTCCGGGGCACCGTCATCGCCCTGATCCATCCCATGTCCGGATCCGAGGAGATAAAAAACCCTTTTGTCGCCGATGATGAGGAAGCCGTCTGATAGACCGCGTATGGCGGGGCCGCCGGCAGGGAAAAACAAAGGCGACTGTACTGAGGAAAAAGAGGAAGAGGGGGAGAGAAAGAGGAGCAAAAGACACAATCGCGTGGCTGCTCAAAGACTCTTGTGCATACTGTATACGATGCTCAGATTTCCAAAGAGACGAAAAGATCACGGGCCGGACATCTGAGGAAGTTGTTTATGCACTGCTGCTGCCGCCACCATGTTTCTCGCTCATCAGGAGCCAGGTCGGAGCCTCGAGACCGGGGGGGCCAGGTCCGGCATGAGATCTTCAAGAGGGTAATGGACATTAGCAGCAATGTTGCTGCTTGGGTGTTGGGACGGGGCATCATGCAAATAGATACCCAAAAATAAAAGAAACCAAAAAATATACACATCACCATAGAAGGCATTTTTATCCTGGTGAGAAGGTGGATTCTATCAAGTCTCCTCTAGGCAAATGGTCCCCATACAGTCATGCTCGCATACTTGTGCCATTTACGAAACTCTAAAAGAGTGTTGTAGAAGCCAAGAGACAGCCTGTGGAAAGCTACCAGGGAGAGACACCAAATACAGCATGAGGAGGTCCCTCCAGTCTAGATTTCTCGCTTTATCTCAGTGAAAAGAGCCCACGCAAGTTGAGAAAATACACAACCGTGGTATGAATTCTGGGTGTTTGATTATTTTCCCAGCCAAATCCCATGCTCTGAAACTTCCTGTTCCCTTTCTTGCTACTACCCACACCTTCCCTGGATTGTATTGGAGAGCAGTAGGGATTTTGGTATCGTACACCCTTCGCCTAAAACACCACAAGTCAACCCCCTACAAGTGGAAAGAAGAAGAAGAAGAAGAAGAAGAAGAAGAAGAAGAAGAAGAAGAAGCCCGCTCAGATAAGCCAGGCTGTTTTGCTGTCTATGAGCCCGACCGGCTGCTTGCCTCCTTCTTCTCGCTAGCAGGCTTGGGCTGCTTGGCCCGCGCCTCATGATCCCCCTCGACGCTCTCCTTGGCAGGCGGAATAGACTCGTCACGCTCGCCCCGCTCCTTGATCGTCTTGGAGTCGACGCCCTCGACATCAGGGTGCGGAGGGGCCACCCCGGCGGCGACCTCCACCTCGTTCCCATCGGCGTCGAGCACGCGGGTGCGGGTCTCGTAGCGTGTCTTGAACTCTACTTTGCCCTCGAGTGCCTTGAGCTGCTCCTCGTCGAGAATGTTGCCATCCTGATCACGATACTCGATGCGTTCCTCACGCTTGACGAGGCGCTGCCCAGGTGGTATGGGGGCGCCACTGATACCTGCATTCTTGAAGAACTCATCATGGTCATGCAGGGGCTTTTGCGCGTCGTCACCGGCCTGGAGACCTTCTTCACCCCCCGCTGGAGCGTCCGAATTCACTGCTGCACTGGTCGACGCCACGGCCGCCTTTCGCACGCCGCTGTACTGGTCATACTGTCACGAGATCATTGTTAGCCAACTCAACGACGACCAAGGTATGCGCACACAAAAAGAGATTGCGAGGGAGTGCTTCGATACCCAAAGAAGGAGCAGAAACAAGAAAGTTCCTTTTGCGTCTGTGTCTGGCTCTGAGAAACCACAGATGTCGATTTGCCCCCTTGCCGTCTATAGGACTTCCAGGTTCGCAAGACGCACGCAATCTGATGTACACCAAAGCAAGGCGTTGGCGACGACTCTGCGAGCACTCGCTCGTTGTTCAACTCCCAAGATCCTTCTTTTTGGGGGAACCCTTCTTGTATTCTTATGAACGCTTCCTCTGGGGCAGCTTTCTGGAGGGTATCAACTCTGGAGCAAAGCTACTTACGTTGCTGAAGAACGTATTGCAGTCAAAGTCCCAAGTGTCGAATAGTTTGACACGCTGGCACTCGTTCTTGGTCCACATGTTGCCATACGCGAGGGGTGAATACAGCATGAACACTGCAGCAGACACGACCAGGAAGCTGACGGTCGCGGTCTTGTTGATGACTGGGTTCTCACGAATGACCGAAATCGGCGCACGAGCTGTCACGAAGTCGAAGAACTGGCACAGCGCGATGATGGCGAAAACCAAGGCTGGGAAGTAGTGGTGCAGGAAGAGCTGGCGCTGCATCAGGTAGAAGGGGAAGTAGTGGAATGCCCAGCCCAGCACCGACATTCCGATCTCGTAGTCGAACCGCTTGAACGTTGTGTTGGAGTAGTCATTGCAGCTTCTCTGCCACCGGAGGACGGCGATGCCCTTGATAAGGACATAGACGGCAACAGCGAGGGTCGAGGTCCACCAGATGACTGGGTTGCCCATAAGATAAACCTGCCGGTGGTTCTTACCCCAGAAGTTGATGCCTCGTCGCAGGATGGGCCACGAGCCAGGGCGAGAGTCCCACGCATGGGACTCAACGAGGCCGGCGTTGGTCTTCCACATGACCTGCTGCAGCTCCAAGAACTTGCCAAAGAAGCCGGGGTTCTCATAGTTGACCTTCTCCGAGTCCGGACCAAGCATAGGGTGCTCATTGGACTCGATATACCACAGGCTGTTAGGAAGGGTACCACCCCGGGCGCAGGTGACCTCTTGCTGCTCTGATGCCCACTCTGGCAACTTCACCTTGTGAGAGAACAAAACACAGCCAGTCATGATGTGGACCAGCTTGAACTTGGTCTCGATGGTGCGGAGCCGCTCCCGCGCCGGCCCAGCCTTGGACTGCTTCTCGACAATCTCGACACGGAAGTAGTCATTTGCGTCACCCTCGAACCCTTCGTACCCGTAGGCGGAGACCTCGTTCTGCCAATCAGCCTCGGTGACCGGAGGTCGAACATCGTGCGAGTGGACGCGGCGGTGGGTAGCTAAGTGGTAGATACGGACGACATCACCATCCTTGATGTAGGCAGGCTCGTCCAGCTTATCCCAGGCGTCAGTGCCGTTGATGGGCTCGCCATTGATATCCAGCGGTTGGGTCTGGTTCTCCAGGAGCCACAGGTTGTTCTCGTCCTTGTGTGGGTAAAGGGTAATCTGTTGTTGCTTGCTGCCGGTCGGGTACATGAGAGGATGAGAGTGGAGGTAGCCACCTTGCGTGTTGACGTGGCGGATAGAGACCCTGCTGCCCATGAGCACGTCCACAGGGACATCCTGCATGCCCTTGGAGTTCAGGGTAGACTGGAACTCGGAGCTCATGAAACCGTCTCCCTCTCCAGGATTGACGAGACAGGCAAAGTGTATCGCGAACATGGCCAGGTAGAAGGTGGCCGGGAGCACGACCAGGCAGAAGACGCGCGCCATGAAGTGTTTGGCAAACACGCGCTGAGGGCATTGTCAGTAGCTGAACACCTTCCCTTAAAACGACACTATCGGGACGAGGAACTCACAATCGTGACGGTCTTGGTGTCGCCAAGGAGCACCCAAAGCTGAACCAGGGTCAAGGATCCGACCCACGCGATCGTGAAGAGACCGACCCATTTGATGCTAAAGGTGATACCCAAACCCAGACCCGTCATGACTAGCCAGAACCACCAGCTTGCCTGGAAGGCCTTGGTAGGTCCCAATTCATGTTGATTCGTGAAGGAGACAAACGACATGGCGGTGAAGGCCGTGGCCAGGACAAGAGGCGAGTCGAGGAGGATCAGGCGAGCTTGGGTCAACAAACCATTCTCTACACAAAAGAACAATGATGATCAGCGCAATGTCACCAAATGCCAGGCGGCTCAACAACTTACCAAAGATGATCAGACCGGCTCCCATGGCAGCTGTGAAGGTGCGGCAGCCCGCAGCCTTCAAGGTGAGGAACATGGTAGGTACGAGAAGAATGCCGCAAATGGCGGGGAATGCCCTCATGGCAACGTAAGGAACATTGGGCTCCACATAGTCCATCCCGATCTCCTTGAAGTCGAAGTCGCCGTCGAAGCCCGCGAGCCAGCCGAAGAGGGTAATGAGGAGTTTGGCCAGAGGGGGGTGGACGTCCATGAAGAACTTGCCCTTGATGTATTTCGAGGCGAAGCCACCGAAGCTGGAGAAAGAGACGTGTCAGCTCAAACCGCGCCAGCCAAGGGAGGGAGGGAGAGGAGACAGAGCGCGCGCGCATCTGAACAACACGTACTGGACCTCGTCGAAGACGACACTGTCAGGCTGGTAAATGCGGAAGAGACGAACGATGGCTCCTAAAATGGTCACGCCGATCATGACCTGATAGTCGGAGATGGGAAGGAGGAAGACGTCGTTGTCTTCGACACCCTCAGAGGTGTAGTCCTCCTGCTGCCTCGCCTTGCCGTTGGGAGCAACGGCAGAGGCGGGCTCCTTCGCGCCAGCTGGGCGAGCCATGCTGACGGCCGATGAAGCTTGTAACGGTCGGCGGCGCGTTCGTACGAGACGGGTTCGGGCGATGTACGAGGTTGCGATTTGGCGTTCGTGGTGGCACAGGAGGAAGGAGAACAGGAAGAGGGAGGAGAGGAAGAGGCTGCCAAAGGGAAAGAAAGAAGTTTATGAACGAGTGTCAAGAAGCGAAGTGGGTCGTCTATAAGGTGGTCGTCATCAGGTGACGGTCGACGAACAAGGAGGATGAGGGTTTCGCGACAGCACACAAATTGTGAGTGTACCAAACAGTCAAGACAGAGGACCTGGACGTGGTCTGCCGATCTTGCTGTCACAGGAGCCAAGATTGAAGCAAGAACTGAAGCTTCGTTGGGTGTCGAACAAGAAGGATGGGAGAAAGGGGGTTGGAAATATTTGAGGCGTTCAGGATGGACCAAGGGTTCAAGCTCAAAAGAGGCCACTTTACGAATTGGGCTTGCTTTCGTCTGATGCTATTAGGTGCTAGCTCCCAGCTTGCTGGCAAGGGATAGCTGGGGCTGAACCGCGGGCACACAAGGGGGCCCTGTACTCAGGGTGGGGGATGAGGGGGCTGTCTAGGGTGCTTCAGGGGGCAAGGGTTCTGGAAGGCGTACTGGAAAACCCACCAGAGAGGGAGGCTTGGGGCTTTAATATGATACTAAGACAAGTCACCACTACAACATCAAGAAGACTTGTGTACAGCACATAAATATTTAACCGAGAATGATCAGATCAACAGCACGCATCCAAGTATGTATTAGAACGTTGCACCCTTTTGAAACACTCGTTGCAGGAAACCATTTGATCATACTCAGCACGCAATATGGCGGATATGTCTGATCAGCTTGATTCCTGATAGAGGCAAATGTTCTATGCCTGTGTCGAGTCTTCTCAATGAAGACATATCTAAGACTAGTTTCAGCAATCTAGAGTCTGAAATGATCAGTATATACATGTTCGATGATCTGCTGTCATTGTACTTGCCTATACTCGAGAACTAGCCATAAAATAAGTGTGCTCCAACCTCCCTCTACTTAAGCTATTACATCTGCAAGGCAAGCGACTCCTACAATATGGCTTCTGAAAGCTGATCCCGACCAGACCAAAGGATTGATGAGGCATGAAATATCAGCAGCGTTGCCTTTCGACATTTTGCCCTTGCATCATCCCCCACTTCCCATATTCGATGTGATTTCAGCAGCATTGATCTATAGTTTCAGTAACAAGTCATTATGTTGTCTGTATTAAGCAATTTCAAGTCATCAACTATGATGACCTTACAGCAGATATGGTGTCTTAATCTCGACTGCATATAAGTGCGTGGGTATTGACGCATGGAGTTCATATTGTGATGTGTGCTCTGTGGTCGATGTGACTGCGGACAGCGCCAAGCTAGTTACCACAGTGAGACGATGTACATGGAGAGGTTTTGCAATCCATTTAGATTGGGTTGAGAAAGGAAATACCGCTGTGTAAGAAGTCTAAAGTTTTGTAGGAGGATAGACCAGAAGGGACGTCTTTGCACTTCGAAATATTTCTTCTGATAGCACTGCGATCGGTCTGTATTGTTCACAAAGAAGCTAAGGTTTCTTTTCCTTTGATTTCTATCGTAATCCCACTGTGCTACTGAAAAATTGCCCCATGGGTATTGCTTCATGCGACGATCTCCTCCTTGCAGGCAATTCCGTACTTCTGGAAAAGAAATATGTAGATTAGCGTATCGAAGCTCCGTGCTGTTCGGGGAGCTGCTACTCACCTCCTTGAGCTCCTTTATCAGAGGATCGTTGATCTTGCTGTTCATTGGAGCGAGAACGCCCTTCTCGGCGAGGGTTCCATCCAGAACTTGCTTGACGGCAACCGCGCATGGGACACCAACTGGGACTAGTTAGCTTAACACACAATCATTTATTCGAGTTCCGATGCTCACCAAGCTTGGCCATCGCTGAGTATCCACCGGCCTCAGTGCTGCCGTACTCGCAGAGGGTGGAGAGTCTGGTTTGCTTGCTACCATCCTTCAACTCCACCTCGAACTTGTGCTGAAGACTGTGCTGTGTCAGCATTGTGTTTCTCGTGATGGCTACCTTGGACAGTCCACTTACATGACAAGATCCCGTTCTCCCTCGCCAAACTGCATCTTCTGCTCGAGGGTGGCACAGATGGTATCCAGGGGGTTTCCTCGTGGAGTGATCTTCAGGCCCATAAGTGTTAGTGATACCTGCCTATGCTAAACCCGCTCCGTGTCTAATACACGCCTGCACCTTGCCAGCGCAGTCTTGGGCGAGTAGAAACGCAGAAGACAAGGACGGTGACTTACCTTCTGTGACGAGAACATTCCAAGCCATCTCATACCGGCCAGGATATGCTCCTTCTGCTCATCGTCGTGGAACGTGCTCTTGGCGGAGATGGCCTTGATAAGCTCCGCCTCGTCCGAGGATGAAGCAGCAAGAACATCCTGTGTGATCTGGTTCCAGGGCTTGGGTTCCTTGCAGGAGGCTCGTTCGGTATCGTCGAGGAAGCCAATATCGACGAGAACCTTGACGAATTCTGGGAAGCCGGCATAGCGCAGAGTACCCCTAGACTTGAGTCAATTATGTATTCAAACCACTAAGCGTCTGACGTCCTAATATGTGTACCTAATGATGGTCTGGGCCTCCGGGATGTTATAGCGCTCCTTGTACGGGGTTGAATCTCTGTTGGGATATGCGACAAGGTTGAATCCTGCAAGGCCAGAATGTCAGTATTACAGTAATAGAAAGAGAGATGCACGGCCTTCGGCACATCGTAGACAGGAGAGTTGCGGACCTGGATAGATGCGGTATGGCTTAGCGGTAGCCATCAGATCTGTGAGGCTGCACGTTAGCCTGTGGTTCTTCTGGACAAGGTCGGGTCATGCTCGGAGTAATTCCAAGACGCGGACTGCTGAGCGCGTGCGTGGGTTCCTTACCTGGGCCTGCCACGTTGACAACCTTCCCATCTCGGTAGAAGCTAGCAGCATTTCGCAGGGCGAGAAGAACACCGCGGGGTGACCTGAAAGC
The DNA here is from genome assembly GCF_011745365.1 of Cryphonectria parasitica EP155. Taxonomy (NCBI): domain Eukaryota; kingdom Fungi; phylum Ascomycota; class Sordariomycetes; order Diaporthales; family Cryphonectriaceae; genus Cryphonectria; species Cryphonectria parasitica. The sequence goes on along the minus strand of NW_024468919.1, from coordinate 783,693 downwards.
GTTCTGTGTCAGAATTTTGAACTTCGAACACGTCCAAACACTGTGGCGAAACATACCAGGAGAACTTGTATCCCAATGGGTTTCCAGAGCTCTCTGGGGCAGGGAGACCTCCACAGTACGACAGGAAAGACGTAATCTTTCCGCCCTCCTTGTGAACTTCTTCGATAGTCTTGACAGCATCTGGAAGAAATTAATGCCATGCACTCAACGCATTTTGTCCGGAGGAATAGCTTACAGAGATGGTCGATACCCGGGTCTATATAAGAATTAGTTGTTGGTTCGCAAGGGACGTCCCTGGGAGCAAAGGGCGGGGAGAACCTACCCAGACCGATCTCGTTCATGACAGTTATACCGGCATCCTTGCATTGCTGGTCGAGCTCCAGCATAGCGGGCGAGACGTAGCTCGTGGTGACAACGTGCTTCTTCTGTCGGATGGCAGACTTGATGACGGTGGCATGGAAGGTGTAAGGGATCAGGCTGATGACGAGGTCGTGCTTCGCAAGCTCGGCGTCCAGGGCCTGATCGTTAGTAACGTCGAGGGAAATAGGGATGGCATTCTTGACACCAGCCGAGAGTGACTTGGCGGACTCGAGGGTTCTGCAAGCTGTGCAGGAGTGTCAATTGATCGATCGCAGGGTAATGAGCTTGACGTCTGGGAAAAGAGAGGAAGAACCATACCGACAGTGACAGAAATGCCTGACTCGGAAAGGATATCGAGGGTTGGACGGGTGACGAAACCAGCGCCGAGCATCAACACCCTGTAGAAATGAACATAACACCGTGAGCGAGTGAGTCTCTCTAACGCAGAGAAGATGATTGGTTGATTGATTGTTTTGCTTACTTGTGGGACGCCATGATGGGATCTTTTCCTGGCGGATCTGAGTTAGACGCAGAGGTATTTCTTGTAGGACAAGTTGTTGCAGTGTCTTGTCTGAATCGAAGCTGTCCAGCCTTTGGTTGAAAGTTTTACTGCTATGATGACTGCTAGCCGATGTCGGCCAGTACAAGCTTGTAACCCAGTTCGGGCATGTATTCTTCCAGGCCCGATGAGTCAGCACATCTCCATGATGTAGTTTTACATACGTTCCCTGCACTACATAGGTGAATGCAACTTTGGCACATGTAAGCCCTCACATATCTAAAAGACATGAAATTCATTCACGGGTCCTCGTTCTCACGGGTTGGATGCCTGAGTACTGTACAGAACAGGTCAGCCTGCTCCTGCTCATGTTCAAGTTCATGTTGGTCAGATGTAATTACTGATTATGGTAGGTGCAACAGAGGGGTACCATGCTAAGCTTCAACAGCGCTAAGCCTTCCACTTTCTGCTGCCTGCCGGAAACCTTACCGCCCCCCCTGCACTACCAAAAAACACGTCCCTAACTTTTGTCGCGAATTCACAAAAGCACCTTCCCTGCTCCCCAAACAACTCATCCCTCCATGTGTCCCTTCGCTCCAGCGACTAACTTCCCTCATTCTTTTACCCGCCATCGTATAGCATCCCTCGAGGCATGGCGACCACCCCCAATGGCGATGCTGGGTCCCCGGCAGTGGCAACCGTCGGCGATAAGTCCAAGCCGCCCCCTGGCCTCGTCATCCCTCCGCCTGGCGAGATCCGTGAGGCCATCGAGAAAACAGCCAGCTTTGTAGCTCGTCGTGGAGTGAATTTCGAGGTCCGAATACGCGAGAGCCAGGGCGCCAATCCCAAGTTTAGCTTCTTGTTGAGCGAATCCGATCCCTACAGTGCCTACTACGAATGGCGCAAACAAGAGCACAAGGATGGCCACGTTCCTACCGCCGGTCAGCAGCCTGGGGAAGGCAAGGTTTTGCCTGCAGAGGAGGAGCCCAAAGGTCCACCGAAACCTCCCGACTTCCATTTCTCGGCGCGTATGCCGCGCATCAACCAGAAGGACCTCGAGATCCTGCGGCTCACGGCGCTGTTCGTTGCGAGAAACGGCCGACAGTTCATGACGGCGCTGGCGCAGAAGGAGACCAGTAACCCGCAGTTCCAGTTTCTCATCCAAAACCACACCTTCCACAATTACTTCCAGCACATGGTCGATCAATACTCTATATTGCTGCGGGAGGCCGGCATAGGAGAAGGCAGCAAGGCCCAACAGGAGCGCATGGAGGCACTGCAAAAGGATATTGATGACAGGTATCATGTGCTCGCACGCGCTAAGCAGAGGGCTGAATGGGCGCGGTTCCAGGAAGCAGAGAGGATCCGGAAGGAGGAGGAGGAGGAGGAGCAGAAGCTCGAGTTTGCGCGCATCGACTGGAACGATTTCGTGGTGGTCGAGACGATCACGTTCACCGAGTTTGATGACCAGGTTGACTTACCACCCCCGACGACGCTCAACGACCTGCAGTACGCCTCGCTGGAGGACAAGAACAGGATGGCCATCAGCTCCAACCTCCGCCTCGAGGAGGCTATGCCCTTCGATGACAGCCCGTTACCAGCCGCGCAACAAACCCTTCCGGTCCACCCGGCCCCGGCACCGACACCACAACCAGAGTCCCGCCCAGCTGTCGAGCTGCCCATGCCCACGTCCACGCCACCGAACGCTGGGCGAGCAGGTCCTGAAGAGGACGAGGCAGCACAGGCGATAGCGGAGCGGGAGCAGGCTCGGGCGCGCATGAAGCAGGCGCAGGCCGAGGCCAGAGGGGGCGTCGGGCCCGTCAAGATTAGGGATGCGCCCGTGCCAAGAACAACGGGGCGGAACAAGGCAGGGCAACAGATGGCAATTTGCCCGAACTGCAACCAGCAGGTGGCTATCGGCGAGCTGCAGGAGCACATGCGCATCGAGCTGCTGGACCCGAGGTGGAAGGAACAGAAGGCCAAGGCCGAGTCACGCTATGCCACGACGAACTTGTCGACGTCAGATGTGGCAAACAATCTCAAGCGCTTTGCCAGCCAGCGCAACGATGTGTTTGATGATACCGGAATGCCTTTGTCCGAGGAAGAGGCCGGGCGACGCAAGAAGATCGCTGTCAGCCCCCTCGACATGCACCAGGAGGACAACAGCTTGGCGCCCGGGAATCAGCAACAGGCGGTGAGCGTCGAGGAGCAGATTAGGGCCATCCATCAAAAGTTTGCGGCCGAGAAGAAATGAGTGCCCCTCGAGTACCCCTCAAGTACCCCGCGGCCGTGTCGATGACCGACTCTCGAGAGACTTGAGCCGCCACAACCATACGCATGATCACTGGACAGACAGGGCCGAAACAATGCCTTCAGGAGGCTGGCCCTAGGGAGTACAGGACATTCCGACCAGAGCGCACCCGTACGCGAGAGAGAAGCAGAAGGAACAAAGGGAGGCTAATGGCTAGGGCGTAGGTAAGGAAAGGATTGATTCATGATTTTCGACAAGTCAAGGCTTATACCAACCAAAAGTGACAGATTGCCATCACATTTACTGCCTGTGTTGCAATGTGAAGATTATGTGAAGCACTCGCTACCGAAAGATATGTTGCACAAGTAAGGTGCAGTAATTATTCCAACCCAACAAAAACGTAATTATGTTGTCTCTGGACGCACTCGAGAGCGTGTCCAGTAGAGATATACCTTGGAGCCATGTTTCATCGCTCATCTTCAAGTAGATGGTCGTGCAAACTGAACTAGAATCTTCGACCAGGCCCATTGATCGTCAGTGGTTTGACGAATACTATTCATATTAGTTCACATAGACTACAGCGTCATAGACTGAAACGGGTTTACACAAGACCATTTGACCATATGTAGACATTGAAATCAAATGACAAAGATCAGAATCGCGAGGCCTAGTGACAAGCCGGAAGCACACCAATTGCCAGGGTAGCTACGTAGTAGATGCCCCTCCTGACTGCGCCCCCCACCCCCCCCCCCCAAAAAAAAAACCCTGCGAGCCGCTTCTCAAACGCATCGTGTTCCGGCGGGCCGGAGGCGAGTAGTTGAAGTCCTCGCCCAGCACTATGAGTGAAATTCTGCACGGCATGGCAGTCGTCCTGCTCCGTGTTGCTCCGGCAACTTTTGGCCTGTCGCTTGCGTGGGGTCCCCAGCACCAACAGCTGGCTTTCTGATGTAGCTTCAACGCCTGGTCAGCTCCAAACGAGTCTTCATTTAGTTTCCATTACCACAGAGAACTCTTCGCAACAGACACCATGCACTTCTTGACAACGAACGCAAGCCCGGAGCACAAAGAGGCTTCCGCTCCTATCTTCGATCTCAACAAGCCAGCGATGCTGGCGCGGAGCTAGCCCACGACAGCTCTTGCATCGCTGGAGGGGACCTGGATTTCGCGATCGAATGTCAAGAGGCGTTCAATCTTTCGATCGAAGCGGCAGACGACACTTTCTTGGATCTCATTGAGACCGTGATCAAGCAGGTTAAAGACGACTGGTGGGATCATGAGACTGGTGGCACGCTACTGGATCTTGTCACCTGTTCCAGGAACACATCCCGGGCTATTGAGATCGAGGATATGCTCGTGGCGCGCCAAGGGTTGAGTGCTGTCGATTCGCAAGTCTTCGTGCCAAGCGGCGACAGTGAGCTTTCCTTGCTCAAACCTGAGATAGCTATCGGTTGTCGGGATACCACTGAGTCTGTCTGGAACGAGGACCCCTTCAGCGCCGTTTCTGACGCCATGATCTCTTCGACGAGTGGCAGTGTGTCCTAAACCTGCGATTTTGAGCCACGAGATTCTACGACCAGTACTTGCAAGAATATTAGAGAAATGCGTCACTTGAGTGCATCTCTTCCGGATATCGACGCTCGCCCCAGCGAGTGTGCCGCTGAAACAAGCATCAACAACCAAGGAGAAGATGACGTTATCTCAACAAGTTGCAATGCTTCGAAACAACAGCCATCACATAGCAGCCCTCAAGCAACGATTGTCCGCCCTCCTAGCTCTCTTCGAAACACGGCTCCCTATTTCAACACGGTATTTGCACTTAAGCCGGATGTCCGTGGTACCGATTTACGCGCTCAAGGCACGAGTTTGATTCCTGGGTCTACTGTCACCAATGCCATCGATCTGACAGGTGACGACGATCCTGCACAGCCTGTATTGTGTGTATCCAAGTCTCGCTCAATGCAGGAGCAAAGAGAATTGCCTCGATCTTCTGAGCTGAGATACCGAGGCGCTGCCAGGAGCCGACAATACCAACGCACCTCTGCCAACAAGGTGATTGACAACGAATCACAAGTTCAGAGAACGAGCAGGAAGAGGCCGGCGTCAAAACTGGAATCTCCTGGGCTTCAAGCGAGTCCCAGTAAGATGCTACGGCGATATGCAGCAAAAGAGGTCCATGTTCGCTTCGACAAATTTCGGGTTGCCGAAGGTTGTTTCGATTTCTACTGGGCCAAATGGTCCAAAGAGTTCCGAACTGATAGTTCTACGTCTGTCGATATCGACGCTATTTTCGAAAACAAGTTATACGATTCGCTTCAGGTGTTTGTGCGACCTGGTGGCATACAAAACTTGCCAGTGTTGTTGGAATGGAATGAATGCAATCGCTTATTTAAGGGCTTGAATATGGAAGAACGTTTGGTCTCGGTATCAGAAGAGAAAGTCTGTCGTATGCACAAAGACCTGCTGGACGGCCTGTTCATTGGAGAACGTTCTAAGAATTCTATGGAATAAGAGTCTGTAAGCAGTCGAGCTTACTTGAGAGCTCATGAGTCCGAGGAGTATGTAATATAGTATCTAAAGCATCTGGCTTCTGCATAAATAGTACACCACCATGTTGATCTTGAAGCGGGATTGTCAGAACGCCAATTGTTATAAGTATTCTCACAATGTTCGAATCCCGTATCCTCCACCAGCTGAAGTGTTTATGCTTGAAAGCGTCAGCATCTGGCAATGGCATATTGCTGACATCATTACGACGTTGATGATATTCCGATAAAACTGGAAGAATAGTTGAGCGACCCTGATAGAGCGTAGTTCCACTAACGTAGACTAATATATCGGGAAGTCTGAGAAATTGCGAGCTTCCAGCCGTAGCCCATGTGTGGTCGTCGTCTACAAACGAGCACTGGAGCTGACCCTCAGTTCTCTATTCACACCGGAGAAGGAAGCTCCATCATAACCGGTAGCGCCGGTCACCGGGAAGGCTTTTTTGCATACACATACGAGGGAAGGAAAAGGAGAGGTTGTCTGGAACAGCGATATCTTCTACAAGCTAGGAAAATATTGCTATCAGGCCTGCGGACGATTTCCGATGCCGCTTCCAAGCGGAGTAGCGAGGGTTCCAAATTACGGTCGGAGGAGGCATTTCCAATATCATTTTGCAAGAATCGTATTGTGTTCGACGTTGCCGCAAGTACGCCCGCTTGCGCGAGACATGGTCTGATTGGACTGCAGTGATATGTGGACTTGCGTGCACAGGCCACTAGCAGAGTTGTGCATTAGCGGCCATGCGTTGTCCCTTTCCTCCCCTCCCCACCTCAGCCGCCTGCTCTAATAGCGCCTATGCATAACCTTCATCTTGCAAGAAATATCACTTCATAGTTCACCACCCGGGCTACTTGGTCACGACATAAGGATGGACCCTCTTCAAGAATTTCAAATCACCTTCCAAGACCTCATCAGCAAGATGGAGGCGCGACTCCATGAATCGATCGCGGACTCAGACCTGTTCTCCGCCCATGGGCAAGGACCGCGTCGCACCCGACCCCACGACCTGGCGGCTCTCAGGCAGCAGCTGAAGAATCGCATTCAGGAAACGGTTGATGAATCACTGAGGCAGCCTTTCAAGCAATGGCTTACTCAGTGTAGAAAGACCTTGTCGGATGGTGTTGTATCACCAGAACCATTCGCGACACCAAACGCAACGCGCACTATCGGAAAAAGCAATCAAGCCACCACCCAGGTCACTGCTGTCGAGAGCGGTGAAGAAGCTTCCCGGGCTCAAGGAAACCCACCATACCGCTTGCCTGTCCAAGCAATCGGCTCAGAGATGGTGCAAAGTCTTTCTCAGATTATCCAGCAGCGCGACTTCTCTGGGTATATTAAGATTTCCGATTTCGAAGACCCCAAACAAACCGATTTTGCCGCAATCTCTACAAGAGTCAAGTCTTTGCGATATAAACCCCGAGGCTGGTCGGTTTTGGCTATCAACTATGAACGCTTCAAACGGGACTCTGTGAAACTATATCCACTCGGGGATATCCGGGCATGGAAATTCCCCGACCTTACACTACCAGCCCAAAAGCCGGCAAAGGAACTTCAGTCATATATTAATCAACTGCTCCGCTCTCCTCCTGCCGATACAATTCCCTACTATGTTGGGCCTCCGCTCACTAGGCATTTCAACCACCTCCTTGACCCAGGAAACCTCCGTACTTTAGGCGATCTCAAGGGCGTGAATTCGATCTACTGGCATGCTGGCGAACAGAACTCCGGATCAGCATTTCATTGTGAAGATGCGAGCATGCGGTCGTGCAATTTGACGATTCAAGGTTATAAGCTTTGGATTATGATTCAGGAGAATAGCACGACGCAATTCGAAAGGTTTATCAAACGCACTTACGCCGGACCTGTTCCGAAATGCGATCAATGGATACGACACCAATGTCTACTCATCTCTCCTCAGAGACTGGAGGCTGAGGATATCAAGTTCGATTTGCTTTGCGCTGGGCCTGGCGATCTCGTAGTTACTGGGCCGCGGCAATATCACGCAGTCGTCAACTTGACGACTTGCTTCGCTATATCGATCAACTTTGTGCTTCCGGACGAGCTACCCTTAGCGCTATCTAAGACTTGCGAGGAATGTGGCCTATCATCCTTATCGTACCCAAATATATCTGCGATCGAGAGTGGCACGGGCGTCCGGAGCAGGGAACAAAACGAAATGTCTGCCGCGGCAAAGCTTTATGGCCCAGTATCAATGACAACATGCGCATCGCATGTTTCTCCCTCAGACGAACACCGCGATTCTCGTAAGCACTCATCAGCTATAACCTCTCGTTCTACTGTCTTAGCTGACTCCGTCTCTGATATCGAAGAATCAAGCCAGCCTCAGGCCGCAATGTCTGAGCACTCCTCGGTTCCTACGTTACAATCTTCATCCTCGTCAGTCGAACGGGACAGTACGGAAGAGAGATTTCCGCCTTACCCCATATCTAATGCCAACGACCCTATGCCAAGCGCGTCGCGATCACCACAGGTGCCTGATCATAAACGAAAAGCGCCAGACAATCTCCCTGCTGAGCGTACGTCAAAAAGCCCAAAAATGGCGCGTAATCTGGAACGAGCTCGTATCGATATCCAGAGATTGGTCGATGCAGTCCAAAGCAGGGACGCTATTCGCCAATTCTGCGACTTGGTCAATACAAGAAGGGAGCCGAGTCTAGAAGATTCAATTCGAAGCAGCCATTCGCATTTCCAACGCCCGCCTGGCGTAGACCTCCCTACCCTCAGCGCAGCTAGATATCTCATACTTCTCAATCGGGGGCAGCAAACCTCAAAGATCATGACGCGGATTCATCAGTATCTCTTGGCCAAAATTTGCGCTGATCATAAGCAAGGTTCTCTTCGACTGGAAAGCGATATGAAGAAAAATATCTTGCGGATATCCGGGCTCTCGAGTCACCAGTACGACTGGCAGGTCAGTCGAGGCAAGAAGTGGATAAGACTCTGCGGTGAAGATTTCGATGGTGTGCTATGCTTTATCCTTGCAGGTCGATTCAATTCTTTCGATATAGCACCGAACCGGTATCTCGACCTGGACGACGGTCAGCTTCAGACCTTCCATCAGCTCTTGAAAAAGAAGAGTAATTATACAACCTCGATCTGCTCGACCGGTAAGGCTTTCCAAGAAAGTCTGCGAGCTGAAGATATTCATTTCAGATGGGAAACTCCAAAACTACTTCCTATTAGCGATTTGGAGGAGAGCACGATGTTATCTTACTTAAAGCCTTTCAAGCCTTTACGAGAAAACAGATTTGACGCAAACAATTTCCCAGAACCGGCACGAAATCCTACTATCTTATCAGATACTGAAAAGCAATGCGACTTTTGCAACGATACAACATGCTATTGCCTTCTTCAAAGATTGCCAAAATACAATATCCGAATCAAGAGATATCACGGAAAGGGTCTCGGTCTCCAAGCGGTATCAAACCAGTTCGGTGCTATTGTATTCGAGGCGGGCACCCTTCTAGGCTTCCTTACCGGGAGGCTTGTGCCCCCCAAAACGTGCAACCATGATATGGCTGCCGCTATGGACGACTGCCAGCTCGACTGCTCGGAAATGGGCAACTGCTTCCGACTTCTGAATCACGCATGTCCCGATCATGCGGTCGCCGGCCTGAAAAAACGGAGGGTGTCCGGTCAAAAGATGCTGGCTGTCGAGGCACTTCAGGATATTCGAAGTGGCACAGAGATCACAATTGATTATGGATTGAAATCCTGTCATTTGGACTGCCATTCCTGCTGTGGATGAATAAAAATTGGCAGGTGATGTTTTCATGTATTTAAGATATATGACGGCACCGCACAAACAAATGGACATGTACCGACTTGGTCTGAAAATTCAGATTGGCAGAAGAATACGATGCTGTCCATCTGCTTTATAACTATTCCGCTGGAGCGTTCCTTGAGACTCTGGGGTAGCATTATTTTCATCTGGTGTAGAAATATATCGGAGTCATCTTCGGTGTGTGTAACCTTGATTTATTATCAAACTTCGTTACCAAAATCAGCTGGCTCGTATATATCCGGCAACGGGTAGGTAAGTTTCTGCGATCTCTTAGTATAGAACTTTGCACCCCCCTTCTTATCTTCCTTGCCTTTGCGTAGAGTGAGAAGACTTACAATTGCTTCCATCGGCGGTGGCCATGACGCATTGTTTCCGTTTGATGAATAAACATAGAACTTGCTATTCCTATATAACACAAGATAAACCTCTGCTTGACAAAGCTTATAGAACTCATCGGCCTTTTTAAAAAGAGTACGTCGGCGCTTGCGGGTAATCGCGCGTCGAAGTCGAGCTCTTTTCGAAACTGTGCTGCTAGTCATTGCAAAATGTTAAATCTGATATTCAAAACATTTCTAAAATAGCTATAAGTCAAAGGGGGGGGTTTTGGGCCGGGGTAGTTTTGGGCCACCCTGGCCACCCTCGTCAAATACACACACCCATATATATATATACTGTTTATCTATTCTATTCACCCACCACGATGCAATCCTCCTCATCAGTAGGTAATTCGACATCGCTCTCTTCATTCAGACTATCCTCGTGGCGATTAGCCGCGTTTTGAGCTCTCTGTATATCCTCAATCCCTGCAAACTTCGAATTCGGATCCATATCAACCTTTCTTCTTTTACTAGGCCTCAGAGCCTCAATCTGCCTTTTCAACGCTTTATTTTCCTCCAATGCCTTGGCAAACTCGAGGTCCCTCTCCCCATAAGCCTTTTTTATCTTCTTGAATAGCATACAGCAGCCTGGTTCCGTTCGAAGTTGTTGCCGATTCTCTAGCAGCTGATAGTATAGCTGTTTAGCCTTTCGAGGAGTTGAAAAGAGGACTGGCTGGCTTGAGGAGGCTTTTGGGGAAAGACGAGGTGCTGTTGATTGTGCTGAGCCTGAATTGGACTGGGTCTGACGGCTTGGTTGACTGTTCTCGAGGAGAAGAGGGCTCAAGAGGGCTTTTGAGGGTCTGAGAGGTCACAGACTAGTTGCTTTCCATTCAGATCTAATATTCTGGCTTGAAAGGCCTTCCAGTCGAGCCAGACGATAGTTGCTGAGGAATAAACGCTTGCCTGCGATAGTTGAATCGCCCCATTGGCCCATATTGCTGACTTTCTTTCTGTATGCCCGTTTGAGAGATGAAAAGACCCCTAGATCGAGGGGTTGAAGAACGTGAGAGGTATGAGGAGGCAAGTAAATAAGCAGGATATTGTTTTGGAAGCAAAGCCACATAAACTCGTCCGTTTTATGGCTGCCATGGCCATCCAGAACTAACAGCCTGGCTTCTGAGGGGTCTGCTAGCTGGCTATGAGAAATGAAGATCTCTTTCAGCCATTCAACTGCCATTTTATCATTTGTCCATCCGTTTTGCGTAGCTGTAAACTTCCAACCATCAAAAAGCTCCAAATCAAGAGGAAACCACTGTTGTTGTACCGTTTGGCCCTTGAAAATCACCAGAGGGAAGAGGTAGGCACCTGTAGCTGAGATACACTCGAGGAAAGAAGTCCAGGCTTTTGATCCAGGGTCTTTCCTTTGAATTGAACGCGAAGAGGAGCCTCCGAGGACTAATCCATTTGTTCCTTAGCCCTCCATCAGGCCAGCTTCATCCATATTCCATCTATTAGCTGGCTTAATAGCTTGGATATGAGGAAGATTGAAAAGACGAAACCAAAGCCGTATTACCTCTGTTGTAGCCCCATTCGTTCGTTCAGAGGCAATGCGGCGAGTCTTCCTGACCTTTATCTCTGGATTTCTCTTCAAAAAAGCCTGAGTCCATTGCACCCCGAGGGCCTGAGAGTCTCCCTGGACCTCGAGGATCTGCTGAGCAAAGTATTTGAGTTCTGAATGGCTTGGTGGAACGCCTAGGCTTTCTTGAATCAGGATCCATTCGGCTAGTCTTCTTTCCTGATCAATAGAGAGCCTTTGCTGGTTTTCGTGGGCTGTTTTATGCGATTCCCCTCCTTCTAGGCGAGCCTGAAGAGTACTCCTTGGAATACCCCATTCCCTCGAGGCTTGCCGCTGAGACTTGCCTTTTCTGACAGCCTCAACGGCCTGGGCTAGCTCAAACTCGGAATAGGGCTTCATAACAGTCAGATAAAGGTTTGCTGGAAAGATGAAGTTGTTTGGATCAAAATTGGTTGAGTAATAGCTATCAAACTAAAGGGGGTTGAAGAGGCGGTGAGGGTGGCCAGGGTGGCCCAAAACTACCCCGGCCCAAAACCCCCCCCTTTGACTTAATGCGCAGCAGTTTTGGACCGCCACCAGGGGTCGCAAGGGCCACCTGTTTCTTTTGTGCGCATACAAGCCCTGACACAAATATATATAACAATGGACTACAGCAGTATGATTCTCGAAGCTAATAGCATACCTGCATATTACAACCTTGCGGCTGCTACTACGCTTTGGAGCATTCTTACCGGAATTCTTGTTTTACCTGGCACTTTTACTTCACTTCAACAAAAAGAAGCCTTTCTTCAACATATTCCACTTTTGCCTATTGCTGCTTTTCTATGCTGTTTAGGCATAATAGGACTCAGCTGGCTCTGGTTTAAGTTTCACAAGAATTATTACTGGATCTTGTCTCATCTGTTTTTGTAAGAAATTTTATTCCTTTATATTTCTTATTAGTTCTAATGCCTTATAGACCTGGAGCTTTAAACGCTTTTAGTGGCTTAATATCGATTTTTATAAATGTTTATACAGCCAAGGACCATAGATGGTCTCCAACAGCCTGGGTTTCCTTAGGTGTCGTTTTAGTTTCTCTATGCTTTATGACTATAATGTCTAGCATTTGCAAATGGAAACTTTATTTACTTAAGCGGAAACTATTCGACGTTGGGTATAATTAAACACTTTATCTAACAGATCTTAAAAAGCAAACATAAGTAGAGAATAGAACAGATATTTATTATATAACGAAACTTGTATAAAGATATAAGTTAAATAATTCTACTAAAATTCAATGAATCTTATTTATAAACTTTCAACTTTATAATTATTAACTTTTTATATAGCTGTCCGGTACACTGTAATTGCAGATGATACTGTAGTAGTACCGCATACGTACCCAGTACCCTTGAAGGTGTAAGTACCAAGAGAGGTGCACGAGATCGGATTTGCGATCCTGCCTGATGACATACCTGGCAATTTGTTGTTCAGGTAATCGTCAATGTCGTCAGCAAGGGTGCAGAACTTGGAATTGTTGTATATTCACAGTCTGGTCTTGCAAATGTTTTTGTTCTGGACGTATATACTAGCACAGGCAGCGTGAGTGACCCATTGCATACGCATTCGTTCTGGCCTCGACCCAAGTCAGGTTCTGCAGCTTGAAAAGTGCACGAGGGTTTGCTTGTTGTGGATGTCGTGACCGCTTTTGACCGGGATAAGCCCGGAGGAACTACACTTGGAACTGCCTGGCTGCTAGACGTTACCTGAGCCGCGGAGGTTGAGCCTGGGCGACCAGACGGGACCAAGAAGGATTGGCTGGTGGGCATGGTCGCAGTCTGGGCCGAGGAGACTGAGCCTGGGCGACTAGACTGAACCGGGGAGGATTGGCTAGCAGAAGTTGAGGGGTATTGCTGGCCCTGAGACAAAGATTGGGAAGTCATAGCCGAGCTCGCTTGTGTACCTCCATAAATGATCGCAGACACGCAAGTCTCATTGCCAGCACACAACCTGCAGAATTTAGCCGAGATACACCGTAAGAAAAACTACTCAATACGAACTATATAATATTTGCAGCTCCGTCTGGAGCATTCTGAGGGACGAGGAAGCTCTCGTCCGTACAGGTACCTTCATCAGACGTATAGTGAACTGGACCGTAATCGGAAGGAAATACAAGGCTTACGTTGCACTGTAGCTGGCATGGATGACTTGTACTATTAAGGAATTAGCATCTTGAAGAACAATATTAGAACAAACCCTACTCAGCAGTAATCTAGCCTTGGAGGCTCGAATGAGAAAGCGATTGGACTCTATGCATCAGGAGCTGAAGATGCACACAGCTCGCTATCAGCTAGAGATACTTTATTGTAACAGAGTCGCTGTGTAGTCTTATATTTGTATTTCTTATTCTCGAGAATCGCAGAAAGGTGCTGTGGTGCTTGCATTTGAGATCAAGTCTCCTATAGCTTAGGAATCGCAATCTGCCACAGCAGAGCTGAGCATACGGCGCAAACAAGGTCAATGATATTTATTCAGCTGTGCTCCAGGGCTGGTTTGCGTTGGCTGGACCTCTGTTATGATGAGAGAGTTGACTCGTCTTTGAAAATTCTTGCATCTGAGAAATGTTTGTATAGATATGTCGTGAGCTTTCAAGAAATAGTTTAAAAAAAGATTTATTGTCACATAGCAATGTTAAAGGCGCCAAATTGTTATTATTATTCTTTCTTGCTTTCTTTTGTTTTATTAAAAAAAAATGAAGAAATAAATAAATTTTACAACATCTTTTGCATGGTGTTTTGCTTGAACCAATGTCTTGAGCAGGACTGTCTTGCCTTCCCTGCCGTGCTGCATCACACAGGCTTAAGAAAACAGCTATAGCACGGTATATAAAAAAGAGCTTAACCTCTAGCCCTTTCACACACCTGCAGTACAAAGTCATCAGCAATTTCATTCACTTATCATATCAAAAAAAAAAACCAAAAAAAAAACCAAAAAAACCACCAAAAAACCAATATGGCAGGACAAACAGCAGGGCAGACAGGAAGACAGATGAGATCGCAAACAAAAGCGCAAACAGAAGTGCATAGTGCAGCGAAGCAAACAGCACTAAAAACTGAGAAGGAGACTGGGGCGGAGACTGAGAAGGAGACTGGAGCGGAGACTGGGGGAAAGACTGGGGCGGAGATTGAGAAGGAGACTGGAGCGAAGACTGGGACGGAAACCGCAACGGAGAATGGGGCGGAGACTGGGACGGAGACCTCGAGAGATACTGGAGGAAAGACGCAAGCAGACAAAGGTGAAGAGGCTGGAGGAACCGAAGAAACTGGACAGACCTCCATGGGGACCGGAGGGCGGGAAGGGAGTGACAATGAGCACATCGCAGGATCCCTTGCATTGCAAGATAACATTGATCAACTCAGCAACAGCCTCCGCGCCTTTCATATCTCCGTGCCGGCCACGGAAAGCCTGGGCGCGCGGGGCGGCCCGACCGAGATCTATTTTGCCCGAGATCCCTATGGAATAAACCCTGAAGGCCATGACATCAGCTGACTTGTCATCGGGCATATTCAGTTTGCCCTCAGAACGATTCACAAGGAGGCTCATCTTTTCGCCGTGGACCTGCCACCACTGAGGGCCGGGTGGCGTCGTCGACTGGCATTCACACGCATTGGATCCGAGTATAAGGCCAAAAAGGCCCAATTCCTGGACCACGTAGGAAAAGGCGGGACTGTTGACTCACTGTCAGATCCTGAAGTCCTTGAGGTAGAAGGTAACCACCTCAATACACTACTTCAATTGGAATCTGCGAGCTAACACTACCTTTAGGGTTTGATAAACGTGCCCGAGACTTTATCCTTGAAGGGGTCGGTCCAGAGCTACCTCCTGGAGGCCTATAACCCTAGCCCTAGCTCTCCCCAGAACGTGCGGACAATGCGCGCTACGCTCTCTCGCTTGCGCGTGCGGTCGTGTCCAAGCAGCCTCGCCATTCTGCCGCAGTCATATCTGGTGGGAGTAGCCGCGAGCACACACGCTGTCACAGGCCGTCGCGGGCGACAGACGACGGGATACGGAGGCGCGGGCGGCTCGCGGCGACGGAGCGGCGTGGCGGCACAGCGCGCGAGACGAAGCGCGCTAGGCCCGGTCGGGCGACTAGAGGGGGCTGATTAGGTAAGGCAGAACTGGTGCCGAACAAATTCGCACTCCGCCCCAAACCCCGCGCCAGGCCCAGAGACTAGCACTATAGTGCCATAAGTGCCTCCTAATTTCAAGGCACGCCAGCATCTCTCCACCACTAATTCGACAGACCTCCGCCTGCGCCTGACATAATATCCACCACCGACGTCTCTCTCCCCTCCTCATTTCTATCGCTACCTTATCTGTTCCCTAAGAGCAGCAGAACAATAGTACATGTAGAGCACGAATATTTCGACAGTCTGCCTATTGTCATCCCTTTTCCCAACTTCACAAGGCTCATTCTTATTCGTTCTCTGCTCTCTCACTCTCACTCTCTTCAGGTCCTCCCTCCTCTCCCGAGCGCTGGACCTCCGCCTCAAAGCTTCGCGATCGGTCGACCCCCCCTCAACACCGCCAAAACGGCTTCCAACACAGAGAACGGCGGCGCCCAGGCCGCGGGTGCTGGACTTCCGCCCAGGTCCCCCCTTCCTTCGGCGGGGTTGAGCAGCGGCAGCGGCAGCGCGGCGTCGTCGCCAGCCTCGTCGAGGTTCCCCAGGCCCGTGATGCAGTCCATGTCGAGTTTGCCCGACACGCGACAGCAGTCGTTTGACGAAATCTACGGGCCACCCGAGAACTTTTTGGAGATTGAGGTACGCTGGTCTTGTCTTGTCTCAGCGCTCTCATATATTTATATACTTCTTTTCTTTCCATCAGCAACGTCCTAGCAAGAAAGATCAAAGTGCTGATGTTTTCCAATGACAGGTCCGTAACCCGCGCACGCACGGCATCGGCCGCCACATGTACACCGACTACGAGATCGTCTGTCGCACCAACATTCCCGCCTTCAAGCTGCGACAGTCAACCGTTCGCCGCCGATACTCGGACTTTGAATATTTCCGCGACATTCTGGAGCGAGAGAGCGCCCGCGTCAACATCCCCCCGCTGCCTGGCAAGGTGTTCACCAACCGCTTCAGCGACGACGTCATCGAGGGCAGGAGGCAGGGGTTGGAGAAGTTCCTCAAGATTGTGGTCGGACACCCACTGCTGCAGACGGGAAGCAAGGTGCTGGCGACTTTTGTGCAAGGTGCGTGCCGATTTCCCTCCATCGTGCTTCTGCTTCCGACACGTGGACTGACAAGTGCATAAAGATCCGAACTGGGACCGTAACGCGTGGTGACCTCCATGGACATTCGTTCGTTTGTTTGCAGGGTCCCTCTCCAGTTCGTCCTCCCTTTCTGCTGCCTGGCACCATCACCACCACCACCACCACCACCACCACCAGCGTACCCAGCTTCAGCACCGAAAGCTGCGCAAGCGACCTCCCAAGGGATGGGTGGAGACCGCAGCCCTGAACAAGCCTGCGAATGTCGAGGGCGAAGATCAACAGGACCTACCTTTCTAATCACCATGATGAGGTTGAATTTTCTTGCGATAGTACTATAGCGGACGTTTCGACAGAAGGGCAGGGGAAGGGAGCGTGCTTGTCGAGAGAGGGGGCTCTCCGCCAAAAGTGAAGAAAACGGGGGTTACAAGATTGGATTTATCTCGTGACTGTTGCTTTCTCTTTTTTCTTCGTCTCTCTTCTGTTTTTTGGTGTACTCCCATTGTTCTACTGCAAATACCACATTATTGCCATGCTGGCAGATCCTCAGCTCTAGGTAAGGGCGGTGATGTTTGTCATTGAAGAAATATCCCCTGACAGCTTTTGATGTATTGTTCCATACCTCCAATTATATGTATATGTTCATGAACTGCAGCGATGATTCTACGTGGTGCTTGCGACCCAAGATCTGCCTACTTCTTTCCTCCTAGGTACAAGTTTGCCTGTATGCTAGATACGTAACGCCAGAAAGCCTCTCAGCCTCCTCAGAGATTGTAAAACGATACAAGATTTTGACATTGGGGTAAGGGCAGGGACAACTGATCTAACGCGTATTTATTCATCTCACGCCCATTCGCTTTTCCGACTGTCCTGGAGACTCATTGCCAAAATAAGAAACAAGGCTCTCTCAAATCAAATTTAAAAAAATCAGTGCTATATTCGCTTTGAGACCGAGCTTCCTGCTCACCGCTATTTTCGCTCATCCTCGGGCCTGCTATTCCCTGGCCTCCGTAGATTCGGATCTCATCTGTCTCTGAGCCGTTTTGTATAGCATGATGATGACTTTTCGTCGTGAAAGCGGCGCTGGTAGTCTTGAAAAGCGTTGCTGATCGTTTTTGCAATCTTCCCAACCTTTGCCCTCTGTTCGGCAACGTCGCGCCGGAGATGTTCATTCTCCAGGCGAAGCACCGCTATCGCCCGCCCTTTGTCTCTCTCTCACAATTGCAATAGCTGAAGTTGGAGGTTGTTGATCTCCTTCTCAAGCTGCTGGATGAAAGTATCTTTTGCACTGGTCGCCCGGAGCTGTTGTGTGAGGGGCCCGGTGGGTTCGGGTGGCACAGCAGACCATGGCTGTTGAAGTATGTTGGCCTAGCCCTAACCCTAGCGCCTTACACTCGGAGGCTATCAGTGTATTTCTGGAGGAACATAATGATGATTTTATCACCTATATGTACGGTGTGAATGCTATTGTAACCCCGTAATGATTGTATAGCCAATGCCAGTGATATGACTATGGCTAGAGGATACACGAAAGGGACCAGTTCGGAACGGTCATATTCTTTTCCGATATTTGTCAGCCATGCGCCATGGGTATGGTCAAAAATGAATGCATCCCTTCCCACAAAGTACATGTTGATTTTCGTTCATCATTGGCCCACACTACGATGTCAACAGTACATCAAAAGATGGAACCGCTCACACTTGGCTGCTCAAAGTGGCAAAAGAGTAGCCAGATCGCATCGAACCTCCTCAATAATGACTCCAGGCTTTGGACAAAACATGATCTCCAAGATATCGAACAGCAACTTGCGCGATCTGAAGAGCATGAAAACTTCACAGTCCGCTCCATCAGTGGTGCACAAATATTGATAGCAAACTCTAGGTTACTGCGATCATCACAAACAGGAATCAGAAATGTAGCTCCTGGAATCCTCTCACCACTCTGTGTTGCCTAGCAACGTTTTTGATATCAATCATATTCAGTTATATTGATCGCCGTACCCCGGACAATTGTTCACTACCACAATATCGTTGTTTTGATTTCCCACAGCGTAATATCTAGGTTCAACAAAAATTATTAACAAAGATCTTGAATACAGATTCTCAGGGCAACACGGGCACACCTAAGATTGACTAGATAGTTCCAAGCTGTCGTGGAGACAACGGCCTGTCTGGGTTTTCTGCTTCTTCGAGCAAGTGCAGCAACTGACGCATGCTCCGCAGTCCTTATGCACCATCTTCACAGTCTGCTTGCAGGTAATACACTGCATTCTTGTTGTCTTATCAGTGTGTTTGGGCCTGGTATAGCAGAGAGAAGCAGCGATGGTGCTCTGGCACTCTTTTTCGTAGGCTCGCTTGAACCCGGTATGAGGCGGTCAGGCTTTTCACTGCATGTTTTTCAGAAGCAAATCGCAAGGCAACCAGAAGGCAACCAGCCTGTGCTTGTAGCAAGCAGGCGAACCACGTCTGTTCTCTTGCCCCTTCTATACAGCTTTCTTTACAAAATGTAGACCTTGGTATCGTCCTTGTATGTTCCTTCTTGCTTACTCTGCTTCGTTTCCGTTTCTTGTCTGCGTTTGTACTGCAGGTTTAGTTCCTCTTACCACTCTACTCACCCAATTCGTCCTCCGTTCTGACCTCAGACTTTTCTTTACCTCACCGATCCGGCGGACCGCTCGATTTTAAGCACCGCTCTAGAGCTCTGCTGCTCAGGCACTAACATCACAGTTCCCTTGGACCCTGATTCCGTGGTTACTCGCAGCAATTTGAAAATGTTGGTCACGATAGATCCCGAAAGTGCATCGTCACAGTCTCGCCGGCCGGGCAAGAACAATACTGGGGCCAAAAGCCAGGAAGACAACATCAAGATGAACAACGCAGAGGTCGACACAGCCACTATCATCAACCGGGAAATTGATTTTGGTGTTGGCGTCTCTTCGGAAGTCCAGACCGTTGAAGACGAGAATGGCGACCTATCACCGATGATCCGACCGCCTGATTTTCCTCCGATCTATCAGTCCCAACTGATAGACGAAGTCAAGAGCATCTATGTGGGCTTAGTGATGGTCGAGTCCAAATGCAAAGACGTGGACAAGGACTACATGTCCTCAACAGGAATTTCGCTCGACATCATCAAGTTTCTAGAGAAAATTCCGCAAGCCAAGTTGGTACTGCTTCAAGATGGCGAGATGCAGCCATACAAGACGGTTTGCACTTGGTTTGACAAGGTGCAGGGCGACACAGTAGGGGGAAATAAGAATGACCAGTCCACAGCCCCTCGGGAGGCCTCTGCTAATTCTCATATATCGGAGAAGAGTTCTCAATCTCCTAACCTCGAGGACTATCTGTCTGCATTCCAGGTAGCTCTGGAGTCGCGTGCCGAGGAACTAGCATGGCCCGAGTGCGAGGAACTGGTCGCGGTCACAACGGCGGAAATCGGAGAAGAGGGTCGCAGAAAAGTGCTCGGCCAAAAAAGCCTTCTCGACGTCGCATACAACCTGGTCGACACACTCCTACTCGACTTAGAGACCGCGGCAGAGAAGAAGGCTGCCAGGGAAGAAGCAGAGAAGGCCGCTCAAGAGAACGAAGACAAGAATGACTCGGACCCAGACCCCGAGGCGAGGCTGACGGGAATGCGTGGAACGCTAGGCGGCGCGGAGGCGCGGCGCAGAACCTCCGGCTATACGCAGCAGGCAGATCCCAACAAGACGCCCCGAGAAGAGGGGGAGGCGGCTATCGAGGAGGCGGCTCGCCTGGAGACAGAGGCAACTCCTAAGGTGACCGGTATTGCTGCAGAGTGGCCGGGCAAGGACATGGCAGATACGGCAGTCGCCACTTTTGCCGATACCAAAATGACGAGTACGGAGAAGCCCAGGACCGGAACGCCAGCCGATGCTTGCAGGCCGCTGCATGCCGGGAGCCAGCATAGGAAGGTCGGCAACCAAACCTGGGTGCTTATCGACGGCTATTTTGCTATCAGTCTCGCCGTGGAACAGTTCCAGGCTCTTCTTTCGCTCCACCGCATATTACTGTATGAACACCATGACTTTCTCACAGCATCGTGCCACCCCAACGTATCGTTCGCACTCCGGGAGCTCGTCACAAAGTACGCCATGCCGGCGAGAATGTGGGAGCATGGCCATGCATTCCTTCCTCGAGGTCCTGCGCAGACGGCTCCCAGAATCGCAGGAAATTTTGAGCACTTTCATCCGCCTGACCTATGCCATGATGTCTGTACTGGAAGAGACTGTCCCTTGGTACAGGGAGATCTGGATGGAATGCAAAGGAGATTTGGCCAGATACGGGTGAGTAGAGGCGCTGCTCCTACAGGTCCTCCTATACAACAGTCGGGTACGCTGCCAGAGACTGATACCTGCCTCGCAGAGTGGCCACTCTAGGCAAGGAGATAGATGCTGCGTGCTGGCAGGACATCAGCGGGGCTGGCTTCCCACCCGTACCGCAGCCTGGTCCCGACATGGGAATGCCGAAAGTCATCGAGCGCGCCGGCGGCGACAGGGTCGTTTTATGTCCATCCTTCCTTCTGCGATTCCGAAAGGGAGAGAGAGGAGAGTGGTGTAAAAGGCGAGGGCGATCAGCCCATTTCGGCTTATTCTGTGCCGCTGGTGAAGATCGCCGGCAGTGCGAGGACCACCAGATCTGCTGAGAAGCCAGTAAGCGAGGGTAGGCTATCGAGTACCGATGAGACCGAGCATAGCGAGGGCGAGTGTACCAAGCCCGAGGTGGAGGCGACGCTTCGAGTGCCAGACGTGGACGACTCGCAAGATGCGAAGGGCTGCGACGCAGGCCCGGGTAGAGCCGCAGCCACAGCCCCGGCTGCTGATCAAGTCGCAGACCCGCAGACGTCTACTCGGCTAGTCGAGAGCGCGCTTCACGCAATCTCGGGGACAAAGGACCCTGATAAGGCTATCGAACGCTGGATTTCGAGAGAGAGCAATAGCATTGAGGAAGACGATGCGGACGACTGGACACTTTATTAACAACAAAAGTCACAAGTCGGTGTTTTCGCTGACTCACAGGTGGTAGACCAGGGATGAAGAGTCCAGATGATTGCGATTTAAGATTCGAGGGGGGCAGGCAGTTGGAAGAGGCCTCGATACTCTCTCCTTTGAAAGTCCTCCCATATAAAGGTCTGTGGCCAGTAAAATACTGACAGGGACGAAAGTCGCCATCCTCATAGAAAGGCAAGATTTTTTAATTACAGTCAAACGGCACCTCTAATTAGCTTTATGATGATGGTTTTTAAGATTACGAGTAAAGAGATACAAAGTAATTGCTTTTCAGCTTTAAGAACTGCATACCAGCATATGCCAGGCAGGTAGTACCAATCTGTTACACGGCTAGGGTGCGCCTAGCACAATGGCAACCGAGTTAAGCGCCGGGGGCAAATTGGCACCATCTCAGCAACGATGAGTTGGCGACGATCCTTCGTGAACACGTCGACCAACGTGCAGGAATCTGGAGCAGTTGGGCATCAAGGCATCACTACCAATGTAACCCTCGCCGTCTATAAGAGGGCGAGGTCAGGACGACCTGATAGAAGGAAGAGGGAGGAACCAAAAAAAAAGCACTCCTTAGACTCGCTTAGCAATTATCGTTAAAACTGAAGCTAATTTCAAGCCCTCCACCAGAGCCCTTGTAACACAATCAGAGGACACTTCTTCATCCTACTCTGCAATGCCTCGACACATCACGCACGGCTAATTGCAATTCTTTACCAAAAGCAGTGTCTCGCTTTTGAAAAGCATTTCCCTTCTGTGATGCATCGCCCTTACTCTTCCGACTGTCGCTGTTTCTGGTGGTAGAGCCCAGGGGCTGACGGTTGTAGAGTTCCGCTCTTTCGAAGTCGACGATCATAATGTTCTGATCGTAGGTGAGATTGCGTGCTTCAGCGTCGCCATGGAGGACCTGGAGCTGATGCAGGCTTGCAAACGCACTTTTTACTGCACTGATCAGTTGCGCCTCTTCTAGCAGACCAATGCAGCTGAATAGCGGCCGTCCGGCCCAACTAAGTACGAGGAAGTGTCGAAAGACACGACAATCGAAGTAGTATGGCAGGACCAGTTCTATTAGGCCAAGACACACAGGAACATGTTTTCCCTGCACGGGACGAAGGCGGTCATAAATTTGCTCCTCGTGCCGCAGACGCCTCAGGTATCGTCTTTCCACACCCTTGGCAACAAGCGTATACCCATAAGCGGACAATCGCACCTTGAAGAGCGCTCCGACAGCGCCAGACAGGTAGAGAGGGACGGCGTCCGCGTCAGAGCCACGATCCTTAGCCAGTTGAGCGCGGAGGAGCTGCAGAAACGTCGCCTGGCTGATGTGCGTAGAGCCGTGCCTTGCAGCGTTAGGACAGCTCTGGTCGATCGGTCTGCCATAAGCCAGGCCAAAAAGGCATTGATGACTGCAGTATGGGCGTTCTTGAATTTTCTCTCGACCTGCGTCGACTTGTTCCCGGCCCCCTCTGCTTCTGCCCTGCTGCTGGCTGCTGGACGCTGCTCCTGATCCGGCTGGCAGTTTGCCTGAGCGCATCGACCGTTCCGCAGCTGGTGAGGAAGGGCCAGCATCATCATCATCTACACTATCATCCCGTAGGTTAGGCTTAATATCAGCTGTATAACAGCTCGACTGAGTCTTGATCGGGGAACGCTGAAATCCGCGCCAACGCTGTGGCTTGTAAGGGGAATTACGAGGCTTGTTGCCCTTCCGAACTGTCTCGGGGATCCTGCTCAACACATCGTCGTACTCCACTGCCCAGGTATCAAGCCGCGCAGCCGCGTCGTGCCACGATTGCGGAGGTGCCTCTGCGCGTAGGGACTGCAGCACAAAGGCAAATACTTGCGCCACGGCCATCCGGTGCAGCCTGTTCGCATCGTCCTCGAGAACGTCCAGGTTTGGCACACTCACAGAGTAGTAGACGATGGTAGGATCATCCGGGATATGCAGGAAGACGAAAACTTGTCCCGTGGAGATATAGCCATATTGTATGCCCTTACCAACCATATAAGAGAAAAGTTGAGTGACCACGGCAGCGGCAAGCGCCCTCGACATGGCCGCAAAATCGTCTGCAGCTTTGTTGATGACGTCGCGTCCTGGCTGGATCTCGGACGCCAGGCCCGTGACGATCTCGTCCTGCGTCAGCTTGTGCGGCGCCTTGTACTCGATCGCCGTCTTGGGGATGCTCGTGCCGTCCGACATGCTGTAGATGCAAAAGTGGTCTGCCCGAGCGCCTTTGCCTCTCGCCGTTGGTCGGCCCGCCGGTGTTCTGCTTCGAGCCCTCGAGGTCGGATTCGTCGAGGCATGGCCGGCATAACCTGAGCCCAAAGACATGTGTTCCAGAGACTCCGACAAGTCTTGGTTGCTATTGCTGTTGCCAAGGTTCGTATGGCTCTCGAAGGACACGGTTCCACGAAGCCCAAGATGATCGCGCAACAACGGATTGTCGTGGACCGCGCCGATCAACTTCTGTACTGCATTCTCTACGGTATCGCGCTCGAAGTACCGCAGGCCGTGCTCGCTACTGATGGGCCCGATCAGAGACTGTACGTAGTCTAGCTGGTGTTGTGATGGGAACTGCCGCAGCGAAGTGAACGATGGCTCCGAGAGACATTCCCATATGTCCTCTTGTCGCGCGGGAAAGTCACTCCATGGGAGGATCTGACGTGGGTAAATTCGGCCGACAGGGTTCGTCGTGTCGCCTTGAGTGGTCCAGGAAGGATCGGTGACAACTTGGATAGCAAGGCTGAGGGAGTGGCAGGCCTCAAGATAGGGTATAAGCAGTTGTAGCTGTACGACCTGTTCCGCTTCGTCTCGCCGGCGTTCCGCTTCAGCAAGCTCTTGTCGAAGTTTTGCGATTTCATCCTCCATATCGAATTTGATGGAGCGTGATTGATGGAGCGTGATTGATGGAGCGTGACTTTATATGCCTACAAGACAAAGGAATGCTAGCGCCCCTCAGACTCCAACTGTTGGCGGGGCAGTGCGGGGAGACGTCTTCGGGATATCTCACCCGCTGCACAAAACCCCCTTGCAGCCCTATGGTAGGGCTTGGACACATCAGAAGTCAACATAAGTATCGAGGGTTAGGGTTAACGACAATAGGGTTAACGACAATACTCCTGACATTATACAACCCCCAGGGATTAATTTTCACACTTCCCCACCCAAGCAGTACATACGTTACTAGACGGAACATCAGTTCAAAGTCAGCCTTACTCTAATAAATAAATGCTCACATAGTAAGTAAATCCAGGAATTCACGCAATACTTGCTTATAATGAGTATTTCTTAAAGATAGAAATTGGTTAAAATGGAGAGGAAATAACAAATTCGCTGCAAGAATATGTATTGCTCAGGTGGCGAAGTGTGAAAATTAATCCCTGAGGGTTGTATTGCTAACATAAACACATACGGTGACATTACGTAACAAGTTTAGGTTTCCTGGTTCTGTGCCCCCCTGTACTAATAATCCAGGTACCTCTAAGTATTTTATCTTAGCTAATCAGACATGTTCTGCCTCCGCATCGGTGTATAGTGCTATCGCACTGGGGGGCGCAGACCACCGTAAGAAGCTGATGCTGGATATGTGGTCGGTCCCCTACCGTACCCGTTACCTGTGTATGTAACCCTAGATAAGGACCTGCAGTGGTGCCTGGTGCACGAGCTGTAGGAGTTGAGAGCTCACACAACCCGCGCGAGTCGCGCGATTGGCTGGAGCGACCCGGGACGGCCGGGCGAGACTTCCACGAAACTTGCAAAGTAGTTTTGTCATCCGGCATGCATCAAATCAGATAAACATCACAGCTGACCGGGCAGGAATCGATCCATTGGTTGCTCTGGAAATGGTATGGTTTGGCTGTTATGCCTCTTCTGCCATTAGTAACTCAATTTGCCAGCAATGTCACCCAAGGCCACGTCGCAACCTGCCTGCTAGGGACGTTTTTGATCTCGAGTGCAGACTTCCGCAAGGCTCGTCAGTTTCTCCCATTCTTTTCATGCTCTACATCGAGCCTCTTTTCAGGTAAAGCGCCCGTCAACCAGACAGGAAATATGGCTGAGTTTCGACGTACCGGCCATCGCGACGAATGCAAGCAGCCCTCTTCTCCCGATCAGGTAACAGACTTGGTTGGTGATCCGTGTGATGCACCCTGCTCGCCTTGCCTGGGGATATCGAGAAGATTCCGACACCCGGCGATCCCACTGATCGAACCAGAGGCAGCCTGCGCACAACTGAAGAATCTGGGCTTTGACATTGGCCGTGGATCTCACCTCGACCGCTGCCTTCCAAAGCTCATCGCCGCGTTCGACGATGCCCTTTCGGGAGCTCTCTCGGCCCAGCACGTCTTCCAACTGCCCTGTCAAGCAAGTCAAGTCGGTAGTATGCAACTGCAATGCGGCTGAGAACCCATTTCTCATGGTTTGATGGACGATATTCTCCGCAACAGGCCGCAGCCGCGTAATTTTCGCCGAGCTCAGTCCTTCCAATTTGTCATCTCCGCAACAACTGCCCTTGTCTTCACGATCGTCGTCATCCCCCTCCTCGGATGCCTCGTCCTCATCCTTATCATTGCTGCCTTTATGATCGGCAATGCAGTCCTCCTCCGGATAGCAAGCCGCGAATTGCGAGACGACTTGGTTGGTGGGCGGATCGATGGATTGAACCCTCTCGAAACGCACTCTTTGGGATTGCCAAAGCCGTTCGGACTCGTCTTCGGCCCTCCGCCAACACCGAGGCGCATCCGATGTCGATATGTCCCGGCACCTTGCTTCGATTAGACCGAATACCACGGGAAAACGGGTCTAGACACATACCCGTCTCTGCCATGCCATCGTCCCCCTTTGAAGATGCGGTTCCGCACATCGTGTCCGATCCGCGCCTTCGCGCAGCACAACGTATTGGAGAGTTCGGTCGTGACAAGCTCGTCTCCTAACTCCTCGACGTGGCAGAGGCGCCCATAGACTCTGGCGACTGACCAATGTCTTCCTACATTCTGAAGAAGGGCTATGAACACCTCTGCTCCCAGGTCAATCTGCTGGTATTTAGCAGACTCCACTCGAAGTGTTCCTAGTTGGTCTGACAGGAAGCTGTCGAGAACCATCATGGGGATGATGGGAGATGCAGGCAACAAGGACCCTTTGCCACGTCCTCCATGATCACAATTCGTAGCGAGGTCGATACGAGGTGCTGCGGGAATTGCCGAGCAGGGGGGCGTTGATTTAACTTGAATTGCCAGTTAAAACGACGCCCCTCCCTCGGTCCTTTTCCTGCTGTGGGGCCCTAGGTCGATATACATATGACCTGCAGCTGATAAGACATGCACAAGCCCTGCTCTCCTGCACTTTCTCTCCCAATCGTGCTTCGCAACTCGGGGTCCGCATATTATCGCCAAACACGGGTTCGGAGCCAGCTCTTCAGTTTGGTTGGCAGAGAGTCTCAAGTCGTGAGCGCCTTATATTGCTGTCTGACGACTCGATCTGACACCTGTATAGACAGCTGTCGTTGCGATATGTCTGCATCAAAATCATAGCACTAAACATCGATCCGAATCGCGAGATTCAAGCTATGAGGCGAATCAACGATGCCGACTCGTCACACGAGGGTTTGCCATTTATACGGAAACATATTGATGAGTTTCAGCTGCATGGACCAAAGGAAGTGCATCTCTGTTTCGTTTCTTCGCCCATGAGAGAGACCCTCTTCCGGCTTCAGAAACGTTTATCACGCCGTAGGCTGCCACTGCTCATATTCAAGCTCTTCACCTTCTGTCTCCTTCTGGCTATCAATTTCTTGCATACGGAGTGCAGGCTCATCCACACAGGCAAGCCTTTCAACTCTCTATACAATCACCGCTAACTAGAAACTGTCAGACATCAAAGATGATAACATCTTGGTAACGCTAGAAGACGAGATAGTGCTGACTGACTTTGTTGCCTTACTTATGAGCAACTCTCAACCTAAGCATGTCCGAACCGACGGGCGTGTGGTCTACAGCTCTCGTGTTGATTTCGGTTCTTTATGTGCCCTCGATAGCTGCCCCAATTAGCTGATTTTGGTCTCGTCTATCCCGGGTTGGATGAGGGTAGAGGTCATGTTTCCGCCATTCAACCCCACCACTTTCGTGCTCCAGAGGTGCTACTTGGGTGCTCCTGGCCCTGCAGTGTTGACATTTGGAATCTCGGCTTGCTCGTTAGTAAGATCCTTGTCAATAATGGTCGGTTGGCTTTGCGATGCTGATGATAATAGATGTAGAATCTCTTGGAAGATGTTAACCTGTTTGAAAAACCAGCTGGCGAAGATGGAGAATATGATGCCTATGTCGACTTGTTAGGCGAACCGCCGGAGGAGCTTGTGATCAGGGAGCGATATTTTCGTGCACATAGACTCAAGGAACCCGTCAAAGACATGCACGGGAAGGAATACGTCACTATCAACGAGTTCTGGGGCGGCCCGTTCTTCGCCGACGATAGTAAGTGATGCCATACAATATCGGACCCGAAGAGACTTACATATTTACCCAAAATTAGATAAAATCTTCCGTAGGGATCTCCTTGGAAGAGGAAAGGCCTTAGCGAATACAATCACAGAACTATCAGGCGAGGAGAAGGATTTGTTTCTCGATTTTGCTTCTGATATGCTTGGATAGCTACCCGAGCGTAGGAAGACCGCACAAGAGTTACTCGCACATCCCTTTTTCAATTCCCTCTTAATGGACCGGAATCGTCTGTTGTGATTGATGGATTGATTGATTGATTGATTCACAGGCTGTCCCTTGAAGATGGCTAGCCTGAGGAACCCACTTCCGAAGTCGAAGCGGACATGCACGGAACCATCATGCTGCCTAAGTCAGCTCATAGCTACTGGTTAGCCTGGTATCAGCCAGCCTTTCAATCCCGATGGAGAACCAGACCCGGGTACCCACTAGGCTAAGGCAGTGGTGAGAACCAAGGAAACTCACAAGATCTTTGTCGATTAGGTCGAGAACGAAGAAGAACTGCTCGATAGTTTGGTTCTCCAGGGAATCCTTAATGTCTCAAGTATTTCTTAAATTCAAGTTGCAGCTGAGAGGCAGCCTTTGGGAGCTAGATAGTGCTCGAGACTACATTCATTTGACCCTTGCGTTCGCAACTGAAATAAATATCCTCTTTGCTTCAAACGTTTGTGAGCTCGTGTTGATGACCCACTTATGCTGGGATCGCTTGAACAAATTCGTCTACTACCTCTGCCATCGATCGTACCAGAGCTCGCCCCAAACTCTTCACAAGACCGCCTTCCGCTATCCAGAGCTTTGTGCAGAAATCATAGCCGAGGCTTGGTCGAAGATCTCGGAGAACAGCGTCCAGACACTTATTCACCGCCGCAGCAACACCATCCAGGAAGTATATTACCTCGTCCTCTACGCGATCTCTTGACATATAACTCAAGCATATGTTCTTGTACAGGTGAATTTTGCGACTGTGTCATACCTCCTGGACCTACGCATGGCGAGCCGAGAACCGAGTCACTCGCTTCGGACTTCTAATCGTCTTGCTGTATAGAGTGCACAGGCCACCCGTTGCTAAAATTAGATCACCGTTAATTCATCTGCGATTGCATGATCGCGCCGACACATCTTCAAAAGCACTAAGGCTGCACAGTCATTGAACAATCACGGGCCCCACGTTATGGATATCTCAAAGTATGCAGCAGAGGCGAAGAGCTATAATAAATTATCTGCCTTCCAAATATCTCGATTTTTCGAGAGGCAGGGACCTACAAGGGCCGACTGCGATCGTCTTGCCGCCGAAATTTTGAGCTGTCCCGTCTCTCCCACACCAATACAGGGTGCAACCAGCTATACCGTGGCAGCAGCTGACTCCAACCAGGCACGTAAGATCGTTCAATTTTGCTTCAAAAAATTGGCTATGAAACACCTCGAGCTTGCAAAGCAGTCTTACGAGGATTTCGTCCCCAATTGCAAATACCATAGCACTATGTTACGGGACGTGCACGTCTACGAGTGGGATCTTGTCCCTGGGCCCGCCTTTTGTCTGGTTCGCCATCAGTTTCTCGGCCTGAATTCTGGGATGGAACAGTATTTGTATCAAACTGTGGAGGACTTCGCAAGGTAGGTTTGTGAACACATACACTACTGAGATTTCTGTTACTCAAGACTCTAGATTCTTTGCTTCAGCGTGGAACAACAGGCCAGCCGTTGAGCAGCCTCTGGGATTACTGGACCAGTATTCTGAGATCCTCGACCAGGTTTCCCAGGGATTGCCTGAACAGTTACAAGCCAAGTTGGACAAGGTCCAGCAGAGGCTTCCGCTTCTCTTCCGGCCCAGCTATCCCATAGCTCTTCAACACGACGACCTCTTGGAGAACAACATCCACGTGAATGAGGCTACAGGCCACATAACGGGTATTATCGATTGGGCTGATGCTATAATCGCTCCATTTGACGTCTCTCTTAGCGGTCTTGAGACTATACTTGGCGTTCAAACTCTGACCAGCTGGCACTTCCATCCTAACTATTCTAGCCTCCGGGAGTATTTCTGGGAAACTCTATACAGGAAAATTGGCAATGTTTCGGGAGAAGATCGTCGTTCAATCGAAGTCGCGAGGTTGTTCGGATTGTTTCGAACCTATGGCTTTGAAGACAAGGCTGTCTTTTATCTGGAGGCTTCATGTTTGATTTGATTTTCAGCTATACAGCCATGAATTCATGCGCTCAAGCCGAGTCATGTCCTATCAGGTAGTTCCCTGTGAGGCCACCGCTTCAGGTTGCTAAGGCTGAGCGGTTGGAGACTCAGAGGATGGCAATAGGCTGCTTTCTACAAGAGGCGGCAGAGGCATGAAAGAAACTTACATGTCAGCAGGATGAGAATACGAGACCAGGTCTCGATACGGTTACGATTCATGGCCATGGCGAAGGACGTCCCAAGACCACCTTGACCCAAGGCAGACATCAAGGGGCTGCTACAGTGTGCAGGCATGTTAACCGGTGACAGGAGTCCGGCTGGCATGGCAAGCCCAATATGCCTTGCCAGTCGGTGTATTAGTGCGACGCCTGTAGCTGAAATTAGCCGCTGGGAAGCATCGCTCTGCGAATGTATCCTGTGTCAACGGATTCTAGATCGCCGAAAGTGGTCAGCCGGCTGTGGATAGGGGTGAGTAGGGCGTAGCAGTGCGCATGGCTGTTGGCCGAAGCTGCATGGAGGTGGAGGCTGGTGTGAGCGCGACGGTGTCCGCTGAGGGCTCCATGGAAAATAGGACTAGCATGATTCTGCTACAGAGGTGGTTACGTGCACGGGAAGAACATTACACACCGCGACATCTCGACGCGAAATATCCTCGTTGCTGCACGCGATCTGGAAATGGGTACTATCCATGTTGTGCTTACTGATTTCGGCCTTTCCAAGGAAGGCAGCATGCTTGTCACGCAGTGCGGCACGCCCGAGTTTGTCGCTCCAGAGATATTGGGATACTCGAGGACAACCTCTTCTTCAAAAAGCAGCTCGACACACCTTCCCGAACAATCAACAAGAAAACCGACGACACCGCATACAGCCAAGCAAGGGCAGCACAGCCGGAGCAGGTCCCCAAGGAAAGAGTATACTCCTGCCGTCGATGTCTGGAGTCTGGGCGTCGTTGTCCTGAGAATCGCGTTTGGCTTGCCTTCCAGATACGACAATCACAAAAGATGGTGCAACGCTGTCGTAGAAAAGGCAGCTGGCCAAACCTGTCGCCTTGGTCAAACCCTACAACAAATGCTTGTTCTGGATCCTCGACAGCGAATCTCAACCTCAACATGTCTGTCTCTCTCGGAAGATCTGCTTGGTGATGCTTGCAATCTCTTTCACTGCGAAGTTGGATCTCCATTCCAGAGCGTCGATCTTGAGGTTTCTCGTTGGCGGCATCAACGCCAATCCTTTGAACGCGAAGTTGGGGCTCCGTCTCGAAGCGTTGACCCTCGGGGCTCCCAGCATCATTCTGAGCATAGAGAGGCATCCTACCAACCTGTGAGTCTTCTGATCTAGAAATTAAACCTTGTGGATGTAGAGCTGATCCAATCACTCGGCCCAGGTCTTTCCTCTCTCTGTTCAAGGTCATGATAGCGTGTCGAGAGCCAGTGACTGGCGCCAATCTTTGGTGTCGGCAGATGGCCCTTATTCTGTCGCTGGAGGTGTGGGATACGAGCTACCTCCGCCCAGCACTCCAAGGCAAGGTGCTGGACGGGAGTAGTAATGAGCTGCAGGGGAGGTCCAGCCTACCGGATAGCCAATAAGTGGTCATATGCCGATTGTTCTCTTCCGTACGAACCTTCCTCTAAGTTCTCTGCAATCTATGAGGACACTGGACAGAAAGACCCGGGTCACGGGTGACCAGGTCTGTGTGCTCGTTGCAATTATTGCAAGGCTGTGGCGCATCCTCCACAAAGCTTTAGCACACCAGGCATTGTACTACTGCACATGTGAATCACCAAGCCTTTCAACTGCTTTTTGGATTATCAACTATTGTAAAGGTCCCAAAGCGGTGAACTCTCAAAGAGGGTTGGCGAATGTGGCACTGGAGATAATGTTGGGCTGCGTCGGTGCACAAGTCGTTCACCTGCCAGCCTGCATGATATATAGTACATTGTTATCGAAGGTCTCCTCCCGATCCGCACTTGGTACGTCAGCTGCTCTGTCCGTCTTCGCGTGGATCTTCCTCCGTCTCTTGCGGCACGGACCTTCCGGTGGCTCTGTGGCAGTGCTTATGTTTGTCGATGGTGGTCTGCTCGAGGTGCTGCCAAGAGCCCGAGAGGAGTCTGCTACGAGTGGTGTATCCGATGCGTGCACTCTTTTCCTTGGCGTTTGAGGTCGATGGTGATTCGTTTGATCTAAGATTAATGAGGGGTCAGGGTTGATAACGACAACGTCACCGATGCTGGCGGTTTTTCTTCCTGGGGACGCCGGATGCATGTCGAAGAGCCATGGCAGCGGCAGCATGAAGTGGCATGCCGGATTGCCTTCTGGTATGTTGAGGCTCTCAATAGGTACGGCCAAAGCGTCCAGCTCAATGAGCTCGCAGACGTGTGAGTATCTGCCGCTTGGATGTTAGCAAACTTCGGCCGTGCTACTCCTAACGTGGTTGCGATACCTAGTCTTCATAAGCCAGGCGATTACTGCCGCCGGGTTGAACCAGCATTGCTCCTGCTGGGCATGGAACTCGATGTCCAGCACCTGTTTAGTTACAACCTCGATAACTTCCTGTCGTCTCCTCTCGCTTCGCTTCGCCAGTCGAGCCCACGAAAACTCGGATACTACAAAGATCAGCATGCTAGTCGTTGATCAGTCGTACATGCGGGGATGCTTACCCTCCAAAGCAGAATATAGGACGAGGGCGTATGCCCCAAGACGAGGCACGAGCCCCGACACGATCCTATTCAGCATCTTCGCCGAGGCCCGCCGCCTCCGTTGGTACTCGGCCTGGTCAATATCCTCTGGATTCTTCAACGCGCACCGATTCCGCTTGACGACACCGACACAGTCTGAAAGGAACCGGACTCGCCAGTGCAGCCCGTTCATAGCTTCACTCTTCATCGCTCGGATCTGCCCTTCTATGTTTTGGAGAAGCCTGCTCAGCCCATCCAACCTGTATTCAAAGTCCTGAGTTGCAGATATCCCATCACGGTACTGCATGATCGCACTTCGCAGCTCGCCGGCCTGCTCACCGGCCTGCTTCGTCGCGCCGGTCAAGGCCAGACGGCTGCCTTGTTCAACTTTCTGAATCATGCGCGCGACAAATCGTCGGTCATCCCTGGCTGCGGAACTATTTGCTGTCAGAGGTGCGTGGCTGGCCATATTCGAACAGGCTTCGGGCCATCGCGCA
This sequence comes from Cryphonectria parasitica EP155, assembly GCF_011745365.1. Taxonomy (NCBI): domain Eukaryota; kingdom Fungi; phylum Ascomycota; class Sordariomycetes; order Diaporthales; family Cryphonectriaceae; genus Cryphonectria; species Cryphonectria parasitica. Next base: position 750,217 of record NW_024468919.1, on the reverse strand, counting down.
GACAATCGACAAGCAGCAGTGCGGGTAGCAAGTGCGTCGTAGCGATGGTGCCTGTGGCGTTAGCAAGAAAGGAGAACGCCTACTGTCTGGCGACTTGCCCATGATCGATAAAACCACCGACAGGAAAACGCTGCAAGTAAAAGCCGCGGATACGATCTTGAGGCACGACTAAGTCGGAGTGTGGACAGCATGGCCACGATCGGGACCTGCAGTCCACGAACTTGCCATGATCCACCTCCAAAGTCGAGATACTGATCTCAAACTTTTCGGAATGATGTTCGTCGGACAACGAGAAGCGAATAAGGCATGACTCGGGTAATGTCAGACTGTCTGCGTCACCCCAGTTCTCGATGGAAATGACGATAGGTGTCATGGCCAAAATCAGGTGGGAAAAAAAGTGACGAAGAGCAGATTCGATGGAGATCCTGTCGCCCTGCCTCGATGGTGGTTCAACCGATCCTTTCCATGCCCCGGCCGACCTCTCTTCATGGCCTGATCGACCTCTGCCTTTACCCTGGTCGACATCTGCCTTCACCCTGGTCGAGCCTTTAAGTCTTGTTAGCCTCCCTGCCTCCGCGTGCCCTGGTCGACCTCTGTTTATACCCTGGTCGACCTTTTTGTCCTCCTTGTGCACCAGTTGAACATACCTCCTATGATATAGCTAAACGGCAGCGGCAGCCTGGAAGGGAAAAGAAGTCAGGAAAAAGGAAAGCCTTGTAGAACTGCAGAACTCGATACTAACAAATCCTTTTCGTACAGGTGTTTGAGTGGATATAAGTTCTGGTAGAGACAAGAGAGGTTCCGCATAAGGTGATACTGAAAGCTATGGTTCGTGACTCTACATTGGTGCCAAAATATCTCTCGAAGACTTGATGACAAATGACGACTCAGTTTGCAGTCGACCCCTTCGGGCGACGCCTGCCGGCCCTTCTCCCTGGCATCCACTTCCCGCTCATCAGAGACATATTTTGACGACTTAGACGACTGCTACTGGGCAACTGCTTTCCAACCTTGTCAGCTGGCCGGCAGAAATTTGGACGCCCCCTCCAAAGATGCTCAGAGTGGGCAATATGGCGCACACGATCGAGTGGAGGCCTGGATCGAAGAGACCGATGAGGCGCTCGCTGCGCAGGCAGCGCGCAGCTACGGACTTCTAGGCAATAAATGCATGTCCAATCTCAGTTTCATTTTCACGTATCCGTAGATTGAGGTGATTGCCACCAACCTTGGATTGTCACTGCGACTCTGACCCAGCGGCGGTTCTAGTGCATTCTCTTGCCAAATTAGACATGTTTGAAGCTTGATTCCGCATTCAAAACCTGACATCCAGACATCCTAGCGAGCTTGGTAGCCTAGGCTTCAACGATAAGCAGCCAGGCAGCCGCCTCTCCGCCAGCTGTAGCTTACCATAAAGTGGACGGTCGCGGGAACGGAGCGAAACGGAGGTGCCTAACAGATGATGTAATATATATACAAGAACGGATAATGTCCATTATAGAATCGGGCGCAAATGGTTTAGTGGTAAAATCCATCGTTGCCATCGATGGGCCCCCGGTTCGATTCCGGGTTTGCGCAGTTACAACTTTTTTTTTTTTATCTTTTCTTCCTTTTTTTTTTTGTTTTCTCTTTCTGCCCCAAGATGCAGATAAGTATGTTTTTAGGCACGAGCAAGATGGTAGCTTTTTGGGACGGAGAACTCCCAATTTCTTTTTTCTTCTTGCCTGCTTCTTATGTATTTTATGTGCCACTCGACTCGTTTACGACTTGGGCATCGCCACCAATATAACCCAAAGCGGGGGGAGATAAGAATGGAGGAAAAACAACAAAAGAAAAGAAAAAAAGCCGAGTAAGCCTGGTATTGTGTGATCGATGTGAATGGATATGCAAAATCCATTTGAGACGGGGCCACCAGCTCCATGTACCCTATGAAATACAGTGGACAGACCAATTCGACTGGTCTCCTTCTAGTTTCGGTCTTGTACCTGGAAGTTAATTTTGCTGAACCATCAAACGCCTCGCAACCTCTTCCCATCTCTTTTCTTTTATTTTTGTTCTTTCTTTTAATTTCCTCGAAAAAGATAGAGAGAAACCTCCTGACCGAGAAAGATGTCGTAGTCTTTGAACTGTTCTATCCTACACAAGTACAACCCAGCACCGTCCCAAATGTGTCCAGAGTGAAGAGATCAAGTTTTGAAAACAAAGCGCTGCTTTCGACACAGAGCAGGCCATGGTGAGGGGTGTTTCATAGTACAACCATCGCACATTTCATATTACAGCCACCAGGAGCCACTGGGAGGCGTCGCTGTCCCGTTGCATCAGACAGCATGATGCCGTGTTGCCTCTGTGGTGGCGTCCGTTCACCTCACGACGGAGTGTCAAAGAGTCGAAGTATGACCTCGTACATACCAAACATGATGGCAGCACTGGGCACTGTCCGCAGCAGGTGAGGCGTGAGTCCGCCGTACAGGCCGACCAGGCCCTCCTCCTTCCACACAAGCTTAAAACACTGGACCAGGCCTGTGTATTTCAGACGCCCATCGGCCAGAGGCGCCTGTCGTAGCCTTGTCCTCGCGACCTGTAACATAATGAATGACAAAATATCAGCTACCAAAAAAGAAAACAAAGTTTCATCCTTCCCCCTGATGATGAGTCAGGTTGCAGAGGAGGAGGGGTAAAACTCACCTCATGCGGGTAGGCCAGGATGGCGGCGATCAGCTTTGCGCCGCCGGCCGCGCCAGCCTTGCCCGTGTGGTCAACAGTGGTGTCCCACCACGTCTTGGCCCGGCCGCTCGCCGCTATGCGTTCTTCTCTGTGCCGCAGCGACTTTTTCATCTGCTCGTACAGCACCCATTGCAGGGTGGACTCGGACGCGCCCAGGTAGCTCGCGCTCATACCCTTGAAGAAGCCCCGAAGTCCCTCGTCCCGGAACACCTGTCGTATACAGTCCAGGCTGTTCTTGTACTGCCTGGCGGCGGCGAGGCCGGCGCGCTCGGCGACGTTCTTGTCCAACTGAAGCCTGGTCTTGACGAGCCAGATCGGGTTCGTGGCCGTGCTCGTGGCGATGCCGGCCGCCATGCCCGCGCTCAGGTGCACCCAGGCGGCCTCACGACCGCCGTTCAGGTAGTCTGATATCAACAGCTTGCCGTTGCCGTAGACGTAGAAGTTGATGGACCGCGCAGGGATCACGCCGACCAGGTTGGGGCCCAGACCCTTGAAGAGTGCCCGCCAGCCCTCCTGCTTCCGGACAGCGCCGAGGATCTGCAGAGTCTCTGTGAGATGGAAGACGGACGCGCGCAGGGGGTTCATGTGGACGTGTGCATGGGCGGCGCGGGAGGCGCGCAGCTGTGCTTGGTAGAAGTCGGATTGGAGGCGTGTTTTGAGGACGTCGAGCGGCGCGGTGAGGGTCGCGGCTGTCATGCCACCGACGCTGTATAGACCAAAGAGAAATTGATCAGAATGAGTAGTTCAAAAAGACTTTAAAAAGGGGGGGTCGCGAACGGGAACCTTGAGTAGACGCCAACGCGCTGCTCGAGGCTGGTTCGAGTAGTAGTGGTCTGGGTCCTTGGGTTGGGGTTGGGTGGTGTGCCTTACGCTCCTGCGACGAGATGATGCCATGATCTTGCGAATGATGGGGCTACTACTGGCTTCTCTTGTGGGTCTTCTCGCGCCTCTTGTATCGACTCTCCCAGCTCTCTCGATTGTGTCAAAGACGAGAGGCGTTCTGTGCTGGTCTGGCCGTGCCTTGCGTCTGGCTTGTGAGAAGGCGACATCTTGTAGGTCACTGGCGCCGCGTTCTGCGCCATTGCTGCACAGTGATTTTGGGGGTTCCTGCAAGGTTAGATCTGCTGCAGGGTCAGACGAGCTACTGCGATCTCAGTATCATGTCGCAGTATCCTCAAGGCAGTCTGTTCCAAAAGATTGTCGCGGTGTCGTTTTTGGCGGGTGCGCAGTTGGCAGGAAAAGTTGACCTGATGACGGCTAGAATGTGAAATTCCTCCGATAAGAATCCTTATCGCGGCGGCTGTCTCCACCGAAAATTCATCGTGCCTGTCATGGAGTTAGTCTAGCGTGTCAAGCTTGCCGCTTATACGTTTACCGTAGTACTTATAGTGGCAGGATGGGCTTTCACTACCATCGTGACAACAACATCTGACCAGCACCACGGCGAAGAGGTGCGTGGGAAAGGCTCTCCGAGACTTCAGAACGGAGGATACATATCATTGTCATATTTTAAAGTCGCATTCTGCACACAATATCCGAAGCTACAGGGTGAAGGATTAATTACACGTGATAAGGAAATCTCAACACCTACTGCCGAGTTTCCACCGTTTTGCTATACCAAATTCAGCAATGTTTCTGATCCCCCCTTTCGCATTATTACAATGATTTTCCAAGTATCTGTATTACGACACATTCTCGTGGCGTACGACGTGTCATAAAGCTCATCTTGGAACAAGGTGGCTCATTTGCTATTGATAAGCTGCGCGCCCAAAGAAATGGCTTTTTTATTCTATTTTCTCTCCTTCTTTCTTATGCGGCCCCTCCTGCCTTGCGCTTACGTCAAAGGAAACAACGCAAAGCTTCGAGTGTCCACAAAAGCGCCTTTTCTCTCATCCTGCAATACTGCCTGGTTAGGATATAGTTTTGTCATGACCATCCTCTCTGGCCCTGCACCGCGGACCCTTGCTGTGTGGAGCCGCAAAAGAAGCTCGACAAGCTGAATAGCTACCTTGCATGCTACACAGGCACGCATCAAACCACCAATCACACCAAAAGAAGAAGAAATATCAGCGCGGTGGCTACTGCTATTGCTTCTGTTGTTTTGAATTTGCTCTCGAGGCCGCGGCATCTCGCTAGGCCGTCATAATGGGCCTGCTGACGAGCGCTTGTGGCCCATTGTGGCGTCCTGGGCGCGCTGATCGCTTTGTGCACGCCTTGTTTCAGAGAATAGCGGGTTGATCAACCGAGAAAAGCCGTTGTACTTTAGGGTGAGATTACTTTTGCAATATTGTGGTGGAGGGGAACACGTGGAGGAAGTTTCGTTGTGTGGAAGAAGTACTCGATCCGCTTGTATTTACAATGTAGGTCATGAGCCGGCTTGCGTGAGTGAAAGAGAGGAGGGGAGCAGAGGTCTCGATTTGCCTGCGTTAAAATTCCAAGAAATACTGACTCTTACCATTCTTTTTCTGTTGGGCGAGCTGTTTCCTCGGCGTTCAAAGCTCGGCTCAAGAGGAACACGCAATGTCTCCACAACGCTATGCATGTCTTTGCAGACAAAGAAACGGCAATTACCTTTTGCTGCCCGACGTCGATACGTTACATCTTGGGCGTACGGGCGGGCTGGATCTCTCGACTTGAGGCCCAAAGAAGCATATTATAGGAGGCCAGAAGGGAGTCTGATCATCACTAACCCTACGTTGGATAGAGTGAGAAGTAATTCGATGAGGTCAAGTAGGCGCGGTAAGGAAATCAGTACTTGTCAGGCGAGAAGACAACCATGGACGCCTTGATCGATGAGGCAAGCTCGGGAGGACAAGACCAAAAGAAAGTTGTGGCGATGATAGCCTTGGACCTCCCCCCCCCCCGGCCCCACCTCCTTCCGAGCAAGGCGCAGAAATGCGAGGGATACACAGATCCTAGCGTGACTAGATCCGTCAGGTTCTTTTTCTCAACGGGAGGGGCCGTCTCTAATCGACAAGGAAAAGGTAATGATCAAAATGGTGTCTGCGTCTGAAACCACGCCGCAGGTCGGGAAGATAGTGATCCACATTTTAACGAATTTTGATTGGGTTGTTTCCTCATGACACGGACGGGGTTGTCACCAGACGTCAACGGCAAGTTGAGAGACCTCATTGGAGAGAAACACGCTCGATGGTCGCGTGCCTAGATATGCATGTCAACACTGGTCCTGTTTTGAAAAAACATCATCAGGCTGCTCGCTGGTCACCCAAGTACCGTATATCATGGATCTCCTCACTCCTATAGGCATGATGCCAATGTTATGCATGCCGCCAGACGCGACCATGTGTCATGGGGGACCGGGAGATAAGTGAATGTTGATAGCTGAGTGATCCAGGGACCAGTTTTCCGTCTATGCAAAAGTAATAAAATTGTCATTTACCAGTGCCTCGTCTAGTAGGGGAAAAGAAAGAGAGAGAAGAAAAAGAAAATCAGAGACGAAACTCGTCTGAGAAGCCTCCCAAGCCACAAGAAAGAAAAGAAAAAGAAAGAGAGAAAAATTCACCGCCGGTTGTAGAAGCCGGTCGCCAGCAGGAGGCTTGAGAAGTTCGTATTTTGTAGAGAACGGGCCGCCAGGCCAATCGATCGATTGTGTCAGGTGCGCCGAAATGGTATGGATCTATTATCCTCCTGTTTCTTTTCCCGCCGGGGGTTGGGGGTGGAGAGCGCCTTCTTCTCCCACCTTGCTTGCACACCGATCTTGAATTCTTTGTGTTCACTGGCTAACTGCTCGTTCACCGCCCCTCCAGGAAAAGAGAGACCCTGGACCGAAGATTCTAAAAATATTTGTGATCTGAGCGTTCTTCTTCTCTCCGACCCCATGGGGATGTCGCATAAAGGAAGCTGACTGAAAGATTGTAGTCCAGATCCCCGATGCAAGGCATGAGCACAACTATGTTCAAATCAGGTCGTCTGTACCCTCTCTCAATAGGCTTCCCCCCCCCCCCCCCCTGGCCATGAAGACACGGCAGCACTAGGGTCAGCCAGATGGTGGCTGTAACAGGGTGTGTGGGGAAGGTAGGAAGAAAACAAGAATATAAAAGGCGATATTGCTGAGACACGGCTCAAGGTAATTGACCCTACTCGTCCAAGAGCATCAAGGGCACTTGGGGGGGAAGGGTATTTTCATCCAAGCTAGGAACTATAGTACTTTGCATCTGCAGCGCCTTGCCAGGAGAGGAATAGATAGTCACCTTTTGGTGCCGTGGATGCACGTTTATATTGCTAGAGGGAGGAGGAGGAGACGGGAAAGAAGAAGCATGTAAACAGCAGAAGGAAAAATAATGGGTAAGCATTTGGAAGAAAAGAGAGACAAAGTGAGAGGGGGGAGGGGGAGAGACGCCCGCTCACCCCTGACCAAGAATAGTACATGGGGCGCAGACCAATGCGGCCGATGTGTTTAAACACGCAGAATTCTTAGGAGGGAAGACTATCTCCCAAGATATAAACCCCCACCTCTTTCCCAGAGTTGAACACATATTTTTTTGATTCAGATTCTTCGTTTGCAAATCAAGAACCATCACCTCAGGCCAGACACAAAAGCACAAAATTTGCTCGTTCTGAGCTGCACTTCGAGTACAACACCGCCCACCATGGCCAGCGCAAGCGACGATACTAGCACGATGTCTGGGTACCAGAGGCTCCTGCAGCAACCCGAGCTATCTCCTGTGGTGGTCTCGAAACCCACCGTGATGGCTCCTGGCAGGGAGAATCCATACCCTCTCATTGTTCATGTCCCCAAGAGCGAGTGCCGAAAGACGGAATTCGAAGTTGGTGAGAACATCATGGTCTCGGGTATTCTCTCCCTGCACTGCTTCTGTAATGGAGAGCAGCAGGCTTCAGCTCGGCGCTTCGGCTTACGGTGCCCCAAGATTGCCTTTGTGGGCGAGTTGTGCTACTTTTGCTTCGGCAGCCTCACCATGCCCGAGGACGTCACAGAGGGATCCTATTTCTTCTCTATCCTCTGCCAGTTCTTCCAACCCTTCAAGCTGCTGAAAAACGGCAGGTCTAGCGGCGGGGAGGGACTGACAGGCCGGGTCCGATCACCCGTCTTCATTACACGCCAGGTAGCGCCGGGTGGCGTCCTCGGTAAGTCGCGGCTCTTTCTCGTTTTCTCGTTCTCTCTAAGAGATGGTTGATCAACGCGTATTCCTTGACAGTCTGCTAAGTAGGCTTTTAATTGTAGGTGTCGGCCCCGACATACTGAGGCTCTTCATTGAGAACCCTGTTGATGACAACGAAGAGAACAAAGCCCCGGCCCTGCCCCTCTCGACCCATGCCTGAGGGAAGAGGGGACGCCGATGGAGCTAGCTGGACGTTGACCTTTGGGAATATAATTTTCCTAGAAGTCTTGCTGCTATTCGTTGTCAACTTATCGACTGTTTCAGAAGACATGGGGCGCGCGCGGTTTGGGGAAGGGGAACACAAGAGGATGGGCTGATTTTTCTTCAAGGATGGCAACGTCAAGAAACCCATACCGTATCTTGTACTGGAAGGATGCTTTAAGCGGCTCGGGAGACAAAGCTCTTTGTCTCTCTTCCCCTGCACCTCGGGACCCCGACCAGAGCAAGGTGGCCTCGATCTCTCTTTCTTTTGAGGCATCGCTTCCCTTGTATCCTTGATCTAATCACTCACTGGTTTGAATCATAATGAGGGACTTTGGTCATGACCACACACACCTGATCTCACGCTGCTTCTTGCTATGTAGCCTGTACTCGTACGCTGGGGGATCCTGACCTGCTGCTCTTTTCTTTCTTTTTCGCCAGGGTGGAGGAATATCATTGCTTATATGTATCTTCTGCACGGTAATTTAGATTGTGAGCTTGACTACCCCGCTTTTCAATGCTGCTCAGCGTAATTGTCTCATGTTTTTGGGGATACCGGTCAGTTTTCGAAGCAGGGAAGAGAAAAAGAGAAAAAAGAAATGTTTCTTTTCCTTATCATAAGCCACCCTGATTTCCTGGCAGCGATCTGCCCATGCCTGCAGTGATATGCGTGCTTTTTTACACCGTCTCGGTCGATCACAATGAGGAGATTCGATGACCAAGATTGATGGCGAGGAGTAATTGTCATTCATGAAGCAGGGCTCATTATTATCTACGAACAGAATATTTGGACATAAATTGCGTGAAAGTAAAGTATTTGGTCTAAGTACCCAAGTACTTAAAGTCAGTGATGCCTGATCGTAGCACTGGCTTCCGAATAGGCTATTTCGGCAGTTGAAGGCCGCGGCTGCGGAAAAAAAAACAAAACATGTGGGGTCAAACAATACATAGACATGACGCGTGTTTCAGCAAGCAGACAACACGACTGACAGATGCCAGCTACTCAGCAACGGCCGCTGGCCGTCCGATCACCAAGTACTTTTGCACGCATTTGAGGGCGACCAGTAGTGAGTGAGTACTTGGAGTGTCCTTACCTTTACAAGACTGTAGGCGGTGTGTGCAACCAGAAACGTGCTGTCAGGGCTGTCAAGCATAAGGCAAGCTCAGGCTCTCTCTCCACTCCAAGCTACGACCGTAGTCCTAAGCTAGTATGTACCATAGTACTGTACATCGAGACCCAACGCGCTAACCCGATACAGCATTCAGCTTTGACCCCAATGGCCCGATCTGCTGCCACGGATGGCCCTTGTCTTCGTTACTTCTGGATGGAAATCATAGTCACTGTGAGCAAACAAGAAACTTTAGGATATCAGAACCAAAGAATTCGAAATGCCTGAACCAGACAGGGTGCTCCCAGTGCGTGGTACTCGGGCAGCTCAGGCCTTTTCCGAGGTGCGAAGGTGCAGCCCAACAATCTCGGCCGACGAGGGGCATACACCAGATTACCTAAGCCCGTACCTTCTAGTTCAACGACACTTCCCACGCACTCAGCTAAGGGAAAGAGGTGGAGGGGGAGGACTCACCCTCGATCGAACAGGGAGGGAAGAGAATAAGCATCGTATGTTGTGCAACAGCACAATTTCATGAAAATTTCATATCTCCCAATTTTCTGTGTTCTACGTAGCACGGTAGAGCGCGGTCCGGTCCTATCTGCTGTCCTGAACTTGTCGTTATATCCAGCCGGAAGTAACGAGAGGAGAGGCAAGAAAAGAAAATATGTCTCATCAATGAGCATCCATCATGACCTGCACGCAATTCCTCATGTCCGAGTATGCATCATGATTGAGCATGACTCATGGCCAAGTGTGCCTCATGGTCAAAACCACCCAGCTGCTCCTCCTCTTTCCCCCTATTATTGTCTTCCGGCAGAAGCAATATTCGAAATCAAAACGACCATCCTGCAGCCCAGGGAAAAAAACAGAAGAGGAACCAAACAACAAACAAAAGCAACTCCTTTGTCAGACCGATCAGATGCACCAAGTCTCTCCTCCAGGTTCTTTGCACCTCTCGGAATCGAACCGAGACGAGGTGGGGCCCCAGCCTCTGTGGAATCTTGTAGTCGTTATTGAGGCCTCTACGGGCAGGCTGCGGTGTAAAAGCAAATGCGACTTAAAAGGGGAAGACAACAAAATGGCCAGACCGTTCTGATTCGGTGTGACCTTGGCGAATACGAGTTGATCCCTTTCGCCGAGAGGAAAGGCTCCGCTAGTCGAGGGCACGCCGGAGGATGTTGGACAGGGCGGAGAACTCGCGGTGAGCCATCTCGGCCAGGGTCATATTGTCGAAGCCAGGACCGTAAGGGTGAGAAACCTCCTTCCACAGGTAGCCCCAGTAGAGGGAGGTCTGTCGGCCCTGTCGCTGGAGCTCTGACTGGACGTTGGGGAGGGACTGCGCCACGGTGCGATTGGTCTCCTCGCGAATGATGGCAATGTACCACTGGCAGAAAAAGAGATCACACCGTCAGCAAAGAGTTTCTGTCTTTTCTTACTATCACTGAGGTTCTTCCACGGAGAGGGCGACAGGGGGGCTGAAGGCCTGAAACTGACCTCAATCACGTCCAGAGGGGTGCCTGGCTTGGGAACGAGGGTGTATATGTGCACCCACTGATCGGCAAAGCGAGGCATGTTGAACTCACGCTTGTCCTCGTCGGTCAGGCCCACCAGGTAGCTGATGCTGTCCTTCATGGTGACGGTGAAGCCGCGGCAGATCATGGCCGACGTCCACAGGCGCCGGTACAGCTGGCTGTTCAGGACATGCTCATGTTTCTTCTTCTCCATGGCCTCCTGGAGGAGACGCAGCAGGTTGACGCAGGCTGCATACACCGATTGGCGCTGCTTGATGGTGATGCAGTCGGTCATGTACCAAGGGAACTTGCGCATGGTGCTGATCATGCACTCGAAGGGGCGCTGCGGGCAGTCTCGAGAGAAGGGAGACTTTGTAAGGCGAAGTGCCAGTCAGCGACGGTTGTTTGTTTTTGTCTGGCTTGGAAAAGGAGTACATTTTGAGGGAAGGGGGGTTGGGGGGGGGGGCGCCGCTTACGCGCTGGGGAACCTCGACATGCTTGACGAGCATAGTCATTTCCTCCTCGGTGATGAATCCTTTGAAAGATAGCCAAGGCTCGGTAGGGTTGAGCGGCTGGATGTGGGGCGTGGCGCCATCCCAGAGGATGCCCCTGGCGTTGGGAAACAGGTCCCTCATGAGGGCTGCCTGGCTCGAGAGCTCCATCTCGACGGGGCGATCACCTAGCCGGTGAGGCCGACCTTGGGCACTGGCTCGCTGGTGTTTCTCGACGGTCTGTGCGGCGTCGTACATGGTCATGAACTCGACATACGCATCACCAGTCCGGTTGGTAACGCGCTCCATGATGATGTGAACGGGCTCGTGGCGGTCGTTGATGATCTTGGAATTGCGTCCCAACATGGCAATGATCTCCGCACGGTTGGTATCGAAGGGAATCTATTTAGGAAGCTCATCGTCAGCATATATGCATATGCACTGCAGGCCCATCGGCGACCGGTGAGGCGGAGAAGGAAGGGGGGTGGGGGCCTATTACATTCTTGATTTTGACAACACCATAGGTGGACGGGCTGTAATCGTAACGAGCACCTTCGACAAAGGGGAAGTTGTCGGCGCGAAGAGCGATGGTAGCGGCGGGACGTTGGTCCGGGCCGCTGGTTAGATCGTTCAACTGGTCAGAACGCTGGCTACGGACGTAATTTGGTGTGGACGACGTGTGCGTGACGAGTGCACTCGAGGGACCGGCACGCGTAGGAGCCTCGATTGGTTGAGGATTGCCCGACAGGCCATCAAAAGAACCGAAAGCGCGGTGGTTGACGCCTCGGTTGGAAGACAAGTTTCCACAATGGCCTCCAGGGTATTGAATACTCTTACCATGGCCTTGACCCTGCTGATGGCCATAGTGTGGGAATCCGCGCTGGTTGAAGTCTTGATTGCCAGCGTTCTGAGGAGGGGAGAACCCCTGGTTATTCATGTGTTGAGTGATCAGACCTCTCATGGGCGCCTGCTGCAGATCGAAACGGGGAGGCGGCTGGATGCCCGTGGCCGAACCCTGTGTACGAGGAGCGAAGCTACGCGGCTCGGTGCGGACAGGGTGGTGGCCGCCAGCACCTGGGCCTGCGGGCGTGCGGCCGTGGAAGGACTCGACATTCTCCTCGTTGTTGTTACTGCTGCGGGCATCCTTGCGATACGACTGTGCAGGGTTGGCCAAGTGGCTGCGACCTGGAGTGGTCGTCGTCATCATCGTACCGCCCTGCTGCTGCTGCTGAAATGACATGTTCTGGAGGTGCGCAGGGTAGACAGGAGAACGGTAATCGTGAACGCCAAGCGACTGAACACGGTCGCCTCCATACTGGGCCATCTGCGTCTCGTGGGGATCCTGGCCTTGATCCAAGCGAGACAGCTGTGCCCGAAGAACCATCATGGCCCGCTCATCAGTCACGTCGCGGGCCGCGTTGGTAGACATATTCATGGTCTGGCCGTAAGCCTGGGTTTGGTTCTGGTTCTGGTTCTGATGACCGCGATCGCGATCAGGGACGCGACTGAACGGCAGCCGCGTATCCATCATGAAATTGAATGGGTTGCTGTAGATGTTGCGGTCAGGTTGCTGGTATGCCCCGTTGGCGAAAGTTGTACCGTAGGTGTCGAGCGTGTTATGCTGATGGTACGTACTGGTAGCGGTGAAGTTGTTTACAATCCTGTTGCGATAGGCGTGTGGCACAGTCAGAGTTGATTGCTCCTCCAGGCTGGTCGATTCAGAGATGGGACCGTTGAAAAAGGCCTGGAAGTCGATGCCGATGTTCTCGAAATTGTCTTTGTTGATGTCGAGATCAGCTTCGAGGGGGCTGGAGGTAAGGTCCGCCCCAGAAAGGGGACAGGAGGCGATTTTCAGATCGGGCCTGGGAGAGCTCTGGACAATATCTACCTGCTGGAAGCTTCCCTGGCTCGGCAGTCTACCAGGTGCACTCTGGGTGGTGTCTGGCGATGACTGGAAGTCAGTTGACCCACTGGCCTCAGTTCTTGTGGGGTACCTTGCGCGTGGATTCTGGAACCCATCATGTGGTTGAGGGAAGTAAATGCCACTGCCGTCGGAGAACTTAATAGGCCTGCTGGTGACAGGGTCTGCATTGTCCATGCTCTCCATTGTGCAGGTATTTCTATTGTTTGTTGATGCGTGTATTGTTTGTCTGTCGGGCCTAGCTTTCCTATTGTCTCATCACCTGGACCTGGACACAAGGAGATGTTAGTCAGTCTGCATTCAAGACTTGATTTGACACAAATCGAAAGCCGTGTCAGGAAAACCAAAGTGCAACTGAGCTGAGGAACTCATGAGTGACAATGCAGAAATTGGGGTGGATAGTAATGATGTAGGTACAAGTGTCTGGGTAGTCATGGCCTAGCTGCACGTCTAGCTTCCATGAAATTTTTAGAGTATCCCTGAAAGCCTAGAAAGATCCTGGAGACGTGGTATGCAGATACGGATTGTGTGTTCACGTAGACAGAAAAGTCAAACTACAAGCTAGGATGGGGTAAACAGACATGAAATTGGGGGATGTGATCGGAAATGTTGTAATTCTGGTTATGAAGACAAACAAGAAGAGAGCAACAAATAAGAAGGGGGCATAGAAAGCTTTCAGGAGAACAGCGGGGAACACAAGTGAACAAATCTAATGGAAAGCAGGATTGAAGCGAAAAAAAGTGTGATTTGGCAACAGCAGGATGCAGGATGATAAGGAAGTTCACCTTGAATACTTCAGAGCCTTTCCAACGATGGGTGTCTTTTTCTTTCTTTCTTCTTTTTTCTTCTTCAGTATGAACTGTAATGTCGTCGTGAACTGCAGAAAAGTCGGTTGATGGCTACTTGAAGTTTGTCCTTGACTGGTTAAACAACGCAACAATGGTAAAGGGACAGTGGGGATGGATGAAAAGATGAAGTTGAAGTCATGCACAAGGGCATTGATTTGAGGACAGCAAGTTTGGATGGCTATCTGCACACGCAAGAAGAATATTCAATTGGTAGGAACGAGGGAGTCTTCAGGAGGAGGAAAGATGGGAGAAGACTCAGCAAGGTTCACAAAGTATGAAGGAAGGGGGGGGGTGGGGGGTTTCTACATCAGAGAAAGAAACAGGTACATGCATTCTGTGGCCTGGCTAGCTGGCAGGGATGGACAGTCAATAAGAAACAGGTCCGTAATTCAGGGTCCACTAGAATACACGTTGATATACTCCGGCTTCAATTGACGGTATAGTGTGTGGTATACTTGAGGCTGCTGGAGAAGCTCATACACACCAGACAGAGGTCTCTCAGCCAGCTGAGAGCATACTGAAGAGTCCACAGCTTGGTGAAGACGCAATTCTAATAGCTTCTCCCATCCAATTCACAGCCATAGCTGAAGGGCCTATCTGTCTGGAAATCTGTCATCATCTGCCACCTCCGATCTGTGCCCTAGACCAAAGATCTTTGGTATTATTTCTATTTGCTTCTCTTGGTTGTACTCTGGAGGCCTGACATTTTTCATCAGGGGGCATAAAACATCAACATGAGGCTTTACATGCTTCTCAATACTCACATCTGTACTACTGCTGCCCTGGTTATTAGTAATAAGCTCCAAAGGTGGCTATTCCAGCAAGATCTCATGCCAAGCTGTATTCAAGTCTGATTGGGGCTCCGATGAGCATCTAAAGCGGCAGTGTGCCTCATGAAGACCTCCATATCTGAATTCCAAATGCAGACATGGCCTGATCTATCTACGTGGTTCAAGACATTAGCAATGGAAAACACACCATCTTGACATTCTCTCTCTCAGTCCCTCCATTGTGCAAAATTAGCGTCAACACCAGACACACCTGCAGAATGAAACATCTCGAGTCGGAACAACATAGACTAATCGACAGAAATGGAACAGAAATTGGGGCTCTAGGGCTGATAAAAGCGTCCTGGAGGCCTTATTATCTTTTCTGGTACCAAGTTGAGACGCTCTGAATATGTTGAGACAGACTAACATGGCTTCAGACTGGATGGAATATCATACTGGGCTTGGACTCAACTCCAATGTAAAATTCATCACACAGAGCATGCTGTAGCACCCTCAGAACACCATGGAACTAGCCAATTGATGGAACAGTGTTGGCTCAAGGCATTAACCTCATAAAACCTCGAAGTATTGGTGATGTGAAGTTCTCCAGAGACATGTGCATGATAACGACGAGTGTGTTGAGGAGGATACACGAGCGCACAAAATGATGACTGTTGTGCGTGGTTTAGACAAATGATCTGAATAACAGAAGAGTATGGGGAAGCCTGCAGTAAGGATGCGAGAGATCTTTGTTTTCTCATCTTCTTTTTGATCCCCCACGCCCCTCCCCGAAAGGCACACTCTTTATGGCTCATCCTCCTTCCAAATCTCCTCCACTCCTGAAATCCCCACAACACCAAGTTTGATTGTTTGTAGTCGAGTGGTCGGGAGCCAGGTTGGACGGAAACACCAAGAGGGTTTCCCCCTCTCCTGCCCAACCAATTCGTTATTTTGTGGAAAAGTCATTTTTCCAGCCTGGCGCGTAAATGTGGTAAGATAGCTTAATCGAATGGGGTCAGGAATGATTCTGCCACGAAACGTGCCCTTGCGTTCAACTGTATATGATGTTTAGTCCATGACTCAGGTGGTTGAGGATATCTGATGTCAACTTACGAAGAGCTTCATCTCCGAAATCTCCTTGTCCACCTCCTCCATGAATTGGATGATGAAGTCTACCAGTTTGTGCTTCAACATTTCCTCGGTGTGGAAATTCGTGATCAAGAATGAGATGTCATATCCCTGGGGCTTCCCGTCAGCATTGCCAGTCCCTCGGAGAGTGTAATCGGTGTGGATTTGGGGGCGGGGGTGTTCGAGAGAGGGAGACGGTGCGACTACTGAACTGCACTGTCCGTGTGACGCACCTTGATAGGTTTCCTCCTCAGGATGAAGAAGGACTCGGCCCTCTGCTCCAGGAACCTCGTGAACTTGTGCACCAGGATGTTCTCAATCTCGTCCGCCTGCTTGATCTTGATACTGATGCGTACGGAGTTGACGGACGGCTCGATCAGCACGCGCTCGTTCTCGTTGCGCGCGACGGTCAGAGGCGTGAGAAGCACCTCTGGAGAGGTGCGTGCCTCGACCTCGGGGACGTTGTGCCTCTCTGCCGTCTGCGAGGCGAAGTTGGATAGGCAGAGGGCGGCAGTCAGGCTGCTACGGACGGCTTGGAGGTATGGTCGGAGGGATTGAGACTGGGGGCGAGGGACGAGATTAGCTGAGAACACCAAGAGAGGGAGCTTTGTAGGGCTGTCTTGGTCGGCGTACCATCTTGAGGTCATTTAGGCTCGGAAGAGCGCGCTGTCAAGATGTCTTTGGCTGTCTGAGGTTGTCGTGGGAAGAGCTGGCAAGTTGAGCTGTACGGGCTCGACGATCAAGGAGAGACGTCAGGGGCGCGGGTGCATGTGGGGCCCTGCCGAACGCTGGATCTCCCATAGTAGAGGGGGGGGGGTGGTGGTCTTAGTGGGTTGGTCGTGCTGGGCGGTGGGGGGGGGGGGGGGTGGGGGACAGCATAAGGTACGTACCGGATGGGACTGTAGCGCATCCCTGTCGGCTGCTCGCCCCGCCATTACGTTGGCGAGGAGCTGCCTGAAGTGCTAAGGTTGCACACACAACAACTCACTTTCTTTTTCTCCTACTCTCCATAGACTTGTTTGTCTCCTTTAGCTGTGGCAAACCTCAACTTTTCACCACCAGAGACATCCTCTTGACACCATCACTGCTAGCACAGCAGCTTGTCACCGGCCATCAGGAGACTGCACATCGCAACTGCTGGCAAGATGGCTGTGAACAGTACGTGAGAAAGAGCCCCCCCCCCGCGTTACCTTGTGACAGTTCGTCGGGCACGCGTCCCCCTCCTGACAGAGCTCGACAAGACCCTCCCTTCCACGCCTCTCAATCACATGGGAGGTCCTTAATTAACGTGCCTTTCATCTCTCTAGTTATCGTCAAGCATCAGGGCAACAAATACGATGTCGAGGTGGACCCTGCCTCGACCGGCGCCGAGTTCAAGGAGATCCTTTACAGCCTGACTGGCGTAGAACCTGCCCGACAAAAGGTCCTGATCAAGGGCGGCCAACTGAAGGATGATGCGGATATGGGAAAGCTTCCCCTGAAACCCAACCAGATCATCATGATGATGGGCACATCCTCTGCGGACGGAGGCTCCATTTCCCGCCCTAAGGAGGGCACCAAGTTCGCCGAAGACATGACCGCTGCCGAAGCTGCCCAGCAGGAGGGCGCTATTCCTGGCGGCCTGACGAATCTCGGCAACACCTGCTATCTCAACTCGACCCTGCAGACCCTCCGTGCCATCCCGGAGCTCCAAGAGTCTCTTGTCAAATACGAGTACAAAGGCCAACCTGCCTCTGCCCTGGGATCCCTACTCTCGGGCCCGCAGTACGACGTCACCAACCAGCTCAAGGGTACCCTCAAGTCGATGAGCGAGAGCACGGAGGAATATGGCCCCTTTGGTTTCCTTCAGGCCATCCGCGAGGGCTTCCCTCAGTTTGCACAAAAGTCTCGGTCTGGCGAGGGTTTTGCACAGCAGGATGCCGAGGAGGCCTGGTCCACCATCCTTACCCAGATCCGAAACAGTCTAAAGGTCCCGGGCAAAGACGGCGCTGCCGAGGTCTCGTGGGTCGATAAGTACATGGCCCTGCAGATGGTGGAGACCCTCGAGTGTGACGACCCCCAGGCCGAAGAGCGCGGCGAGGAGCCGACCGTGAGCACCGAGACCTACCTTAAGCTCAACTGCCACATTGATAGCTCGACGAACCACCTGCGGGACGGAATCGTCAGCGGGCTGAAGGAGGAGATCGAGAAGAAATCCACGGTACTGAACCGAGATGTCAAGTACACCAAGTCATCCAAGATTGCCCGACTGCCGCAGTGGCTCACCGTTCACTTTGTCCGTTTCTTTTGGCGCCGCGACACCCAGAAGAAGGCCAAGATCCTGCGCAAGGTCACCTTTCCTAAGGAACTCGACATTCTCGAGTTCTGCACCGATGATTTGAGGAACAAGCTGATTCCCGTGCGGGACCGGCTCCGAGAGGTCGTCAAGGACGAGGAAGACATCGAGCGGGCCCGCAAGCGGAGAAAGACAAACACAGTCTCGGAGGCCGAGAGCTCGCAGGCTGGTGCCGCCACGACCGCCGCAGTCGCCAACAAGGACAAGCACAAGGACAAGAAGAAGAAGTCGGAGGAGAAGAAACCAGCAACCGATGGGGATGGCGACACAGCGATGGAGACGTACAAGACGGATGCCGAGTGGGAGGAAGAGAAGGCCACAGCGCTCCGCAGTGCAAAGAAGGAGTTGTTGGCCCTGGTCGACCAGGACCTCGCCAAGGACGAGGGCGCCAACCAGTCCGGCATCTACGAGCTCCGAGGCGTCATCACTCATCAGGGCTCCAGCGCCGACAGCGGTCACTACACAGCATACGTGAAAAAAACCGGCCATAAGAACCCTAAGACGGGCAAGGTGGGCGAGGAGGATGGCAACTGGTGGTGGTTCAACGATGAGAAGGTCTCAGAAGTGCCTGGAGACAAAATCGATACTCTTGCTGGCGGAGGAGAGACCCATTCAGCCCTCCTCTTGCTCTACAGAGCTGTCCCACTGCCTTCCCCTGAGGACCTCAAGGATTAAAAGTGACTGTGCAGTAGCAGTCAGCCCCGGCTGCTGACCCCGGCATACTGAGCCATTCACGACGAGCGATTGTTTCTTTCCCTTTTCGGTTTTCTTCTTTTAGTCCCTGATGGAGGACTAAAGAGGTCTCACTATGGAGGTGAGTGACGAGAGAGAGAATGAGAGAAAGAGACGACACCAGATAGCAAGTGTGTGCAGCATTCAATTCCATAGGCTCTGTAGACACTAGTGAGCTGGATATCTGTCTCCATCCGTCTTTTATTTCGAAATGGAATCTGCATGCCTGTTCCTTTCGAACATGGGATCAATGCCCCCTCTACTGGCTGCCTATCGATATGAGTGCGTGAACGTGTCAAAAGAGCAGCAACTGCAGCACAAGATGTTATTGAGATCTGACATGGAGAGGCTGCAAGAGATCTACTGTAGGCAGGTATTCCCAGCATCATCACCACTACTATCATGTGCCTCGATATGCAAGAGATAATGATTAATGTGTATCTCCAGCTGAGGCTGGCTGGTGGCAATCACAACCACCAACACATACGTAATGCATGGGATCACGATTGCAACCCTGGCACAAGGTTACGTGGAAGGAGAGGAAGAGAAAAGAGAAGAGAGGCTGTGCAGACTAATATTGTCTTGGCGCAGCATCAATGAACGGGAGAAGGGAAAGGCAAAAAGAGAGGACCACCAGTCCCGAACAAATCAGGCCTGTCTGTCGCTTGTGATCCTGTCAGAGATGGCGCCAGGGTACAAAGGGATAGGGGAGGGCCTTCCTCAGTTCAATTGTAATAAGATGGGATCATGTCAGATTCTGCAGCTGCTTTTATCCAAAAAGACACGAATCTCAAACTTCAAACCCCAGCCATTACCCATCTTGTTGAAACCAGTGTCGTCGTGTGTGCACAGGTGAAGTACTATGGCAGGTAAGCACGCAAGGTAGGAACAGGCTGCCGCGTCCCAACATGCTTCACCCTTCGGGCCGCTAGTGAATTTAGTGGTCTTGGACCCTGGCCGGCCTGCTGGGATCCTCTCTTTTTCTCTACACCATAAGCACAATAACTCGCTATGGTGGGTTTCCACAGCGCTTGTCTAATACTGACTCTGCGCAACTTAAACCCACTGCTATGGTACAGTGAGTATCACCACCCTCAACCACGCGACCACACCTACTTCTGTGACCTCGCCGTCTTCGCGGCCCTCACCTTCCACACTGCGCTGCGCCACGCTGAATTGGTGACTTGCTTCAACCCCCCCCCCCCCCCCAAAAAAAAACAACCTCGCTTCTCTTTTCTTGAATTTTAATCTTCCTCTCCCTCTGTCCTTTGCCTCTATTTCTGTTACTATCCTTGATACCCCTCATTTCCCTTTGCCCATCTCGTTTATCTTGTCCTTGCAGCACCGTCTTACGCCCATTCCGTTATCTTTCAGGGGGGGGCCAAAAGCTTCTGCACTTTTTTCTTGCCCTTTTTTTGGTAGAAACCCTTTTTTGTCTCTTTGACTCTCCTGTTGTCGCACTCATCGCGCATTCACAATCTCTCCTCGTGAAACGGATCACAGTACGCAGCGATAAATACACGACCCCCTCGGCCGTTGCGATTATCCGACAAAATGCCTTCGCTCAAGTCACTGGGCAGCAAGATGCTCGGCGGCATCAAGAAGAGAGGGACAGACACAGATACAGGGAATGACAGCGGAGGTAGCGAGTCGGCTGTCGACCTGCAAGCTGGCTCTCCTGAGGTTGTCGCATCAAACAATGTGGTACGTCAACAGCCCAGACACTAGGGCGCTTCCGACGGAAGGAATATATAAGAAGGTAGAGAGAAAGAAAGAGGGAAAGAGAGAGACGAGAGCTGACCATGGTGAACATTGCGTCCACGAACAGAAAGCGTTCTGCGAATCGGGTGGTCCGGGCCGACAAAATGTACGTCACATATTTCCATATCTGCACATCGTTTCTGCTGGCGGTGGAAGACCCTGCGCATGTCGCTGCGTGTGGTACCTGTGGCTTCCCGGGGAGGTACTGCGCGAACAGCTCACAATTGGTCTTGATTTTCCTGTCAGCTTGGACAGGGCCAGTTGAGGCTTGACGCGGTAGAGTCGCGGCTCCGTGTCTGCCTTGCCATTACAAAGAAGAAGAAGGGGGAAAAAAGGACCTTTACTGACGAGGGTGTCGTTGACATAGGGCAACGAAGTCACCTTCCTACCACCGATCGTCGAGTCCGCCGAGTCATCGCCGGCGGCGGCAGCTGCATGCGCGCGGCTAATACGCAAGTTCCTCAAGAAAGACTACTGGTCCAACTCGTCGTATCAGTACAACGCCCTGATGCTCACGCGTATCCTCTCCGACAACCCTGGCCCGTCCTTTACGCGGAATCTAGACGACAAATTCGTTGATGTTCTAAGGGACCTGCTGCGTAATGGGCGTGACCTCTCTGTCCGGCAGATGCTCATGGAGACCCTCGACTCTTTTGAGAACCAAAAAGGCTGGGATGAGGGCCTGGCGGGCTGTATCGAGATGTGGCGCAAGGAGAAGGAAAAGGCTTACAAGGCCTACGGTGTATGTGTCGCTCGAGACCTTTTTTATATATCAGTCCTAGGGATACGATGGTTCGTGCTAATACTATCTTTAGGGACGCGCACCGCCTCCACAGATGCCCATGATGGGCGGCGCGGGCGGTGGAGCAGTCAACCAGCATCTCCAGAATTCCCAGAACTACTTCTCGTCGAACCATCATAGGATGCGTCTGCCCAATCCAGCGGAGCTGGCGTCCCGGCTTGAGGAGGCCAGGACATCAGCCAAGCTATTGACGCAGGTGGTGGCCAACACGCCATCGACAGAGGTCATCGACAACGACCTGGTCAAGGAGTTCGCGGACCGTTGCCTGAGCGCGTCGCGCAGCATACAGCATTACATGGCGGCAGACAACCCGGGCCCTGACAACGAGACCATGGAAACCCTCATTGACGTGAATGAGGAATTGCAGCGGGCCCTCAACAACCAGAAGCGCGCCGTCCTGAGTGCGAGAAAAGAGCTTGGGATTGACGGTCGATCACAGGACCCAAGCCCGCCGCTGCCAGAGACGAACGGCTCGCACCCACCGTCACTCCCCGGTTCCTCCAATGCATTTGCCGGTGCCCCGCCCAGGAGAAGAGACAACGGCAAAGGAAAAGCAAGGCAGTCACAGGTCTCGGCCGAATTCGTCTCGCCGCCATCAGGTCCCCCTCCGGGCCGGCCAGACCCTGTGTCATCCCTCACGGGCCTCGTCTCACCTGTGTCGGATGATGAGGATGGGGAAAACAACCCGTTTCGCGACCCAGAGCCAGCCGGCGCATCTTCATCTTCAGTAGCGGCGGCAGGGAAGAAAGGGGCGGCAGCAATACCACCAACAGCAGGAGGAGCAGCGGGAGGAGGGCGAAAACAACAGTACATGGAGCAACCGAGCCTCGACTACGAACCCTTCCACCCCGGCTTCAGCCAGCCAACCCAGAGCTACCTGGGCCGCCAGGAAAGCGCGCTGGACAAGATCCAGATGTCCGGTGCCGGCTCAGGCTCGCTAGACCGCAGCAGGGACGAGCAGCGCGGAGGAGCAACGAACAATTACAGTAATTACAGGCACAATGGCGGTAGCGCTGCTGCTGCTGCCGGCTCGTCCTCGTCATCATCTGCTGCTGTTCCTCGACCGCGAAAGTATGAGTACGAGGAGGACGAGGAAGGTCACGAGGATGTCTACAATGGAGCTGCGGGTGCTTCCTCATCGGGCAAACAGCCCGCCAACCGCTACTAGGAGACCAAATGGCGGGCTGTGGACGCGCATCACGAACACTCGTATGGTGGTCGAGTGACTGGAGGTGTCGATCACGAGCAGCGGCTACTGAAGGATGTGGATGAGAGGGATAAGAGAGAAGGCGAGGACATCTACATTGGCAGCGAGGGTCATTCTTCTCTAGGTGAGAAGGAAGAACAGAAGAGACGCATGGTCAAGAAAACCTGGCACACGATTCAGGCGTGCCGCCTAATTTCCTGTCGAGACCAAGCACATAAGATACTAAGGCAGTGAGGCGGTCAAGAAGATGGCTGGGGATTTTCGAGTATCGGGTTTAAGGGTTGGCAGAGGCTGCAGGGGCCTGCAGATTTCCTAGAGGAGACCAGTAACACATGTTACGCTTGGCGAAAGAAGAGAATGAGGCAACTCTTCCTCGAGGATGATGGTAAAACTTGTGTGTAGATGAAGCATAGCATTTTTTGAGTACTGGAACGCATTTATACCCTCTTTTCTCCTTTCTGCTCAATTGTCCTTTTCATTACCCCCTCGTCCCCCCAAACAAAATCTTCTGTTTTCCTTTCTCCCCCCCCCCCTTTTTTTTTTCCTTCTTTTTCTTTTCTTTTTCTTCCTTGGGGGTGGGGTTGCTTCTGCACTAGGTTCGCAAAGCTCAGATCACTGCTGAGACTCATGATAATTATGTCTTGCCAGGGAACACTTGAGGTCTGGTTCTTGGGACTTGTTCTGCAGAAATTTACGCATCTATTGATTACCTGCGTACCTATCTTGTCAGTTAGAGTCTGCATCTATGCATATCTGGGGTACCACTCTTTGCCCATCTTTCTTTCTCTCTGTATATCTGTCTCCACCAGCAGAGGAGTCGTCTCACCATTTGCAGGGAAGTTCGGCAGGGTCTGGGCATAGGTATATGCTACCCCGCTCTTTGTTTGTGGTGGGGCTAGCTATTTTCATGCCGAGTCCCGCCCCCCCCGGCCCCTGCTCACCTGCTCAGCTGGCTCAGCATACTACGTACAGTAGGAATGGTGATTCACGCAACGAGAGAAGAAATGATATACAAACGGAAATGAAATGTTGCATTGCCTCTTTGCAGTGTGGTTGTACGAGTTGTTGCTTTCCACCATCTGGGGCGGTCTCGGATGGACTGGGTTGCTGCAAGCTGTTCATTATTGTTGTCATCGTTGCAGGGTGGATCGGTACTATCAACATCATGATTGCTACTGCCACGGTGCAGTGCAGTAGTAGAGCTTCAATTTTTCTTTTGGGGCTTACTGGTGTTACATACTTGTTACTTTTGTCTTTCACGGATATTAGCAGGATTTGGAATTATCCCTCCATCAGAAGAAATAAAACATACGACATGTGATGTGTTCAGCGTGGCATATACGAGGTTTCAAATATAAAACCAAAAAGGTTGGGGGTGCATTCTTGTGCTACGTAGGGCTTCAACGGAAGACGGCACCTTCGTTCAGCGGCCCTGACTCTTTGTACCCAATCACTACTAATTAGCTAGTAGTATCGTGCCTACCAATACAGCGTATTCATTTGTTTACCTACAGCCTCGCACAACATTCATACCCAATACCTGCACATGCACACGCACACGACTCCGCAAACAGACATCATGCATGGCTGAGGCTATCATTATGAGCTACCCCCGCCTTCTGTGAAATTAAACCCTCCTTCTTGCCTGTTCCCTTGCCCTCTCCTTCCTTTCTCTCTCTCTCTTTCTTTCCCCTCTTTTAATAGGTTCAAGCCGTCTCCATCAGGTGATGCACGCGACCCAGCTTTCAAATCAGCCACTGTAGTTTGAGACAGCCTCCGAGATCCCCCTCGTTCCTGGTGCCCTCCGGGAGTCCGAACGCAAGAACCGCGAGATGGCCCAAGAGCTTCACGACTGTGATCGCCGAGCAGGAGCCAGCCGCCCCGGCCCGTCGGGAGGCAGTCCTCTGACTGCCGCCCAAATATATGCTCGTTCTGACCAGTCGTGCCGCCTGCAGATCGAGCGCCTTGCCAGACACGGTGGACCGGACTTGTCAGACGTGAGAGGGGTACGTACAAACGGGTGCTCATGATTCTCCTGTCCATTGCCCAATCCTCCTTAAGCTGACCCATTGATCCTGCGTTGCCGTGGTGCAGTGCCGCATACTCAGTTCCCTACAGGATTCTCTGAGGGGCTTGAGCGAGCCAGCTCCTGGTGATCAGCCCTCAGAGAGAGGTGCTGCGGTCCCTGCCCAGAAGGGCCAAAACATGGCCGACGACAACGAGTCGGCCAAGTCCAGCACCACCGGACCGTACGACCACTTCTTTGAAGACCATATTATCGAGCACAGCATCTATCCCGCCAAGTTTGAATATGCCGACGGTAGCTTTCCGCCACAGCCAGACAACATTTTAGACATGAGAAGGATGCTGTACCAGCCGCGGGATGACCTCCCGGCATGCCCACGTCCCCAAGCGGCATTCGAAAACTTCTGGCGCAAAACAATGTCCAGTCTCTCTGAGGCTCAGGTCGCTGAATTCATCATGCCTTTTGTTGAGGGCCCCGTTATAGACACCCGGGGTGGAGGCAGATACCTGACCAACCTGAATCCCCTCACTGATGGCTCCATCGAGCCAGCTCAGCCAGACCTATATGTCGGTGCCCCTCGCCTCTCACTCGATGATCGGGTTCGTGTTAAGCTCGACGGATTCATCGTACCCACCAAACAGGCCGAGAATCCCATTGTTCCCAACTTTTTTACCCAAATCAAGGGTCATGGAGGATCTGAGACGGTGGCAGCTCGCCAGGCCTGCTACCACGGCACACTGGCCGCCAGAGGCTACCACCGTCTTCAGACCTGGGTGGCAGACGAAGACGAGGAGACTATCCTCAACAAGATTGCGTACGTCATCAGCTGCACCTATCATCTCGGCATGCTCAGGATCTACACCTGCCACCCCATCGCCCCCACCGAGGACGACGCTGGTATCGGCTACACAACCACACTTGTTCGCTCCTTTGTCTTGACTGATACTCCCTGGTCCTTTGAGCAAGGCGTCACTGCGTACCGGAACGCAAGAGACTGGGCAAGGCGCCGTCGAGATGAGATCATCACCCTGGCCAATGCCAAAGCTGCTCGTCTGTATGGCGGCAACAGGTTCTCGGAAGAACCCACTTCGAGCCTTGGAGCTGAAATTGGAGCCAGGATTGGAACCGGAGCTGCGACAGTGCCTCAGGCTGTTGAGCAGCAGCAGCAGCAGCCAAGCCAAGCCGGCCCTAACAGGCCACGCAGCCAGGATGACGACGTGATACTCATCGACGGGTCGGACACCGTTGTAGAAATTGTTGACCCTTTGCCACTCAATCATCTACGGAACCACCGCCTACGTTCCGGGCAACGCAGCCAAATACCATGTTCTGACAAACGCGCTGCCACTTCTGCCGACGATAATAAGAAACGGCACAAAAGAAATAAGAGGTAGATAGGTCATCATCATTAGCTACGGAAGGGGAAATGCCCAGGAGGTCTTCAGCCACGATGTATTGGCCAGAGCAGTGGTGAAAGATGAGGATGGATAAGTCACTTGGTGAAGTCTACAACCTGGGAGGCCCCATATGCTACAGCTTCAATTCCATATCAAATACGAAACCCACTCTTGCATCTTAAGTACCCCTTTGCAGGTCTTCCAATATCCATCGCTACCAGATACATGATGCTGTCTTCAACACACTCTAATAGGCCATGAGACCAACATGAGGGCTTGTCATACTGGAGTTTGGATTGCAATAACGAGTTAACGAGAAAGACGAGAGTGTGAGAGAGATCCTTGGATGCGCTACACCTTTAATTCCCTTTTTCTTTTCTTTTTCTTCGTTTTCTAATTTCCCTTGGCGAGCCTCTCCCTTTCTGCAATGCTGTCATGTGTGAAGCCAATATAGGCGGAATGGTCATGTAGTATGAATAGTTATATCGATAGTGAATGTTGTCGGTGGGCAAAATACGAATTGCAGAAGTAGATTGATGATGTCTTGTCTATATTTTCAGTCTTTTTTATGTGCGCTTATGTGGTCACAGAGTACCCATTGGACAAGCTAACCCCCCGCCCTCCTTCTCTTTCTCCTTGATATACAAAGGATTTGACTCAGTGGATATATATCACAGTGGGAATGAAATCATTTGTACAAACAAGTAGATGAGATAAATAGCACGAAGCAAGGAGCTTGCCGAGGGTGAGTAAACAAGTTCGATTGTGGTTCTTCTGTGGAACATCTCGTCCACCTCTGGCGAGCTCTGTCGCCACATTTTCGATGAGGGCTACTGGTCCTCTTTGAGATGCCCAGATATCAGTCTGCCTTATTATGAGACCATGCTTCGGTTGTCCCGGTCCAGGTCTTCTTCTTTTCCGTTCTGCCCTTGCATGCTGTCTTTCAACTCGCTACTGTTCCCAGACAACGATGATCTATACTATAATGTATTCACCAAAGGCACTGTTGCTAGCACAGCAGGAACTCATGACCTGCCATGTCCAAGAGGACGTTGAACTCGAGATAAGTTCGTTGGTTGGATTGAGTGATGTACTTATGGTAGGGTTAAGTTTAGGGGTTGTAAGTGTCCTCTGTGGACAAGGGTGGTGGAATCCAAGCGGTGGGTACGGGACCACTAGGCACTATTACGGTACCTCTAATGGAAGCTAGGCGCTAAGTGTTACAGGTACCTTGTAGCCCGTTGGGCACTATTCTTGCTAATAGTATGGTGAAGTTCCCCGAGCTTATAGTGCAGGCCAAGGACCCCCGCCAAATGGACCCCCCGGTACTTTGTGTCTAGGCAGCACCACTTATCTGCTATCTGTTGGAATACAGGGGCAGCTGCCCCTCAGCATGTGATCCCACCTTGCCTCATGAGGGGCGTCTCCCGCATCATTGGACTCTCTTCAGTTCAACCTCGAGCTTTGGCCAACCCCCCTTCCTTCTTCCTCCTGACATCCATCATCATCATCTTCTCATTCAACTACTGCTTGTGAGAACAGCTCTCATCTTTGCTATCTGTCTCTCCCTCTCTCTTTCTCTGTCTTCCTCTCCTAACACCAGCTCGAAAGAAGAAGAAAAGAGGATCTCATCAACCTAGAAGAGGCCATTATCATAGTAGCATTACTAAACCTCTTTGGCCCAGTATGAACCTTCTCTACTCGACCGTCAACACCCTCAGGGACAAGTACACACCTGTCACGACCACCTCGACCTTCCGAAAGACGGGTCAGATCACCCCTGAAGAGTTTCTCGCCGCCGGCGACTACCTAGTCTTTAAGTTTCCGACCTGGTCCTGGGCAGATGCCGACCAGGCCTCGCGGCGCGTCAGTTACCTGCCCGCTGGCAAGCAGTTCCTGGTGACCCGCAACGTGCCCTGCTACCGCCGCCTCAATGCCGATTTTGCGGGCGATGCAGGCCGCGAGGAGACTCTCGTCCGCGATGGCGAGGACTTTGGGGGCGGCGTTGCGGGGGGCGACGAGGAGGGATGGCTGCAGACAGGCGGGCCATCTGGCAGCCAGCAGGGCAAGCCGCGCGAGATACACACTGTCGATGACGCAGGCAACGTCGGTGACGGCGAGGCCGTGGAGGATGATGATGACATCCCAGATATGGAAGACGAGGATGATGACGAGGCTATAATCCCGGATGCGCATGGTGATGCTACCAACAGGTATGTAGCCCTCTGGCTGGTTGATCGTGGTAGTGGTGGTGGCCTTATTTAAGATGCTCAACTAATTCCCCCCCCCTCTCCTCTCTCTCATGTAGTGGCCGACGGACGTACACGCTCTATATCATGTACTCGCCCTACTACCGAACGCCACGGCTCTACATGTCCGGCTACGCACCCGACGGTCAACCTCTGCAGCCACAGTTGATGATGGAGGACATCGTTGGCGACTACAAGGACAAGACCGTGACGCTGGAAGATTTTCCATTCTTCGCCAACAATATCAAGATGGCCTCGGTGCACCCTTGCAAGCACGCACCCGTTATGAAGACGCTGCTGGACCGGGCTGACGCCGCCCTCAAGCTACGTCGCGAGAAGCTCAAGGCCGGCCAGAGCGTCGGCATGGACCGAGGCATGGAGGGTCTTGTGGACAATATTAATAAGCTTGACATCTCCTCGGCCGGGCTTGCAGCGGACAAGGGCAGTGGGGACGAGTGGGAGGAGGTCAGCCACGACGTCGACGACAACGAGGTTGCCATTCGAGTGGACCAGTACCTGGTGGTGTTCCTCAAGGTATGCATGCATGCACTGTCCCTTACCCTGCCACCTTACAGTTCATTGGATTTTTGGGATGGGGAAATTTTGCATGACTGACAAATCATCTTCTAAAACAGTTCATCGCGAGCGTGACGCCAGGTATCGAGCACGACTTCACCATGGGCGTCTAGACAATTTCATAATGATGATGATGACGATGACGCCCCTTATTTTTCTCCATTTGCCTTGTTTTCCTGCTCCTTCCTCAGTGGTCCTTTTTTCTTTGATCATGTAACGGCGTTTTGAGATGTGGGGATATAGGAGTACTTGGTGATCACCTGATTACTCGGGGAGTTTGTCGAGAACGGGTTTGAACGGGTTTGATACCGTAAGACTGTATCTGAATCGCACGGTGTGTATGCAGTGACTACCAGATAGCCTTCTCATACAGAAACAAACAGCGCAGCACCAAAAGATTGATACCGACTTGAATCCATCTCCCTTCTGAGGCACTATACATCGCATAAAGAGGCCCACGGCGACTCGAGTGAGTTCAGCCATCATCTTTCTCAACCCGGATTGCAGCAGGATTCAAGGTCATCTGTGTTGGTAGATCGATAGACAGACTTTCAACCCGCCCTCCTTGGCTTCGCCTAGGAATGTGATGGTATGCCTTCCCCCCTTTTTCAGAAAAGAAGCAGACTCCGAATGCATGGGCCGGCAGCCAGCTATGTGAACGGTGGTCGACCAGCTGGAACAGTACAAGCTGCAGCACCACATCCCGGGTCCTCAAATGCTAAGCCCCGTGTTCAGCGCGGCGGTCAACGGCTCCGAGGCGCGGCTGGTCGTGGCGTGGCGCGAAAGTGGACAGTACCTCACGCGCAAGGTGGACAGCTTCCTGTTGCAGAGGTGCGGGGACTTCCGTCTCTTCCGCACGTACATCCTCAATATCATCGACTGGGGCTGCAACAGCCGTGTCTGGATGTTCAAGAACTCCCTGAGAGCTATCGAGACTACTACGAGGGCCCCGTCAGGAGGGGGCAGCTGCTCTGGAGGAGTGGGCAGTGTTGGTTTGAAATTGTGGGTCCAGCAGAGGTTGGCCCCAAAGGTTGGATGACCTTGTAGGTTATTGAAGGCTGACTGTAGGCGTTGGCTCACTGCATTCCCAGGGCCTTGATGTGCTGGACTATCCCCTGAATTTGTGGCAGGTGTAAGTGCAGGATGTAGCAGCAAAGATTGGCATAAAGGAGGCTGGGGCAGACTATAGGCACTGGCACGCTTCAAATTTTCAGACTCCTGATATGATATACCCCCCAAACCCCAAGTACATCTCCCTGATACATTTTCTTCGTATGGTACTATAGGGTATCATGGTACTAAATGTGTAGGGCATGCATGCATACATGAGGGCACCACTCAGTACAGGCAGCACTGGCACCAAAACATTACCTCCGGCACCCTTTAAGAGAACAGGCGAAACTGACTTCACATCGGAGACAGAGAGACCATTTCAAGAGCGAGCACCAGAAGAACGAAGGAATTATTGTCTACATTGAAATTCAGGAAGATCTATTGCATATCCCATGACCCTTTTTCGCCAAACCACTATACAAACATGATAAGAAAGGAAAGGAAAGAAAGGAAAGAATAATAAGAGAAGTAGAAGAGAACATTCTGAAGAAGCCTTGGAATACAGCAAACAAGGCTTGATGAAGACGGTTCTGAAGACAGATCCAAAAAGACACACAAGAACAGGAAAAAGCCTCTCTCTCACACACACACACCTCCACATACCATCATCCTCGCTGCTATCCATTGTCATTTGCCAATCTTATATGGAGCGTCGAGTATCAATTCCTATACAAGCAATCTCTCTCTCTCTCAATCGACATATTTCAACCTACTCTCCTCCGTTCAGATATGGCAGAGCCTCTCCAATGCAACGGTGCAGCTCCGTAACCTAAAATAGACAAGATGGTCAGCTTCTGTACTGGTGAAAAGAAGGAGGAGGAGGAGGTATAAGGAGAGGAAGAAGAAGGCTACTACTCACATCTGGGGGCACTGGCATGGACAGATGGTCTGCCTCTGCAACAAGAATCTTGATCTTGTCACCAACAAACTTGTCCCAACCGTTGGGACCCAGGTCGCCCTCCTTCTTGCTGGGGACGGCCCAGGCGACAGGGCCCAGGCTGGGGTCCATCATGAAGTTCTCGCCCGACTCGGTGCGGACGTTGAGCATGGCCATCATGCCCAGAACCTTTTGGTCCGACTTGGCCCGCTCGACAAGACCACGTCGGCCCCAGATGATGCACACCTTCTCGGGCCTGTCCTCCTCCGCCATGGGCTCGGGGTCGTAGTGGCACACGGCACGCACGATCTGGCGCTGGTGCTGCTGGGCAAACTGCGAGGCCATGCTGCTGGTCCAGAAGGACCGCTTGTCGGGAGGAGACAGCCTCATCAGCACGGCCAGGCCCTGCTCGGGCACGCTGTCGATGGTGTCGACCATGGAGCGAGGGCAGCACATGTCGATCAGCAGCAGACCCTGGAGTTTCCTCCCCGTCTTGGCCAGCTGGCGGGCGACCTCGTAGCTGATGGTGGCACCTCCACTGTAGCCACCGATCAGGTACGGGCCCTGGGGCCTCATCTTGATGATGGCCTCGACCACAAGACTTGCCAGGCCGGGGATACCCGTCTTGCGCGACAGCTTGCCAGGGCAGCGCAGGAAGGGGGACTCGATGGCGTACACGGGCAGGCCAGAGCTGAACTGGGGCAGATGGATGTACGTCGCAGCTGTTCCGGAGCCATCAGGGATCAGGAACAGGGGCGTCTCCTTGGACGTGGGCTTGCCCTGCATCAGAACGATCTTGGCCTTGGGAATTGTCGCATAGTCGATGGTCTCGGGGTCTTCTTCCTCAAACTTGAACACAGACATGTCCTTGACCAGGGATGCTGGGTCCATAGGCAGCTTGGCCGCCACAGAGACAGGAGCCTTCTTGGCTACTGGCTTTGGTGTCTTCTTGGCAACAACTGGAGCTGGAGCCGGAGCCGGCGCTGGGGCTGGCGTAGGAGGAAGAGCAGGCTTCGGGGCGACGACAACCTTCTTCTTCTCGACCACAGGGGCAGGAGCAGGAGTAGGAGCAGCAGCAACAACAGGAGGCTCTTCCTCATCCGTGACATCGGTATCGTCCTGCACAGGAGACGAACGACCAGAAGAAGACCCAACAGAAGAGGAAGACGGTCCTGCACCCTCCATATTGGCAAACTCCTGACGAAGATCTCCAATAGTTGGGTACTCGAAGACAAAAGTGGGAGGGATCTCCACACCCGTCTCGTTCTTGAGGGTGGCACAGATCTGAATAGCCATGATGGAGTCGACACCCAACTCGGTCAACACTGCATCATCGGCCAGTTCGTCCAAGGAAGTGCCAGTCTCGTTGGCGATGGCCTGCAGGAAGCTCTCGAGCACATTGTGGGATCCAGAGGACGCCTTGGGAGCAGCCACAACACCATCCTCGTCGAGGGACTCAATGTCCTGCTCGACAGGATCGTCAAATTCCTCTTCTGCGGATGCTGGCACCATCTCATAGTCTTCTTCTTCTTCTTCATCGTTCTCTGCCTCCTCGTCACCATCCTCTGCACCAGGCTCGCCATAGACATCCTTGAACTCCTCACGGAGGGCGCCAATGGTTGGGTACTCGAGACCCCAAGTGGCAGAGATGTCGTAGCCTGTGGCGCCCTTGACGGCAGCCGAGATCTGGATCGCCATGATGGAATCGATACCAATCTCGCCCAGCACCGCATCGTCCGTCAGCTCGGCCTTGTCTGTGCCCGTCTCGGACGAGATGGCATCCAGAAGTGTCTCGAGGACACTGACCTGTCCACTAGATGTGGTGGCTGCCTTCTTCTTGACCACCTTCTTGGGCTTCTTTTCCGCAGCAGCCTTCTTGACGGGCGCAGGAGCAGGAGCAGCCGCCTTGGCCTTGGGAGCAGCCGCGACAGCCTTCTTTGGGGCAGACGCAGGTCCTGCAGCGGAAGCACCAGCAGCGGGCTTCTTGCCCAGGGCCCTCTCCAAGGTAGTGTACTCGACCTGGTGGAAGTGCAGGTTGGAGCACTGCATGATGAGCCTGTTCCCAGCCTTGACGTCAAACACAAAGACGTCGCAGATGAAGCTCTCGCCCTCGTTCTTGGTCACGCGCACATAAGAGAAATACTTGTGGCCTGCTGCCAAGGGCGCCGTCTGCTCGCTCTTGTCGAAGCCACCCATCATGAACATCTTGCCCTCGGGGCGCTCCGGGTTGACATTGGCCACAAACCCAGCCAGGTGCACCAGACTGTCTGACCAGTACGGGCTGGACTTGGTGTTGGGATCGGTGGGATCCTGCTGGAGGACAACCTCGGCAGCGGCCTCCTTGAAGTCAGGCGAGATGTAGGCTTCCTGCAGGCCCATATAAGGACCGGCATACTTGACGGTGTTGCTGAAGAGGCTGTAGAAGATGGAAGGCTTGAAACGGTGCCCATCTCCCTCCTTGGCGGCACGGACAATATCGTTCATGCGGGCCTGGACAAAGTACGACGTCTTGTCCCAGTCGCCCTGCAGCTTCTTGTTGTCCACCACTTGGAACTTGCAGCTGCCCAGGTCGAAGGACATGGGGCCGTTGGACACCTTGAAGGTGGCCGTGAGGGTCTTTTCTGTCGGCATGGTGATGGTGGTGAGGATCTCGGCCGTAGACTCGCCCGTGGGCATGCTGAAGGGACGGTTGAACGAGGGTGTGAGAAGGGCCAGGTCGACGTTCTTCTTTCCGAGGGCCTCGAGCGTATATTGGGCGCCCTCCATGCCCATCTCGCAAAAGACGCCGCCGGGGCAGACAGGAACCTCGCGCAGCCTGTGGCCCAGGATAGCAGCCTTGAGCGCAGGATCCGCAGCGCTGCTCCTGAAGGTCACCTCCACCTTGGGAGACAGCGTCTTCTTGACAACATAGTGCAAGACTGCAGACATGGGCCGCTCGACAACTGCAGGGGCAGAAGGAGCAGCAGCAGCAGAAGCAGCAGCAGCAGGAGCAGCAACTGGCTGGGGGGCCTCTCTGGGCTCTGTCCACTTGATCCAGTATTCCTTGAGATCCCAGTTGTAGGAAGGAAGAGTCGAGATGTGCTTGACCTGGTTCCTGGTAACAAAAGGCTCATGCACGGCCACCCAGTCAATCTCGACACCTGCCTTGTACAGAGTGGCCAGGGACTTGGAAACACCCGTCCACGACTGCTCCTTGGCGCTCTCGAGGGTCGATGCGATGCGCTCGAGGGGCACATTGAGAGTGGCATGGGTGAAGGAGCCCAGGACACGGCTGGGACCAACCTCGAGGTAAACGGGGTTCTTGAATTTCTCGGCCACAGCAGCCAGAGCGCCGGCATAGTTGACCTTCTCGCGGGTCTGGCGCATCAGGTACATCTCGGCAATCATGCCAGGCTTGTCGACAATCTCAGCAGCCAGGGTCGAGACCAGAGGAATTTTGGGCTTGGAATAGACGACACCACGAGCCAGGGCGGCAAAGTCGTCGAGGACAGGGTCGACCTGGACCGAGTGGAAGCCATAAGGGACAGACAACTCCTTGGACCGGATGGGACCGCCCTCGGCCTTCTCCAGACCGGCTTTGAGCATGGCGATCTCGTCGGCCGTGCCAGAGACCACAGTGGCCTTGGGGCTGTTGAGACAAGCCACCTCGCAGCTCGACAGCTTCTTGACATACTCGTCGACCTTCTCCAGAGGGGCAAACACGCTGAGCATGGAGCAGGCTCCTGGCACGCATCGCTCCAGGACCAGCTGCGCCCTCTTGCCGACCAGGAAGAGCACGTCCGTCAGGGACAGCACACCAGAGACGTGCAGGGCCGCGTACTCGCCCAGGGAGTGGCCCATGACGGCAGCTGGCTCGACACCAGCAGCACGCCAGAAGGCAGCCAGGGCAATCTCGAGGGCCACGACGGCCAGCTGGGTCTGGGCAGTGTCCTTGGTGGTCATGTCGACCTCTGGGTCGGTGATGATGTCCAGGAACTCTGGGAAGTTGTTCTGTCGGCAGATGGACACGGAGAGATCCACAATGTTGCGGAAGGCAGGCGAGGTCTGGTACAGTTCAGCACCCATGCCAGCATAGTGAGAGCCCTGGCCGGTGAACATGAAGACGACAGGAGGAGGTGTTGTCTTCTCGACCTTTGCGTCGGCCTTGATGTCGGCGTCCAGCTTGCTGACAGCCTCCTTGATAGAGGTGGCAGTGAAGGCAGTGCGGATGGGGTAGTGAAGCCTGCGGGCCGTGAGGGCATAGGCGAGATCCTCAATGCGGTAGTCGTCCATGCTGGCACGAAGGAAGTTCAGAAGACGCTTCTTGTTCTCGGTGTGCGAGAGGGCGCTCTTGGCAGACAGCGTGATGGTGTGGCAGCTTCGAGGGTCGGCGTCCTTGTCGAGGGGCTTGGGGTAGTCCTCGATGAGCAGGCAGGAGTTTCCACCAGAAGCGTCAAAGTTGTTGAGGATGATCCGACGTCTCTTGTCGGACGCATACTTGAACTCGGCCCGCTGGCTGGGGATGTCGATCTTGAGGGCCTTGAGGTCTGGGAACTTGGGGTTGAGCTTGTGCGGCATGTTGGCCACAGGAGGGAGAAACTCCTCCTGGAGGGACAGCACACACTTGAGCAGCGAGGCGATGCCTGCTGCGGCCTCGGTGTGGCCCACGTTGGCCTTGACGGCGCCCACACGGAGGGGCTCCTTGTCGTTCTTGGCCCGCTTGAAGGTGTTGGCCACGGCGGTCATCTCGGCCAGATCACCGACCTGCGTGCCCGTGCCGTGCATCTCGACATAGTTGACCTCCTCAGGCGTCACCTGGGCCTTGCGGAGGACCTGTCGGAACAGCCTCTCCTGCGCGCCCGCGTCTGAGGTCGTGATGGAGGGGGCATTGCCTGCGTGGTTGCGTCCAGAGGCAGCAATGACGGCCAGGACGTTGTCGTTGGCGGCCACGGCATCCTCGAGACGTTTGAGGACCACACAGCCAGAGAAATCACCACGGCAGTAGCCGTCCGCGTCGTCACGGTACGTCTTGCAGTTGCCAGTGGTGCTGAGGACACCAGCCCTCGACAGGGCAGAGAAGGTGTGGGGAGAACTCATGACGGTGCTGCCACCGGCGACGGCCATGTCGCACTCACGAGCCAGCAGCTGGTGGCAGGCCATGGTGATGGCAGAAGCGGACGAGGCACAGGCGCTGTCCACCTGATACGTCGGGCCTTCCCACTTGAAGTGGAAGTTGACGCGGCCCGGACCAAAGGCCTTTTGCATCCCCTGCATGTTGTAGGCATCACAGCCCAGCTGGTGGCTGTTGGCGCGCCAGTCGTCGACGCTCTGGCCAAAGAAGGCGCCGATGCGGTTGGGGTCGGTCACCCTGGTGCGCCCTGCGCTGTAGCCCGACATCTCGAGGGCCTCGTAGACGCACATCAGCCACAGACGGTGGCAGGGCTCCATGAGGAGGGCCTCGCGCTGCGAGATGTTGAAGAAACGAGCGTCAAAGGCGCCCGGGCGGTCAATGAAGCAGCCGTGGCGCGCATTGGTGGTGCACTTGCCCTTGTGCGTCGGGCTGAAGAACTCGTTGATGTCCCACCGGTCCGAGGGGATCTCCTTGTGCACATCCTGGCCCGTGATGATGATGCGCCAGAAATCAGAGAGGTCCTCTGAGCTGGGGGCCCGGCCTGCGAGGCCGACGATGGCCACCTTGCCCGACTCAACCGATGGGGAGATGGGAATCGACATGGGAACGCTGTGCTCGTACCGGGTGGTGACGTCCTTTCCGGCGGCCTTGAGCTGGTCGGCGACGAACTTGTCGTGAGGGCTCACACCAATCACGTTCAGGTCGATGGAGGAAGACTTGATCAGGGCGGCACGGTTCTTGACCTCGTCCACAATGTTGAAGGGCTTGCAGAGGATGGAGTCGCAGGCCGCGCGCACCACGGACCGCCATGTGCCGTTGCCCACGGGAAGATCCAGAAGAGGGGAGTCACCGACGACGCCATCGAGTTCTGCATCCGTCAGGTTGAGGGAGTGGTGCAGGGCATGCACGGCCATCTCCTGCTTGGTGAGGTTCTTGACGGCAGGGCACTGCTTGAGGACCTTTTCCAGGACAGAGGGCGGTCCGATGATGGTGCTCCAGCCCTGTCCGATGACGGCTACGCGAACCTTCTTGACCTCTGGTATGCCCTGTAGTTTGTTTGGTGTGTCAATGAAACTGATACATGTGGACAGGCAGATAGATAGATAGAAGAGAAAGTGAAAAAAAAAAAAAAAAAAAAAAAAAAGGGAAGGAAACTCACCATGCTGCGCTGAAAGTTGTCAAGGGCCGTCTTGAGCTTGTCGGCCGTGATACCAACCAGAGTCCACCCCCAGTTGGCCGTCGAGATTTCGGTGGCCCTCGACCGGTAGTAAGAAAACACCTCCATCCGGCAGAGCACCCTCGTCATCTCCAGACTGGCCTCATAAAATGAATCAAAGTCCTGCGCCACCTCCAGGGCTGCCGTGTTGAGAAGACCACCACAAATTGGTATCGTCTCGGCATCGTGGATCAGATTTGGTTCTCTCTTTACGCATCTATTGATTCTGTTAGAAATAGAAGAACAACAAAAAAGGAGAGAGGCAAGCGGAAAAGAGCAGAAGAGAAGAAAAGAAAAAAGAAGGAAAAGTGACGTCTAGTGATCACCACGATAATGACAAAAAAAGACTTACTGCAAAAGGAGGGCCTGTCGCATGATAAATACCAACATGCCGTGCGACATGCCCACTGGGTCAGGCTTGGTCCGGTACTTGTCTGCAAGCTCCTGGAAGGTGTGAAAGACGCCCATGGTCTCCCGGAGCGTCGACTCCCAGTGCGTCATCTGCTCCTTGAGGATGGCCACATTGTCGGCAAGAAAAGACGCCAGCCATGGCTGTGTCTCGGCCTGCTTGTACAGGTAGTCGATCCCCTGCACAAATGGGTCATTCTGATCTCCCACCAGGAGAACAGTCTTTGTTGTGGACCCCATTGCGCTGAATTTGGTTTCACTTCTACTTATGGCGGGCTGGCTGGTTGGCTGGCTGTTGAAGAAGCTTTTCTTTTTTTTCTTCCCTTTCCGTCAAGCGAGCGGTGGTGGTGGGAAAGAAGAAGAAAGGGGGAGGAAGAGAGGAGAATTGGTCTATGGGTATCCAAAGGTCATTGGGATAAAGGGAAGAGGGGGGGAAGAGAGAATGTGTATGTGTGTATGTATATGAGTGAGTGAGGAATGGTAGATGGATGGAGAGGAAGAAAGAGGGAATGTGTGTGATGAACCAAAAGGAGCCACAGACAAGACACAGAGAGAGGAGGGAGAGAGAAAGAGGAAGACGGTGGTGAGGCTCCTAGGACGGATGTCTTTAAGGATGATTCGCAAACTCGGGACAAGGCTTGATATTCTCTTTCTCTCTCTCTCTGTCTCTCTCTCGTCCCAGACCCAAAAGTGCCAACACCGGGGTTGCCACATTACCACACAAAGTAAGCCCTCTCACGAACGTGCCGTGCCAGGGGGGAAAGGGTGGTCCAGCCCAAAGTCCCCAGTCGGGTGGCCCCCTTCCTCGGGCTTCTTGAGGCCTCAACATTGTTGCCCGGGCTATCATTATCAGATCTTTCTTCTTGCTGTTGTACGAGGAAATATCATCAACAGCCCGAAACGGCAGACGGATATCGGTCGGCTGTTGGAAAGGGTAGTATGAATTAGGAAGTTGAGGGCCCCCAAGCTGGCCCTCGGGACATTCGCTTGTCGGGAGGCTAGCCCCCAGAGACAAGTATCATCTCATTGTGTGGAGGAGCAGGGCTAAGAGAAGGAGGAGCAAGGGGAAGTCTGCAGAGATCCAACCCAAGACGAGCGGGCGCAGAAGTCCCGAATTGCCCGTATCAAACTACCGGTCGGGGCTTCTCGATCTAGAATAGAGAGAGAGGGAGAGGCAAGTAGTGAAACATCCGAGCAAAGTGGTGGGTGTTGATTTGAGGGGGACCCTCGATTTGTGTGGGCCCAGACGTATGTAAGACCCCAGCCAGCTTCCTTTCATGGCATGCAGACAATCTTATCGACCATAATGGAGGCAGAGACAGAGAGAGAGAGGAACTCCTAACCCACCTTTTCCTTCAAGCCACCCCTAACAGAAGACTGCAGGCAGGACCATGTGGCAGCCACCCGAGGATGGATCCATGGCAACCCAAAACCCACCACCCACAAGCCCCGTCGCATACTATAGATGCTATGGTAGTGGCAAGCATGGTGGAGCTTTTTTGCCCTTGGGGACTGTGGGTCCCCGACGGGCGCCTCAACTGGAGGCTGGGTGCATCTAAGGGTCCAACACTCTACTGTACCCGCTCGTACATCAACTTTGAGGTACGAGGGAGAGAGGAGAGGGAGAGGGAACCAGAGGACATGGGATGGATCCAGTAATACCAGGGTACTGCGGTACATACCCATAGTAACGCAGTAGCACCTTGGCACCGGGAGCTGAAGGAGACCACTCACTGGCCACGACATGAAAAGAGAAGCGAGAGGCCATAAGAGATCCACCTGGCCTGTCACCACAGCGACTGATGGCCTATTTCTCAGCTCACCTTGAAGCCGGTGATGATCTTCCGTTGCAGTCTGCCACATGCTTCTTCTGGAAATCATGGAGGCAACTCTGGGACCCTATCCGGCAGCTGGGGCACGAGCCAGCACACTCCGGGGATGGAGCAACGAGGGGAGTGACGGAGGGCGCGACAAGGCGAGGCGCGTCCAGGTGGGCGCACGTATGATGATAGAGAGAGAGAGAGAGAGCTTCTAGAAGGGATTCTTGGGCTTTTTTTCCTGCAAATGCGAGATTGCAGCTGCACTGCATGATCCCAAGAAGAAGACTGCGTTGCAGTCTAGGCTTGAGTTTGAGTCCCGAACCCATGCATGCACATGTGGAGACTCAATGGGGTTTGTGACAGAATCGAGAGAGAGAGAGAGAGTAGGCTAATCTTCCCTTTTTTTTCCTTCCATTTTTGCATAGAAAGAAGAGAGACAGTATTGACTCACTGTTGAGGGCATCACAGACTCTCTCCACTTGGCTCTTGTGTGCGTGGCGATCGTAAGGGATGGTGGTGAAGTGTTTGTTGAGTAGCCAAGATGGAAAACCCGCCGTCATAATCTGCAACGCATCCAAAAAGACCCAAGACCAAATAGAAAAACCCCACCCATGATCTACCTATAACCCGACACCCCTGCTCTGATATCGACAGGGCTGGGATCTCGGATACACCCCCATGGTGTGTATTCATGATAGGAACTAATACAACTCCCACACCCTCCACACTCCGCACCACCCACACCCCCTCCACCCCCTTGTCAAAAATAACACCCACAGAGGCTCCGATCTACCGAGCTGTGGGTATTCCAAAGGAGGGTCTGCACCAACGAAAAATCCGAGAAATACATCCACTCAAAAAAACAAAACAAAGAAGAGGACCCCCCCAGATGGGAAGTCCACCAGGGAGGTAGACAGACACGCAGTTAGCCGGACAAAGTACCGGAACATTGGACTGATTTCGGGCTTCGAAGCTCGGGACATCTGGGCTTGAGTATATCCACGGGGCGATAAACACTGATAGGCCGTTTTGGGAAATATGCACCACGAAACAAACAGTATCAGCAAGGGCGTTCTGGATGTCATTGGGGAGGAGGGGAAAAAGTAACATGGCACAGTAAAGCTGTACTACGGTGGTTGTAAGTCCCTCCACAGTTGGGCCACGCCCACACCACCAAAGGCTCGACAGGGAAATATTGAAATAGATTCAACATTCCCTCTTCAGCTCATGGTGTGTGTGCTGTCTTGGTTCTTTGGATCTCCAATGTTCTTGTGAAGCATTCCCTCACAGCGACCCTTTTCTCTCCCTCGTGGTACAAACCCTCCCCCATTGTTTCCCAACTCCCAACAACGACAACAAACGCCCTTCTCACGTCCCACTTTGGTAGCGCAAAGGCACGTTTGAAGCACCTTTTCAAAGTTTGTTTCGTTGTACCAAGAAAGAGAAAGAGAACGCTTTCAAGCCCTCGCCAATCATCTCACAAGAACATCCAACACAATCGTTCATTCTTTTCTTCCCTCCCCCTTTCCCTCCCAGTCGTCGACTTATACACAAAAGTCCCAAACAATTTCCTTACGGTCTCGACTCTTCCTCGAGTTTATTTCTAAGAAACCACCGTCAAGATGTCGACAACTCCCAATGTTCCTCTGGCCATTGTCGGTCTGGCCTGCCGATTGGGTGGAGATGCCACCAACCCTTCCAAGTTCTGGGACATGCTCAAGAACGGCCGAGGTAAGTCGAATCTCGTTACATGAGAGGGTGAAAAGAAAGAGAAAAGTATATATGAAGAAGAAAAAAAGGAATATAAAAATACACGAGAGGAGGGACAAAGGAGGAGGGGAAGGGGGAAAAACAAGCAAGAATAATGATTGGAGGAGGAGAGTTGCCAGGGTTGTCCTTGTCAACCCTTACCCTCACAACTTATCCTCGCAACTTCCCTCACGATCTTCTTTCCCCCAACCTTGCCTTCCCTTCTTGAGAAACCTCAACAACAACAAATTTCGGCCTCATACTGACTTGGAAAAAAACCCCCACCAACTTGTTCAACAACAGATGCTCACTCTCCTACCTCCGATCGGTGGAACCCCGATGCCTTCTACCACCCCAACAAGAGCACCCTCGGTACTGTCCCTACCCCTGGCGGTCACTTTGTCAAGGAGGATGTCTACGCCTTCGACGCCGCTTTCTTCAACCTCCCGGCCTCTGAGGCTGTCGCCATGGACCCTCGGCAGCGCATGGCCCTCGAGGTTGCCTACGAGCTGTTTGAGGCCGCTGGTATGCCATACGAGAAGGTCAAGGGCTCCCAGACAGCCGTCTACATCGGCGCTGGTCTGTCCGACTACGAGGCCTCGATCCAGCGAGACCCCGAGTACGCTCCCAAGTACGCCCTGACCGGCGTCTCGCACGAGATCCTCGCCAACAGGATCAGCCATTTCTTCGACATGCACGGCCCCTCCATGACCGTCGAGACCGCCTGCTCCTCCTCCCTGGTGGCCATCCACCTGGCCTGCCAGAGCGTCCGCAACGGCGAGGCCGACATGGCCGTCGCTGGTGGTGTCAACCTGATCCTGAACCCCGAGATGACCATCCAGCTCAGCAACCTGGGCTTCCTGTCGCCATTTGGCCACTGCCGCTCTTTTGACAACGATGGTGATGGCTACGGCCGTGGTGAGGGCTGCGGTCTCATCCTGATCAAGAGGCTCGCTGATGCCGAGCGCGACGGCGACCCCATCCGTGCCGTCATCCGTGGCTCCGGTATCAACTCGGACGGTTGGACCCAGGGTATCACCCTGCCCAGCGTCGACGCCCAGGCAGCCCTCATCCGCGACGTCTACAAGAACTTTGGCCTCGACATGGAGAGCACCCAGTTCGTCGAGTGCCACGGCACCGGCACCAAGGCTGGTGACCCAGTCGAGGTCCGCGCCATCCACGAGACCCTCGGCTCCAAGGCCAGCCCCTCGCGCAAGCTGATTGTCGGCTCCGTCAAGCCCAACATTGGCCATCTTGAGGCCGGTGCCGCCGTCGCTGGTGTCATCAAGGGTATCCTCGCCATGGAGAACGGCATGATC
The DNA here is from genome assembly GCF_011745365.1 of Cryphonectria parasitica EP155. Classification (NCBI taxonomy): domain Eukaryota; kingdom Fungi; phylum Ascomycota; class Sordariomycetes; order Diaporthales; family Cryphonectriaceae; genus Cryphonectria; species Cryphonectria parasitica. The sequence continues at coordinate 707,676 of NW_024468919.1, read as the reverse complement.
CCCCCTCAGGTCTACCTGAACAAGCTGAACGAGGGCATCCCCTTTGACGACTGGAACATCCACGTCCCCCAGAAGCTCACCCCCTGGCCCGTCACCGACGTCAAGCGCATGTCTGTCTCCTCCTTCGCCATGGGTGGCACCAACGCCCACGTCATCCTCGAGGGCGTCGACAAGCGCAAGGGTCACCCTCTGCTCACCAGCGGCTCTGACAAGACCACCGGCTCCATGTTCACCACCAAGGAGCCCGTCCTGGACAAGAAGCGTCTCTTCACCTTCAGCGCCTCCGACCAGGCCGGCCTGGAGCGTGTTGCCCAGACCCTCGCCGACCACCTCGACAGCCTCGGCCCCACCTCTAGCAACCCCGAGTACATTGCCAACCTCGCCTACACCCTGGGCGAGGGCCGCTCCAAGCTGAGCTGGAAGACCACCTGCGTCGCCGAGAACGGCTTCGAGCTGCGCGAGAAGCTCGAGTCCCTCAAGGGCGCCAACGCCGTCCGCTCCTCGGGCGAGCCCCGCATCGGCTTTGTCTTCACCGGCCAGGGTGCCCAGTGGGCCGGTATGGGTGCCGAGCTCCTCGAGCGCAAGGCCTTTGGCGAGTCCTTCAGGAAGTCGGCCGAGTACCTGCGCGAGTGCGGCTGCGAGTGGGATGCCGTCGAGGAGCTCTGCCGCCCCGCCAGCGAGTCCCGCGTCTCCGAGCCCGAGGTCTCCCAGCCCATGTGCAACATCCTCCAGGTCGCCCTGGTCGATGAGCTCCGCGCCTGGGGCGTCAACCCCTCCAAGGTCGTCGGCCACTCCTCTGGTGAGGTCGCTGCCGCCTACGCCATCGGCGCCCTGAGCCACAAGGACGCCGTCACCGCCGCCTACTACCGTGGCCAGGCCTCTGGTCTCATCAAGACCAAGGCCAGCCACCTCAAGGGAGGCATGATGGCTGTGGGCCTCGGCCGCAAGGAGGCCGAGAAGTGGATCGAGAAGGTCGACGCCGGCACCGTCATTGTCGCCTGCGTCAACTCGCCCGAGAGCGTGACCCTCTCTGGCGACGTGGCCGGCCTCGACCAGCTGCTGCCCCTGCTCGAGGAGGAGAAGATCTTTGCCCGCAAGCTCAAGGTCGATGTCGCCTACCACTCGCACCACATGCGGGAGGTCATGTCCGACCTGCTCGGCTTCATCAACCACATCGAGGGCCAGCGGCCCTCGAAGCAGGCGGCCAGGATGATCTCGTCTGTCACGGGCAGCGAGATCGACCCCGAAGAGCTGGGCGGCCTGTACTGGGTCAAGAACCTGGTCTCGCCCGTCCTCTTCGCCGACGCCCTCCTCGAGCTCGTCACCCCTGCCGACCCCATCAACAACTCCGTGTCGGACAACACCGTCGACATGCTCATCGAGGTGGGCCCGCATTCTGCCCTCGGCGGCCCTGTCCAGCAGATCCTCAACGGCGGTGGCATCAAGAACGTCGCCTACGGCTCGGTCCTGAAGCGTAGCAAGGACGGCATGGACACCGCCTTCGACCTCGCCGCCGATCTCTTCTGCAAGGGCGCCGACCTCAGCTACAAGGGTGTCAACGAGGATGCCGACTGCAAGAAGCTGTGCGACCTGCCCCCCTACCCCTGGAACCACACCAAGACCTTCCACGCCGAGAGCCGTATCGACATCGCCGCCCACATGCGCAAGGTGCCCCGCAGGTCTCTGATCGGTGCGCCCCTGCCTGCCATGGACGAGAACGAGCGCGTCTGGCGCGGCTTCCTGTCGCTCGAGGAGGAGCCCTGGATCCGTGAGCACAAGGTCCTGTCCATGATCCTGTTCCCCGGCGCCGGTATGGTCTCCATGATCCTCGAGGCCGCCTCGCAGATGGCCGACCCCGGAAAGACGGTCCAGTCCTACAAGCTGCGCGACGTCGCCTTCTTCAGCGCCATGCCCATGAGCGAGGACACCCCGACCGAGACGGTCGTCCACGTCCGTCCCCACATCGTCTCCACGGCCGCCTCCAACCCGCACACCTGGTGGGAGTGGACCATCTCCTCCTGCACTGGCCGCGACCAGGCCCTCCGTGACAACGCCCGCGGTCTGATGACCATCGAGTACGTCACCGAGAGCGAGCAGATGAAGGCCGAGCAGGTGCACCTGCGGGATGCCAAGACGGCCGAGTACAAGCAGGTCCTCGCGTCGTGCCCCGACACCTTCGAGAAGAAGAAGTTCTACGAGACCACCACCAACGTCTCGTGGTTCTACGGCCCTCTCTTCCAGACCCTCGACAACATGCACCCCGGCAAGGAGAAGTGCACCTACGACGTCTTCCTCAAGGACTGCGGCCCCACCTACAGCGAGAAGCTGGTCGAGCGGCCCTTCCTCATCCACCCTGCCATGCTCGACGCCGTCTTCCAGTCCTTCGTCGGCGGTACCTACACCGAGGACAAGCAGCTCAACATCCACAAGGCCACCGTGCCCACCGCCGTCGGCGAGTTCGAGATCTCGGCCAACTTCCCTGGCGACGTCGGCACCTGCCTCAAGGCCTTCTGCACCACCAAGCGCCACAGCTTCCGGGACACCGCCGCCGACGTCTACTGGCTCGACGAGAACCTCGAGAACCTCTACCTCCAGGTCCGCGACTACCGCTCCACCGAGCTGTCCTCCTCCTCCGAGGAGCCCGTCGAGGTCGGCAAGAAGACCGAGACCAGCGACCTGTGCACCGCCATCAGCTGGAACCACACCCTGGAGCTCATCAAGGCCGACGAGCTCAAGAAGGTGGTCGAGGGCCTGTCCCCTCTCGACGCCACCTCTCTCGTCACCCGCATGTTCCTCCACGTGCACCCTTCGGCCTCCGTCATCGAGCTCCTGCCGTCTGCTGATACCACCAAGGGCGCTGTCGCCTCTGTCGCCGACGCGGCTACGCTGTCGGGCCAGATCCGCTATGCTGTGGCCACCCCCCAGGCCGACAACGTGGCCGACGTCTTCTACCTCGGCGATGCCGAGACGCCTGCCCCCTCCGACGTCTCCTCTGCGGATCTGATTGTCGTCTCGCCCGCCTGCGAGGGCATAACCGGCTTCGACAAGTACTTCAGCAAGGTCCTGTCCCTGGCCAAGTCCAACGCCAGTGTCATCTGCACGGCCAGCCCAGAGACCTCGGAGCCCATCCTCAGCGAGAAGAACTTCACGTCGGCCCTGGGTGCTGGCCTGTACGCGCACCCTGTCGAGGCCAAGGCTAACGCCACCGAGGCGAAGCCTGAGGTCGTCATCATCGAGTCGCCCACGGCGGGCGAGACTGCCAAGACCTTTGCTGGCAAGCTCACCGAGACCCTGTCTGCCCTCGAGTACGCCGTCAAGACCGTCGTCTGGGACAGCAAGGACATCGTTGCCGCTACCGAGGGCAAGGCTGCCATCTCCCTGCTCGAGATGGAGAAGGCCATCCTCGACGAGATCTCGGAGCCTGACTTCTTGGCCCTCCGCGAGGTCATCCTCAAGGCTGAGCGCCTGCTGTGGCTCACCCACGGCGATGAGCCCGACTTCAACATGGTCGACGGTCTGGCCCGTGTCGTTCGTGGCGAGATCCTCGGCACCCGCTTCGACGTGCTCCACCTGTCTGAGGCCACCGGTCTGGCCACTGGTGCCGATCTCGCCGGCCGCGTCCTGGGTGCCAACTCCAAGGACAACGAGTTCCGCGAAAAGAACGGTGCCCTCATGGTGTCCCGTATCAGCAAGGACAAGACCGAGAACGCCGATGTCAACCACCACCTCAAGGACTGGACAGGTGTCATGCCCCTCAAGGAGCACGACGGCCCCCTGCGCCTGACGGTCGGCCAGCCCGGTATCCTCGACACCCTCCAGTTCATCCCCGATGACAGGTGGGTTGGCAAGCCGCTGGGCGACCGCGAGGTTGAGATCGAGGTCAAGGCCTCGGGTGTCAACTTCCGTGATGTCATGTCCTCCATGGGCATCCTCAACGACTCCTGGCTCGGTCTCGAGGCTGCCGGTGTCATCACCGCCGTCGGCCCCAAGGTCACCCGTGTCAAGGTTGGCGATCGCGTTGCTGGCTGTGGTACGGGTGCGCACACCACCAACCTGCGCACCTCGGAGGTTGCTTGCGCCAAGATCCCCGACACCATGACCTACGAGGAGGCTGCAGCCATGAGCGTCGTCCACACCACGGCGTACCACGCCCTGGTCAACCTGGCCAAGCTGCGCAAGGGCCAGTCTGTCCTCATCCACGCCGCCGCCGGTGGTGTCGGCCAGGCTGCCATCCAGCTGGCCAACCACCTCGGCCTGGTCGTCTACGCCACTGTCGGCTCCCCCGAGAAGAGGAAGCTCATCATCGAGAAGTACGGCGTCAACCCCGACCACATCTTCAACTCGCGTGATGCCTCCTTCGTGCACGGTGTCAAGCGCATGACCAACGGCAAGGGTGTCAACTGCATCCTCAACTCGCTGTCCGGTGAGCTTCTCCGCCAGTCCTGGTACTGCCTGGCCACCTTTGGCACCTTTGTCGAGATTGGTCTGCGTGACATTACCGGCAACACGCGTCTGGACATGAAGCCCTTCATGCAGAACACCACCTTCACCTTCTTCAACCTGCTGCTCGTCATGGAGCACCTGCCAGACGAGATGGCCGAGATCGTCACCAACGTGTACGACCTCGTCCACCAGGGCGTCCTGTACGCCCCGACCGTCCTGACCACCTACCCCCTGGGCTCCATGGAGGAGGCCTTCCGCCTGATGCAGAGCGGTCGCCACCTCGGCAAGCTCGTCCTCACCATGGGCGCCGAGCCCCAGGCCCCCGTCCTCCACAAGGCCTCCAACTCCCTCAAGCTGGACCCCAACGCCACCTACCTCCTGGTTGGTGGTCTCGGCGGTCTCGGCCGCTCCCTGGCGGGCATGTTCATCGACAGCGGTGCCCGCAACATCGTCTTTGTCTCGCGTTCTGGTGACGCCAGCGCCGAGGCCAAGAAGACCATGGACGCGCTCGCCGCCCGCCCTGGTGTCAACGTCAAGGCCTACAAGGCCGACATGGCGGATCTGTCCTCGTTTGAGGCCGCCATGGCCCAGTGCGGCTCCGAGCTGCCCCCTGTCAAGGGTGTCGTGCAGATGGCCATGGTGCTCCGCGACGCCCTGTTCGAGAAGATGACCCACGACGAGTGGGTGACGTCCATCAAGCCCAAGGTGCACGGTACCCGCAACCTGCACAAGTTCTTTGACGAGTCCCGCCCTCTCGACTTCATGATGTTCTTCTCCTCCTGCGCTGGTGTCTTTGGCAACAGCGGCCAGGCCAACTACGCCGCCGGCAACACCTACCAGGACGAGCTGGCCTACTACCGCCGTGCCAAGGGCCTGGCCGGCGTGTCGGTCGACCTGGGTATCATGCGGGACGTCGGTGTCGTCGCCGAGACGGGTGCCAAGGGTTTCCTGGCCGTGTGGGAGGAGGCCATCGGTATCCGCGAGAACGTCTTCCACGCCATGATGCGCAGCATCATCAACGGCCAGACGGACCCCAAGACCCGTGACAACTTCCCTGCCCAGGTCAGCACTGGTCTTGCCACCGCGGACGTCATGACCGAGTTCGGCCTGCCCCGCCCCGATTACTTTGATGACCCTCGCATGACCCGCCTGGCCATCGCCACCCATGCCGCCGGTGCCAACGCCGCCAAGGGTGGTGCCGCCACCATCGAGTCCCGTCTCATGGACGCCGAGGGGCTCGAGGATGCCACCGATATCATCACCGAGGCCCTGGTGCAGAAGACTGCCGACATCCTGCAGATGCCCGCCAGTGAGGTCGACCCCAACCGGCCCATGTATGTCTACGGTGTGGACTCGCTCGTGGCCATGGAGGTCCGTAACTGGATCTCGCGTGAGATGAAGGCCAACATGGCGCTGCCTGAGATCTTGGCCGCCATGCCCATGTACAAGTTCGCCGGCAAGATTGCCGAGCGGAGCAAGCTCGTGACCGTCAAGGCCGAGTAAGCAAGCCCTCTTTTTGCTTGCTTCTGGAGAAGAAGGGAGAGAATAGAATGAGAAAGTTCGAAAAAGAAAGTAGGGCGTGTGCTCCTCTCCCACCATCGGAGCTGATGCCCTGGGGGATTTGAGCGCTACCAAATCCTTCTTCCAGGGATCGATGAAGATGGTCGAGGGGTGGGAGGAAGAGAAGAAGAAGGAGAGTTGGTTTCCTTGTATGGTGTAACGATATTCATCCAGCTCATGGCGCTGTGTTGAGGCATCCTGGTGGCTGCTGTTAGATTTTATTTTTTTATTTTCCCCACAACTTTTTTAGAACAGGATGTTTCGGGTTTTCTCTTATCAAATGTTTATATTCAGTTGTCTTTTGGGTAGATTAAGGTATTTCCTTGGACTTGAGTGTGTGTTGCCTCGATCCAATGATGAGATCCCTAGTGATTTCGTTGCCTTTGTAGTCTCTAAGGTGCTTTCCTCTATATTTGACTATTCAGGCCATTCACCCAATTGATTCGGTAGACTACACCAAAGGAGACACAGCAATTCATCACAAGACAATGTCAGGGGGGCTATGTTTGACGTCCTTCCCATGATAATAACCATGAATATAGAGTCTGACCTGTAGAGAGGTATCAATGCTGATGTCTCGAAAAGGGTCGGGTTTTCCGAAAATGTGCTTCTCTTAGCACCAAGTCCCGGGATACCCGGATATCGACTCTTCCGAGGTGGGAGAAAGAGGGGGGAGCGTGTCGATGCAGGCCTGGTGGAATAAATAGCCAGAAACAAAGTATTATTATTATATTTGCATAGGTTCATTAGGGGAGAATGCGCTGTTTAAATCTCGCCTCCACAGACGACAGTTTCTTTTAACCATCATGGCCAAAAACAGCAGCACCGGATCTGCGCCCACGACGCTGCATATTGGCGGCTACACGGTGCCCAGGCTGTGCTTCGGGCTGGGGTCTCTGATGCAATGGGCGCCAGGGCACACGCACCCCTTACCGACGGACTCGTATGCCGAGGTCAAGGCGGCTCTCGACGCTGGCTTTCGCCACTTTGACTGCGGTGATCTCTACACGAACCTGCCGAGCGCGGCACGGGCGATTCGTGAGGCGGGCATTCCGCGTGGGGACCTCTTTGTCAGCCTCAAGCTCAACACGTACTGTGCGATGAAACCGGCGGGGCGGCGGGATCTGGTCGACAGCGCGAGGAAGCTTGTGGAGGATTTGGGGCTGGAGGGGTATGTTGATGCTGTGTTGCTTCATTTCCCGCCTAGGGGGAAGGGGGATAACCTTAGCAATCGAGAGGCGTGGGCTGTCTTGGAGGAGCTCAAGGATCGGGGTGTGGCGAGAATCATAGGCGTATCGAACTGGTGAGTACTTTGATTTACTGCAGGATAGAATATTGTGCGACGATATGTTCTCTTGGTCCAAGATCTTGTGTTCTGGGGGTTTTTCCCTTTATGCTTACTTTGTCTCTCTCTCTGTGTGTGTCTCCTGTTTTAAAGGACCATAGATGACTACACAGACCAGTTTGCGAGCGGAGATATCAAGCACAAGCCACAGATCAACGAGTACGAGTGCAACCCGCACTTGGTGTTCAGTCCCGAGTACGAGGAGAGGCGGGCTTTTGAACTGGAGCACGGCATCGTTCCAAAATGTGAGCGCCAAATAATGTCGTCAACTATTCCCCAGTATGGCTAGTCGCTGACTTTTTTGCTTGCGTCCTCGGCAGACTATGGGATCTTGACACCAGTGACTGACCGTCTGTCGAAGCGTTCTGGGTCTCCTAAATTGATGTCGACACTAGACCAGCTGGCAGTGGAGACGGGCCTGAGCCCTCACGAGATCCTGCTGAAATGGGGATGGGACCATCTTGGTGGGATTCTGACGACGTCTACATCCAAGCCTGCGCGAGCGAGAGCGCTCACGGAGGCCATGTCGGAGGGGAAGCCGAGGTTGGCTACGAGTGTATTTGACCGGCTGGATGGGGCAGCCAGGGAGGACGGTTATGAGGGCAAGCAGTTCTATCTGCATCCACACATGGAGAAGTGAACGGCTTGGGTGCTGTGATGATTGGGCGCAAGTGGCTTGGGCCGGATCAAGGAGACAAGGGCGGGGATCCAAAGGGTTTGGCCAAAATTGATACGTTCTAAGGACCAAGACCCAGCACATGATTGATCACAACACTGCTTGAGTTTGGCTAGCATGAGACGAGCGGGCGGGTAATAGTTGAGAGAAGATAATCCTCCCTTGCTCTGTTGATTTAAGACCATAAAGGAAATATCTAGGGCTATATATGTGTGTGTGTGTAACGAAGTAGGTAGATTTGGTGCGTCTGCTCGGGCTAACGAGAGAACCCTACTTGCGACACACGACTTCTTGGGTCAATCAGCCTTTCTGCTATTCACCATGTTGAAAGCCTCCAGGTTGGTTGGCAGAGCATGCTCCTTGAGAGGGCCCCAGAGCGTCTCAATCTTGATCGCAGCCTCCTGGCTCAGTGGGCCTTTCTGAATCCACGCCACTATCTCTCTGATCTGTTCGGGGTTCCTCGGGCCAACGATGACAGCATCTCCCAACGCCGCATCCAGAACCGAGTTGTGGACCACCCAGCGGTAGGCCATCTCCGCGGCCGTCACGCCCTCTGCGGCGGCGATCTCATGCCACTGGTCCAGCGCCTCGAGATACCCGGGTCGGTCGGCGTACATGGCGTAGTATATCTGCCCGGCAACCTTGTTACTTTCCCAGCGGCCCTGCAGGCTGCGCTGCCTCAGCTGTGCCGATTTCTTGGCCAGAAACCCTCCTGCGATGGGGCTGTACGCGTAGAAGGCTATCCCGTGGCGGCGGAGGAGCGGGAGCAGCTCGTCCTCCGCTAGGCACGCCACCGCGTTGTAGTTGCCTTGGTAGGCCGAGGGCAGCACGTAGCCGTGACTGTTGCAGACGCGGATGACCTCTTCGACTTGTTCTGCGGTGTAGTTGGAGAGCCCAAAGCGTCTGAAGGCGCCTGATTGGTAGAGGGAGTCGATCCCGGCGAGTGTCTCCTCTAGGGGGACTCGGAGGTCAGGGCAGTGCATGAAGTAGATATCGACCTGTGGGATGGTTTCAATATTGCTTTTGTATCAGCCAGCTGTTGTTCCCCGAACGCGAATAAGACCCAACAGTAACATGATGCAAGGGGAAGGTAGAAGGTCTATCCAGTACCTCTTGGATCTTGCTGTCAAGTCAGGAACGCAAGTACATACCTGATCCACTCCGAGCTTGCATAGGCTTTCCTTTCCCTCGGCAATGATGACCTCTTTTGTCGATGGGCTAGGATTTCTCATGCCTCTTGCTTTTGTGTGGATAGTGAACTGGGATGCCGCCTTGACCTGACCCAGGTACTCCTCGGACTCACCGTAGGCGGCGGCGGTATCGAGTTCTGTGAACAGATCTCCGTATTCTGCCAGTGCCTCTAGTACCGGTTTAACCTCCTCAGCCGTGTTGTAGCCAGCACTCTTCATCAGGGTGCCGGCTCCGAAGACTAACTTGGGTGCAGTCATAATTGTACGTGGGTGAGAGTCAAGAGAGCGTTAATAATTTGGGTGTGTGGAGCAGCAGATGGAGAAATATGGGATATATGGGAAGATATTGTCTTACAGATGCTAGAGCGGTGTTGAACTAGAAGGGGCAGCTTGCTCTATATATAAGAACTCAACAGACTGGACGAAGACCACCAGACTCCGGCTCAGGCGGTAATTAAGAGGGATATGAAGCAGCTTGTCGTTCAAAGGTGGACCTCTAAGGAGTGTGTTCCAAGTATGCATTGGTAGCCTATGTAAAACTACCGACTGCTCCCAGCGTTCACGCAGGGTACTTTACTCTCACGAGATTACAAATTCGTCCGAGTGCATCTCTACACAATCGTCACCTGCAGGTATGTTGGAAAATGAAGGTATTTGAGTCCGACAAAACGTTGATTCTAGGCACTGGAGTGGGTCCTATCTCCGATATGACATACCTATATTGCCTAAAATGGAAAATCTCAACTCCGATCGACGTACGGATCAACACGTGCTCTGATCAAAAGTTCCTCCGTCCCCGTCTCAAATGGTAATCACAACTTGAGTCCATGACCGAGCAGGATCTAGTCTATTTTCATTATTTCCGTGTCGTTTAAAGGAATTAATCCAACTAGTTATGACCACAGATAACGATCAGCCATCGAAGAGCCTGGTCGATCGGGGGAGGCGAGAGTGACATTGTGTGATCCTTCATGTCACCCTGCTCATGGAAATGGGGTTGACCAAGGTGAACTAGCAACCTCTAACAAGTCGACACACTTGTTTTTTTAATAGTGGGGAGGTTTTTCGGGTCAGAAGCAAGCTCAAATCGTGGGCGAAACGATGAGGCGACCGTGGTTGTCGAGGTCTTAAGTGGCATCTTGATTCCCCAAAGTCCTCAGGATTTGGGAATTCCAGGTGCGGTTATACAGTACTTCTTCCCTCAGCCGCACGACTGTGCAGTATCATGAAGTCGACAGCCTCACAATAGTGCCCTGACCATTCCTATGGTCGGTGAGCCCTTTCGTCTTCTTAGTCAGTCTTTCCATGTGTGACTAGAACAAAATGAGGCTGCACAGGGTCGCAACCTTGCAATATCACGAGTAGCCCCTGATCAATCATCCTCTTGCTGGCTGGCTCCCCATGGCAGTCCCTCTAAGCCCACTGAGACATCTGGACCCACATCAGGTACAATGAATCCATCTCCTCCTTCCATCGCGACGAGCCGTTTGATATAGGTGTTGTCTGGTTTGAGGGCTGCATACATGTTGGAGGTCACGAGTATCGGCACATTCTCTTGCTGCTGCTGCTGCTGCTGTGAAGATACCGCGCCATCACATCGTACGGAAAGAGCCTTGATGGCCTGCAGTTGCCTGCCAGCCATCTGCCAGACGAAACGGCGTCGGTGGTAGTGCTTGAATGCGAAGCTGGCCTTGAGCAGCTCCCACCGGCTCAGCTCCGCCACCGTCCATCCAGACTCCATCAGGAACTTTTCAACCGCCTCGGCAGACTCGCTCATGCCCTCTTGCTCAACCCCAAACCGGGGTTGGATCTCTTTCCATTTTGTGTGTATGTGCTTGACCTTGTCGCGATAGTCTTTGACGCCAGAGCGCATCGCACGATCCCATTCAGCCAAACACGCCTCTACGTCAGACCTCAGCCCGTCGCGAAGGGCTGGAAACCATGTGTTGCGCGGTTTCCCCCTGAGTCGCATCCCGCCAAAGTCAATCTCAAACTGATTCCAGTAGGCATTGACGTCCCGGTCGATTGTGCTTGCGCCGCAAGAGCCCAAGAATTTGTGAAGGTCGGTCAGCGCGATGTCGACAACTTTCTTTGCTTCGTACATGAGGTAGTCGATAATGTGTCTAGGTTCAGCGCTCATGGAAGAAAGCTGGAGGGCCGACTTGTAAGCCGGTGCTGGATATTGTCGTCTCGTTCCTACGACGTCGTCTCGGAAACGGTTCCAGTCGTTTTGTCCAAAGAGGATGCCTTGTTTTGGCTGATCAGCAAGTTCGCTGAGCAGCCAGCTGATCTTGATGGCAACCTCGTCGCAGACCCGATAGCAGTGATAACATAACTTTTCTTTGTACGATGTACAGGATCCTGTGATCATGGTTAATAAGTAAACCCCAACTGATGATTGTCAGATACAATGGGAGGAGCATCATGTGCGACATACCGAGGAGCTTTTGTCTGAGGTTGAAGCAAAATGCTTTTTCGAGCATCACATTCACATAGTCGCCGTTCCCGTGCTCAACTTGGAGATCTCTCAATGTGGCCCGGTCCTTGGCTAAATACGGCGAGAAATCTGGTTTTGGTGGCAAGGGGTGGTTCTCAAAGTTGTTCACAATATCGGCGTCCCAGCAGATCCAGACCTTGTCTCCGTCATAGTCACCACCCGAGAGTAGAGAGGCCAGAGGAACATCGCCCTTGGTGGAGAAGATGACGATGTCGCGGAGGTGGCGGAGCTCAGGATGATAGGTTGCCCTTACTTTTTGGACATCGCTGGGGAGATGGGCTGGTGATCGAGAGACGAGGACGTCGAGGCCATCCAGATCAGAAAGCTCGTCGGAACCATCGTTGAACTTGGACGAGAAGCACAGGTGGACCTCTCCGGGCTTGACGACCCCCCAGAAGTCTGGCAGGATGTATGCGTACGTGGACCTGGGGATTCTGATCTTGAGATCCTGCTTAGTCGAGTCTCCTTTTTGTTTCATCTTCTGGAAGACAAGATCGTGCAGGAATTTGAGCTGGGTGGGCTGGAAGCCTCCGTCGACGAGGAAGCTCATGATATCTTCGGTGCCCTGTGGAAGACCACCTAGGAAGGGTACACTGGTACCACCCATGCGGTACGAGTTCTGAGGAGATTGTTCGCGGATCCATTTTCTGAAGGATTCTGCTTGCTGCATGGCTGCCTTGAGGGCCTCGGTCTGTTGCTCTGATTCCGTGTTCATGCTCTGGACGAATTTTTCCCTCATGGCCTTGGGGTCAAGGGCTCTGTCCTCCAAAATCGGTAAGAATTGGACATTCAGGCTTGCTGAGGTAAGTTCAGTAGACCAGGACCGGACTTCTAGAGTCCTGTGTGCCGGTTCGGCCATGTCACACTCCCACTTCCTCTGGAGAGGCCACGTCTCGATCCAATCCTCGCCGCCGACGTCCTTGATGTCAACGACCCACATTCCTTTTGCGCTCCCAAGTCGGCCCTGTATGGCACTGGGAATCGACTGCAGGCCAAGCCCGTCGCGGACCTTTCTCATCAGGCTGGGTGAGATTCTCCCTGCGCCGTCGTTCATGGCCTCGCCCTTGCCCGATTTTGACTTGATGTCTCTGGCTTGTTGGCGAACTTGCTCCTGCTGTAGTACAATGACCGGACTTGTCTTGCTCAGCCCTGTGTGTGTGGGGCCAGCACAACAACGGTGATGGTTTGTGAGTAAGCATATAATTCGAGGACAGAGAAGGAAGAAGGGGAGAAAAAAAGAAAACAACCCACCAAGAGCGATGCGATGGAAAAGCTTGAGGTAAGACTGTTGCCCGTTGGCTTCCCAGTTTAGAAGCCAGTCTAACATGGCATTCCTATCCAGAGCCGTTCTGGGATATTTCGGAGTAATACTGGTTTCAGCAGATGCGCTTAATCGAGGTTTTTTTGTCAGTGGAAGATCACGTCCCCTCTCAGCGAAGAACAGAACTCTATCATAGAAAAGCGTCTTCACAGGCACATTGTGAGAACTCTGCTGAGGTTCTTCCAACTTGAATGGCCGGTCACGAATATAGAACGCCGACCACTGGCGGCCTATGAAGTGATGAGGCCCACTGGCAAGCCACCGGGCAACAGCAGCCTCCAAATCCTGCTCATCAGTAGCCTGCCAAGAATCGACGGCAAGGAGCCGAACCTCGAGAAATCGATCCCACCCGAAGCGACGAAGTAGGCGGGAGCTTTGCTCTACCTTTAAGGGGTGGAGCTCCAGCCGCATCGGCGGGTCGAGTTTCGACTTGTCAGCATGTATGGAGGCTGTTAATATCACAGCCTGTCCACTGGACGTAGAGTCCTCCTCGAGGCTAAGTTTCCAGGCATGAGGGTCTGATTTAACTGGGAGCGTTTTCCCGAGGAGAGCCGGGTGACCCTTCAGGCTGGTCCAGAAAACATTGAGATCCCTCCAGTCGTCGCGCCACTGCAAGTCGATATCCGATACATCGACATTGCAGTGCAAGGCGACCCTGGTTACCTCCCAGAGCGCGCTGAAAGGAGCATTCGCTGCGAAGGATGGGGTGGTCGCTAACATTTTCATGTCAGATGCCGATACAGAGGGAGTCAAGCGGCAGCAACTCAAGAATCAAGACTTACGCCACAAAAGACATAGACGATTGCCTATTGAATCGGATTTGGGCAGCTCAACGTCCTCAAACGAGCTTGGGCGAGATGGGGAGGAGCAGGAGTAGAAAGACGGAGGCCTGTCTGCATTGTCTGCCTCTGAGCCGTCCTCGAGGGGTGTGGCAGAGTCTGCAATCTCAAGGGATGGAAGTTGAGGATACAGAGCCTCTTGGGCAGGGATTGTTGGCGGAACGTCATACAGGCGGAAGGATTCCTCTAGAGCGTCGAGCTCGGAAGGTGTTGGCGAAATTGAAACCCGTTCTGATTTGGACGAGGAAGACTGTTGCGAGACCAGGTTAGAGAGCGCCAGAGGACGGCTCGTGGATGAGACGGACGGTCTCTTGGGCGAAGGAACATTGTCGTCCCACGACCTGGAGGGGAGGGGAGAAGTTGGACCAGGCCCAGTTTTATCCCAGATAGGGACCACAGCAGTATTGACAGTCTGGGGAGACTTATGAGATCGGTCCGGGACCCTGGACTGCAGGGTTAATGATTTTCGCGGCGGCATGCTGGGAATTACGTGTATCGACCGGATGTCAGCCCAGAAGATGTGATGTTGTTGTTGTTCTGGTCAGTCTCCCTGCTTCAAGATTGAGCGTTGATTGTTTGTTGTGGTTCAAAGTTCCACCGAGGCGGGCTGAAGCTGCAGGTGCTGCTGGGGTTACTATTAATAAATCGATCACTGCCAACACTGAAGTAGCGTCGCAATGTTGGAATCTCGGAATCTCGGAATCTCAGCGCTGCAGTGTTTTGTCCAGCGGCGTGGTATAAGCTTATGTTTCGTTGTATGTGAACATTGAATGACCTCTTGCAAAAGCTTTATAGATTTGAGTGTTTGTATCGTGAAATAAACAATCATACATGCCAAAATTCACATATCGCAGCTGAAGGTAGTCGATGTGCACATTAAGAAGAATCTATGTGCAACACACAGGAATGAAGACAAACTCCCCGGTTAGAAGGGCTTTTGGTCAGCCCACCTCTACCCTTCTAGCCAATAAAAGAGACCCTGGCTAAAGCACTATTGGCATTTACAGTGGTCTACCTAAGATAGTGCAACTGTATTCGTGTGCCCAGAGCATTTGACTGAGTGTAATTCTCGAATTAGAGAAGCGTCCTTTTAGCGCCATTGGAAATCTCATCTTCTCAGCTGAGTTTGACGTCCAAGGGTTTGCATCCTGTGCAGCGCTCTGACAAGAGGGCACTTGACTACTTAGTCTTCTCTTCCGTTTCAAGACAAGTCATGTACTCATTCTCTAATCGAATCATGCTTTGAAACTATCGCTATATACTATGTCTGGTCTATGCTTCTTCTGGTTCTCTTCTCTCCTGAAGTCATCCTCACTGTTTCCATCTAGAAACGCCACTGGCTGCACCAATGCTTCATCATGTCAGCCGTGACAGCCACAGTCTTCCTCGCGCTAGGGCATCTCTCCACAGTCTCCTTCATGTCGTAGACCATAGGAGTAGAGGCCGAGGCCATTCCCCTGTACGAGTCGATGAGCTTCACGCCAGGGTTCCGAGCCACGCTGGCCTCGCCATCCGCCTGCGTCTTCTCCAGGCGGTCGATCCACTCGTTGAACGAAACCAGTTCTGCGATCCGCTCCTGGCCGTAGAACTCCTGCACAGCCACGGCCAGATCTGCCCACTGTGTCTCGTGCGGGTTGACGCCGTGGTAGTACCCGTTGATATCATCGGCCCTCGCCACCACCCGCGACACGCCGGCAGCCTCGAGCACCAGCTTGGCAATGGCCTCGGCGGGCGTCCAGTCGACCCTGTCCATATGGCCCAGGTGGCCCGGCAGCGCCCTCAGGTACAGGCTGCTGGCCACGATACTGGGCAGCCACTCCTGGCGGTTCCACATGCCCTCCTGCGCCTCGGGCCCAGCAACCTGTCCGACACGCACAATGGCAAATGGAAAGTCGCCCGCCTCTTTGCCCGCCGCGTCCTCGAGTATGAGACTGCCCACCATCTTGCTGCGGCCGTAACCGCCTGTGGGCAGGCTCATGTCCTCCAGGCGCCGCTCGGGAACCTTGTCTGCGCCGTGGCGCGCCGGATCCCAGCGCTCGGCCACCGCGATGGACGAGATGAAGGTGACAGCGACGCGCCGGGCAGCCGTGGCGGCGAGGTCGCCAATGTACCGCACACCAGCGAGGAACGGCTCAAAGGACTCGATGGGGATGTTGAAGTTGACGGGCCAGGCGTTGTGGATGACACGGTCCGCCTCGGTCTGCAGCCGCGCGTACGTCTCCTCGCCCAGGCCCAGGTCTGGCTTGGACAGGTCGGCGTGCAGGAACTCGGCCTTGGTGTCTAGGATGCCGACGTCCAGTCCACGCTCTGCGAGGGCCTTGACCTGCTGTGCGCGCCCGCCGTCCGCCGCACGGTTGAGGCAGATGATCTTGGCCACGCGTGGGTTGCGGCCCAGCAGGTCGAGGAGGTACGAGCCCAGCATGCCTGTCGAGCCGGTCAGGACGACCACCTGGTCCTCGTTGCGTGGGTCTGGGCGCCCTGGCTTGGCGATGGTCAAGTTCTGGGTGTACTTGTGGTGCATGGCCCGCATCGCCTCCTGCTGTTGCTCGTCCTCGCTCTGGGTGCCGTTCTGGTGGTGACTGTGAATCATAGTCTTGAAGATGTATGCTGCAAGTCGACGAGGGGTTGAGTTCGTGTAGATGGCTTTGGGTGCCAGGGTCTTTGCGTCCGTTTCGTGACCAGCATTCTTGAGGCCGGCGCGGAGGAGTTTGGCGGCGCTCATGACACCCAGCGAGTCGATTCCTGCGGCGAAGAAGTCGACATCCGCCTCCAGCTTGTTGGCATGAAGGGACTTTCGGAGTGTCTCGACAATCGACAAGGCCAGGGCGTCCTCTGATGTGACGTCCAGCTCGGGTCCTCCACTCTGATTGGAGCCGTGCTGATCTTTGTCTGCGTACAGCTTCTTGATCTCGTCCTCGTACAGCTTTACCGTCGCTGCCCGCTGGATGGTTCCCTTGCCAGCGCGAGGAAAGGGCTTGTCGGGGCTGGAGAGCATGATCAGGTCGCGGGCTATGCGGCCGTGCTGGACCGTCTCCTTGTTGGCCTGCTCCACCAGAGGCCACACGTCGTCCAGGAACTCCTGTTTCTCCTCCTCGGATTGAGGATGGACCTGAGGCTCGATGAGGAGACCGGCCTGGAATTGCTGGGCGCCGATGACCGTAGCACCCTTGACGCGCGGGTGGTCGCTGACGATCTCCTCGATGGTCACAGGGTTGAGCTTCTCGCCATTGCTGAACACGATGATGTTGTCTGCGCGTCCGTGGTAGATCCAGTGATCAGCCAGCGTCGGGTGAGGCCGGTATAGATCCTTGGTGCTCCACTCGTTCAGGTCTGGAAACGTGTAGAAGATGGCCTGCTGGCCCGGGTGGTACCTGTTCTCCTTCTTTCTCACAATCACGAGCTCGCGCACATCGTCATCCTCCCCACCCTCCCCATACCTGCGGAACTCGCAGCCCATGACTTCCTGGTTGTAGTGAAAATACTGCCACAGGGCCGGGTCAGACTTGGTGTAGGTCGGGAAGGGTGCGAATTCGGTGGCTCCGATCACGTTCCGCAGCATGACACCGTTCTTGACGAGGCGGTTCCCGGATTCTCGTGCAAGGTTACCTCCTCCAAAGACCACCGAGTCCAGCTTGGTGACCGCCCTAATACCCTCCTGCGTCTGGCTCAGGTCCTCGAGTGTCGCAGGCGCTAGCATGGCTGAGTTGACGTTCGCATTCGCCAGACACTCCATCACGAGGTCGGTGCTTGTAGGGCGATCACTAATGCCCAGAGCGATAGGCTTCTTGTTGTAGAAAACCATAATCACCACAGAGAGAACGCCGGCCATGTGAAACAGAGGCATGGGCATGAACAACCTCTTGGTCTCTTGGGCCCAGACGAGGACCTCGGGCTTTTGGCCCTTCCACACGGGAAGAGTCGGCAATGTATCGCTGAATGCCTGCATTCCTTGCCTCACGATGATGGGCTTAGGCAGACCGGTGCTGCCGCTGGTGTGGAGGACGACCAGCGGGTCCCACTCGGCCTGGCTGAACCTCTTGGTGTAGGGGAAGTGAGGTACCTCCTCCTCAGGGAACCAGGCCTCAAGAGGGCTGACCTCGACAGCCTGCATGTCCCGCTCTTGGAGCAAGGGCTCCACGAGTTCCCTGGAGGCGCTGGCGAAGGCAATCATGTTGCAGTCGGTGTTCTTGAAAAGGTTGAGCTGGCCTTCCTTGGTGTTTCGGGGGGAGATGAAGAGTGCCTAGCAGTAGTGGGTCAGTCTCTTTATGTGAAGAGAGGGAGAAAAAAGAGAGACAGAGAGAGAGAGAGAGAGAGAGATTTCTCTTTCTTTCTTGTTTTATTCTAGTAGATAGGATGCTTGTCCTCACCTTGTATCCGGCCTTCACAGAGGCAATCATCGTAACGATGTAGCGCACATCGTTGGGACCAATGTAGGCAATGGTCGGGAAGGTATTCTCCTCGGGCTTGCCGAAGAGTTCGACGATCCTGTGGGCGCAGCGGTTGACTGCGTTGGCCATTGACTTCCAGTCGACCACCTTCCAGCCATCTGAGGGCTCAGAAGACCGAGGGATCGAGAGGCATTCTCGGGTAGGGTCTTGCGTCGCGATCTGATCGACGAGGGTCGGCAGCAGGCGTCTGCCATAAGGGGTATCGTCCCAGTTGCCAACGGATCCCATGTTTTCTCTCTCTTGGTCTGATGTTTCTTGTGCTCGAGGTTGGAAGTATTGGTATCTCTCTTGATGTTCGGCTGAATCGGAATCTTTGTGGGCAGTAATTCTTCAGGAAGTTCTACTGGTGGTTCTTGTCTTGTTTCGAGGTTTGATCAAGATTTCGACAATCATGTTGACTACTGGGGCGACCCCCTTATTATATCTGTTGAAATTCTGCATTCTTGTCCATATCGGAACCGCGAGCATGTCGAGTGACCTTCTCCAGTGATAGTCCGATTTTTCTGGGTATGGCATTCTAATCATGACGACGACGATCCCACTATGGTGGATTATGCGATGATTTCTATGTACGCCAGGACACGTTCCGCCTCGGAAGTCCACTTCTCCGATTAGAAATTCTGTATGCGTAACACTGTACATTCCACACGAGTATGTGGCCCCTTTCTTGCCTCCACCTCTGAGGTACATGCCGTTGACGCAGCCGGAGAGTTCTTAACCTATGTAAATACAAGTCAAAATAAAAGGGGGGGGAGGGTCTTTCGCGCCTCGGCTCGGCGTTGTATGGCCATCCGGGAGCCGGGCAGGTCAGATATGCTGTTAGGTAGGCCAGTAGTCTGGTGGGTGATATGCACAACTTCGCGCCTTGACAGACGGCGCCGAGTAAGACACTGTCTGCAACTTAATAAGAACAAAAAACGCGTTCGGAGGTTCAAAGTCGGCAGTTAGCTGAGGAAGAGGCTCCACGGCGGAATTACTGACGCTTTCGACCCCTTGAACAAAATCTAGAAGCTTGTTGATCCTCCTCTGATGTCATTATGCACGTCGGCAACGTTTTTTATTTTTTATTTTTTATTTTATTTTTTCGGAAGGGGAAAGGGGAGTTGCCGATGTAACCATTGACGATTGTATTACTGATCTTCCTACATATGTAGCCTCGGTCTGCAGCTTCTCTGCTGTCTGCCGTGCTGCTTCTTCGTGTGCAAGACTGTGTTTCTCATCGGTCTTGCCAGGTGCGGCATCTGTACATAGTACTGTACTGTTCATTATTGCCTCTCCTCGCCTGTGGTGCGGGACTTCTGGTGGATACTTTGCCCCTGGTAGATCTTTCTCAGGAGGCAAAACCCAGGGATAGACAGAATAGTAGAACGTCCTACTAATAGTCCTGCTGTCATCAAGCACAGTTATTTTTCAAGTGCCGTAGTATTTACCATGCGCGTCACATGGTTCAGGGGACTTCTTGAATGCCGTGCTGGACCCACAACGCCACACCATGTGCCTCGTGGTTTTGGTGTCTTGGCTGGAAGAAACACCGGGGCCCACGGACATTCAATGGGAATAAGCAGTGAATGGTCTCCCAAGTTCCACGTGTGGGTAAGAAAGCCTTGCTCGTCTCCTCCAAAAACAAGACGACGAAAACGCGAAAGCGCGAGACCACGTCTTAGGCTTAACCCGAAATATCATAGTATGATGGCACTTCCACGACCGTTGCGACCCAAACCACACCACCACCTCGGTGGAGCTATGGGTTTCATAAAAATTGCAAAGCCCACCGCCTCCAGCTTGCAGAAGAGCTGGCGGTAAAGATCCGTCAGAGACCTGACTGGGTGATTTTAGATCTTCCGTCTCGGCAAGCATGATCTGATTTACACTGCAACACTCGTAGTAGAATACCTTTGTTGCTGACAATCAATGATTGCCTCAGCACTCAAACACAGGCTCGAATATCGTCAAATTAGCGCGAAGTAGGTAGCAAAGTCCCATCTATTCCTGTGTACTCATAATTTATCTATGCTCTTCTAATCAAATCCTGTCCGTCGCCTTCATACTTCTATAACAGGCCATGGTCCCTCTCTTGCATACACAAAATCCTTGCGTTAATAATTACGGACTATCGAGGTCAGGACCTTTCCCTGCTTCCGCAGCTCGAAAGCATCATGGGTGATTTCCTTGACCGTCCAGTCTTGGTACTCGACTCCTGGTGGTCCGTTGGTATTCTTGAAAGGTGTCCCATTACGAACCGCATCGGTCGCCTTATCAAAATTGTCCTGGGTGTATTTGTAGACGTCATGGGAGGTAATCCACTTCGGACTACAGCCGTGATTCATCAGCGTTGTCGTTATACACAGCGTGAAGCTGAGACACAATTAAAAAAAATGGGGGGGGGGGGGGCGGGGGAGGAGAGAACAAGACTCACACCAAACCTGCAACGGCAGCGGGATCTTTTTCGAAGGCTTCCCAGTCCGGCTGGTGGTAGTACTCGCGGTTCTCGACGCCAAGTCGCTGGGCCTGAGATACGCGCTCGAATCTGCAGAAATTACAAAAAGCAAAAAACGTCAGAACAAGGAGTTGACCAATTAACAGAATTTCTGGGAGATGATGCGCACCTCATCTTTGTATGAGCCCTCAGAGCGAGAGGAATGTTGTCTTTGCCGGCCAGCGACAGGCAGGTCGAGAGGGAGTAAGCATCCTCGATGGCCATCACGGCACCGCTTCCAGACGTCGGTACGAAAGGATGAGCCGCGTCCCCAATCAGCTGGATACGTCCTCCGGTGGACGTCCAGTCCGGATGAGGGCTGCGCCATACAAGCTTCCAATTGATGCACCGATTGTTGGGTGTGGAGCGCACGAGGGCCGAAACAGCAGGATGCCACCCTTCCTCCACAGGCACGAAGGGGAGAGCATTGCTGGCGTCGCATGTCGCTGACCAGGCCTCCTCAGCTGTATCGTCAGTCTCCCTGTGGGTCATCATGTATGAGATCTAAGTACAGTAGAATTAATTCACATAGTTGTCAGTATTGCAAATGTCATCATTATATTTCCCCTCTGCAGATCAATTAAGAATAAATATTGGTGGATATTACTTACCGAATTTCTCTCGACGTTCTTCGTGGTAACAACATGCTTATCCTCTGCAATCCAAAGCTGCGATCCATCCTCGATGTTGCCCCAGAATGACATGATGTCAGGATCGTGGATGGCGGCATCTATCCCATATATTTCATCAGCTTCCAGCAGTCGATCAGAAGGGGAACTGTTGTGAGATACCTAGAGGGAATCCTGCCCGATAGATGGCATAACCACTCGGCTCTGGTGTCTCTGGCTTGGTAGGCTGGCAACAAGGTCAGCACATGAACGCAGATACGACTGCATACAGTGATTCCTTTCTACTTCTTTTTTTGGTTCCTCAAGGCAAGGTAACAACTCACCAGAACGCTCAGGGACTTGGTGCCGATACCATCAGCCGCCACGATGAGATCCGCCGAGTAGACTTGTCCGTTCTGCGTCTCGACATAGGCATGTTTCTCGTCCTCGAAATACCGCACAGCCCTCCTGTCGAACTCCACGCCAACGCCAACCTCGGTGGCATATGCATACAGCTCTTCATGGAGCTTAGCCCGCCACATGCCCATCATTCGGAGGCCGTCGTGGCTCAGTTCGCCGCGCAACTGTGCGAGCAGCGTGCCGTCGTACTTGTGGAAAGACAACGCCCCTCCGATCCAGGCACGAGTCCTGACTCGATCCAGAAAGCCTGGCCAGTTCACCCAGCAGCGCTGCGCACTCTCTGTGATGGCCAACACATCTCCGATCTCGTCGAAGTGGGAGTGTCGCTCCAGCACGGACAGCACGGTGTGCCCTTGGCGGAGGGCCTCGATGGCGAGGGTGAGGCCGGCTATGCCGCCGCCTACGATGAGGATGGAGATTCCCGTCGGTGCAGCTCGAACAAAGTCTGCAGACGACATTTTTGGATCTTTGATTTCTTTTTCTCTCTTCGGATTCAGAAGGGGGTGCGGATGGGAAGACTGAACGTTAGTGTTCGTTTTGGCTTGGCTCTACTTGATATTGAAGATGAACTGTACCGAGTCCAACTCGTACAACTTTCAAGACTCAACAGGATTATTTATACCTTTGATCATAGGAACAGACCAACGTACAAGGGAATGCCATTTACTCTTGGCACTTAGACCGTGCCGCGACGCTGTCATGACCCAATCAACTTTCCACTCTCCTTGATCCAATTGTGGAATCAAGTACCCACAGGCGAAAAGCATAATCTGCAATATACAGCGGGAACATCCTAGGTGTGATCACAACATCTGCTCGTTGTTAAGGTTCCGGAATTTTGCTGCGACCCGATCCGCACAGGCACAAAGAGCTGGCATATACTTTCTGGGCCAATCCCAAGCCTGGGCGTGTTCCAATGTTCAGGGGCGGCGGTGGAGTACAACAACAGTACGTCCCGGCCAAAGTCTAAACGAAGGCATACAATATGCAGCACAGGCACCGTAGCTTGTCTGATCCACACACGGACGGAAAGATCGAGGAGCCCGACGGAAGGAGTTGCATGTGAATCGTTTCCCACCCTTCTGATTATCAATTGTTTAGGCGGATCTTGCTGTGGGGTTGGATGACTTTCCATCTTACTATGCGTATTTATATATATAGTCCGATAGACGGATTCTCGGTGGTTGTTCCGGCAGGGCTTTCAATAGTCTTGGCTCTTCACGACCCAAAGTCAAGTGCAATTTTTGGAGGGGGGGAAAATGTGGGGGGAATCATGGCCCGCCATGACCACTATTTTTGAAAGCTCCGCTACCAAACAGGCCATGCAAAAGTCTTTTGGATAATCAACACTGGCGATGAAAATCACTCCTTACGGAAGCTCTCACATATGCAAGGGTATAGTGAGGGTTTATCGTGAGTAATGGTGAGTATTCGGTTGGCGTGCTCGAACTCCTAAAGCAAAATCTCGAGCAGCATCGCCTGGCAGGGCTAAGGCTTTGGACGAAAGTTAGGGTTCTGACATGGGTGGAGCTACAACCAGGATTGGGAGGGATTTTGGTTTTCTGACCGCTCCGCAGAGTTACATGTCTGATTCCACTTGGGTTCTCTAGAAGAAACGGAAAGGATAATGGGACAAGAAAAAGAAATCTATATATTCAAGAAAGATAAGAATATGAATCTTACTGTATGTGCTATGTAATTACGGTTTGTAGTTGGTTAAGTAGGTAGTTTCATCATGGCCGAGTGATCTGCCGAGATCCCTCTTCTAGGACATGGCGCGTACTGAACACTACTTACTAAAGCACTTGAGTAGTTGACCATTTTGAGATGCTGATATCGACAATGCGCTCGGAGTATCTTGGATTTTGTTAACAGACAGACATTCAGGTCAAATATGATGAAATTGGGATTCTGGGGGTAAAAAAAAAAGACAGTGTCAAGAGAATAAGGGCGATTTCAGACTCCTTTCAACATCGGTCGGGCTCTGAAAGTTGTTGGTTTCAGTGTGGTTTCAGAACTGAACACCAGCTCATAGACTTTCCCATCTCCTTCCTGAACTTCCCAACCTGATTCTACGCCTCTGTTTTGGTATGTTCGTGTGTGTCGATTATTATTCTTACAACAACAAGATGTTTGCCAACCAGGTTTATGCCGACTCGCCAAGAGAGGATCAAGAGGAGTTGCTGGCCAGCTCTGATGTCGACAGCTCAGGAAAGGACTGGCCGGCTCTGCGAGGACCCAGATCCCGCGACGGACCTCTCTCGATCTTACGAGACTACTGGTGGATCATCACCACCTTTATGCTCGGTGTGATTATCCTTTTACAACTCATCATATGGGATGCCACCGCGAGTCGTCACAGAAACAACTGCGTTCAACTCGGAGGAGACTATGCCCAGAAAGGCCCGACCTGTTCGTGACGAGCCGCAGCAACACCATTCATGAGGAGCGAGAAGTATTAACATGACGCAGTCGCGACTGAGGTTATCAAGTGGAATGCCGATCCCGAATTCACGCCTCTGGACGCGTCCGAGTTTCTCGAACCGAGGGTTCAGGCAAAGTGGGAGACGCTCTACCCAGGTCAGTTGGCGTCCTTTGATTACCCCGTCTGGCACACGACGCACTGGGGGGGATGGGGGCGCGGGATTCACAAAAGCTAAGACGAAACAGCTGGAGCAGGATTCGTCGGTCCAGATGCGTCGGTGTATAACTCAACATCTGTCACGCACCAGTTGCACTGTGTGGTAAGCCTCATCATGTTTTCTGGCAGTCAAATGCCATGTGTAATATTACTGGAGATAGTAGCTCACCTCTCCCCAGTACATTATGGGTAAAATTTTCTCCGCAGTCTTGACGGGTTCGCCAAATTTACCCGAACCAAATGACTACGAGGCACATTTTCTTCACTGTGTTGATTACATGCGCCAAGCTGCAATGTGTGCAGGAGATTTGGCTATCGAGCCGCGCGGAGAGAATGGACAGCCTGGGCAGGTCAACCTCGAGAATGCCTTCAACGGCCTGCACGGTAAGATTGAGCGTCCTCGCAGTTCATTTTATGATACAAATTCTAACGGCCTCTCAGTCTGCAAAAAGTATGACCAAGTAAAGGATTATCTCGAAGGTAAGTATTTCACAGCATCCTGCCGTACAACACGTACTGACCTCCGCAGGGCAACTCAAGGACGGAGCACGAAATATCCTGCCACTCGATGATTGAGTCCCATTGCTCCAAGGTTTATGCTACTGGAAAGGTCGACATGTCGATCTTTGGCTAGTCGGTAGCGACATCCAGATCGTCCTCATTCTCTTTCTGAGAACTGCTGCCTTACTTGTGGACATGCAAAAGCAGGTCGAGACATGACGTTGTTGTGTACTCTATCCATGTCCGCACAAGACAGGATTCCGGCTATCCGAGAGACCCCAAGACATGGCCAGAATGCTCCATTTATCCTGATCAATTTACTTTGACATCTACTCCGCTGTCGTGCAGCAGCAGCGACTCGAATACTAAGACAGGCAGCTAATGGAACAAGCCAAGTAAAAATCAGCCGGTCATCATCCGTTTTCTCTGTCACCCTAGAAATGTCTGATGTCGCCATTGGAGAAGTCATGAAGTACCTCGCCGGCGATCCTCATTCGCCTTGTCAAATGTGAACGCGGACAGAGTCCTCCTCCACTCGATGCACGTATGTTTCAACCTATGGCCCAGACGCCAGGTTGGTGGGCTGTGTTCCCTGCCATCTCACCTCGATGTCTTGGGTCGAAACAGAGATAGCCGTACATGTTACGCTTGGGCTGGGCTAGTCTTGCCTCCTGAAATCATGGTTGTCTTGGCCACCTTTCACTTCAGACACATTTCCTATACCGGCGCATATTATCGAGGTTATCCCACACGCCTGAAATTTTCTTAGGATACAGTTCTCGGAGACTTCTAAATGTTGTGTTCTTCTAGGAGCTGTGGGCGATCAAGGAGATTTTGACGAATGTGTCAACTAATGCTCCTTGATCGTACCTCCATATCCGTTTTGTGTGCGCGGATACAGCTTCGTCATGTGATTCCCGAGGACCATCATGTAAACCTCGTGCCGGATGAATGGTCAGACGTCGAGTGCCCGGCTGTATCTGGTTGCACGATACCAAGGATCGCGTGGAATCTGCTGTAATAGATCCGGCGAGAGCGCCTAGCAATGAGCCAATAACCCTGATTCAGCCGCCTGTAAGACGCGAGGCCCTGTAATGATAAGCCTACATTTGGCCAAAGCCTTCCAGCCACACGATCTTAGGTCGCTTTTGCAGCCGAGCGATGGTGAAAAGAGCCAGTCTAATCATGATGATTGGATTACGTCTACACTTTCCAGAATGAATCTTCAACTCTCTGTTGGCGACTTCATCGATACTTACGTCGGTGCAACTCTCGATATCTATTGGAGTAGAAAACTCCACAGCTTCAGTTGTTTTTCTTTGCGCCCTTTTTTCCAGCCAAGATTTTGCACCTCATGCCTACCGACTTTGTGGATCTCCTGCTCCGTCTGGAAGACCATGACATAATCCCATCTTGTCTGAGCGCTGAGCGTCATAAACCACGAGACTTTCTCCTGCATTATCTGGGCTGCGAGCAGTTCTTCCAGCGCGAAGAATACCTCGCCTCGCTCAGCGCCAACCAGGCGAGACAGGTTCATGCCAAGCTCCAGCGTATCCAATACCTTCGCAATGCTATGTTCAACGACATTGGAGAGGGACGCAGCCTGGTGCAGAACCTAACGAGCAGCCTAGAGAGATGGAGAGACACCAAGGACTTCCAGGAAGGTATTGATCGTGTCCGAGAGCTGCGAACTTTACATTTCGCCACAAATGGTATGGCCCAAAAGGATGTGCGCATTTCCACGCGTGGAGGGGAGTATAATCCAGATATCGATACCAATGCCTATATGGTTCGCTTCAGAAACGGGCGTCTAGTTCACGACACCATGGACTCGAGGTTTCAGGAGCAGTTTCCAGCCCACAGAGTTTCCGTCCAGGACCTCATCTATGGCAGAGAGGACGAGAGCCCGCTGAACGCGCCCGAAGAGACTATCAACTATTTCCATTTCCCCGCAAATAACATGTTTGTAAGTGATTTGGCGGTCGAAGTGAAGGATGACGGTAAAGCAAGAAAGTTAACAAAGGAAATCTTTTACAAGTGGGCTGAAGTATGTATATCCAAATTTGATATTATTGTATGCTCAGAAGGCTGACTGTTATCACGTTGAATCTGGTAGCGCGCGATCACTCGATACCTGAGAAACAAGCCAACTTCTCCTCGTCCTTCGCAGAGCAACGGTGTGACCCTCTCCGATCATGCTGTGATCGAGCACCTGGGGCCTGTTAATGCTCCAAACAACCGTTCTATCTTGGAACAGAAGTACTGGAAGAGTCACCAGCAGGCATCAACCGTGACCGGAAAATATCTACGGCCGATGTGCGAAGCTGTCTCTACGGCTGCAGGTAAGAGAAACATAATCAAGGAAAACGAGACGTTCATGACATTGACAGACATAAGAAAGTCCCTTCAGAAGGACAAGATGGTATCGCTTTGTTTGTAAGTTTGGATACCACCAACCTTGCATTCAAACGCCCCAAAAAAATGAATAGCCGACTAACCAAGCAATGCCTCAAAGATGCCCTACTTGCACTGGGACACAGCACGTCACCAGGGAAAGATCTCACAGGCGGTGTATAAAGAGACCGAGAGGCAAAGAAAGGAAAAGCTTCAGCAGGAGCGCCAGTTGGCGGGCATGAGGAGGGTGAGACACCGTGGCCTCCAGCTTCTCAACGCACAGAGCCGACAGCCCAACACGGCGTGGCGTCTCGAGAATAGGACTGTCAGTGGTCGTCCAGACATCAAACCCACAACGACCCGACCGGCGACACCACCAAGGAGGACAGCGACTGGGGTCTTTGCGAATATCATGAAACGCCACGGGCGGTTCAGAAAAGTGCCTCTCTGGTCCGTCTTCACCACTGACGATCAAAACCGCGTGGTTGCGGGGTCAGAGCTCGGCCAGGTGCTTTTCGACGCGGCTATGCTGTACGAGGCCATGTCCACCTACCGCGAGAAGGCCCTGATCCAGAAGTACCTACACGAGGATCCTCCGCTCCACCCACGGCGTACCCTGGAGCAGACCAACGAGTGGACGCTGAGCCTTTCATGGCATGCAAGTGCTCGAGACCAGGTAGTTCACCGTGCGACCCGCCCCAAGCAGCTTGACTTCCACTCGGTGGACCCGTTCACCAAGGAGTGGCGCGATAGGGTCCGCAAGATCCCTCGTGTCATGATGATTGACCAGCTCTGGATGTGGATTCTAGACGACCGGACAATCATCACATGCTTCCCTGACCAGGGAGATGTAACCGGGTCCAATAATGGACCAGGTATACATAAGAATATCAGGGACGCGTTTATAAAGACCGGCAAAGGCCAGAACAAGACTGTGTTCGACGTAGCCCTGGTCATTCTGGGCGAAGCACTGATATCACGCGCATCTTTATATGCAGTCAAGGCAAGTATTGTCCAGGGGCTCCTCTCTACTGTTTACTCATGATGTTTGTACTGTTCAATCTCGGCCACAGCTCTCTTTGAAATTAATGGCCGCGAGACTATGCATGATATGATCAGATATGGAAATTAACCTTGACTCAATTTTCAGCCACAAGATGGTCAGATTGGAGTTCTGCCAATATTCAGAGAAGCCATTCGAGATGTAGTAAGTTACAACAATAGCAACTTTGCACAGGATCAGACCAACCCCTGACAGTCATTGTGACCACAGGCAAGCAAGCACTCGTTTGGTGCCGAGCAGTACTGGGAGTGGGCCAGGATCTTCTCGAGACTCGCACACACCGACGTCGATAACGGTCTGAGTGACCTCATAGTACCATTCCTCGATATTGGCAAAGAAGGCGAGTTGCAGGGGCAAATCAAAAGTATCGTCCGAGACCTAGAGATCATGTTAAGAATCTCCATCGAGCAGAAGGAAGTAGTCGAGAAGTTTGAGAAGACAATGCTGCAGCTCGCCAGGGGCAGGCCTACCCCAGACGTCGATCCGTTGCTCATGGAGATACATAGCAACGTTGAAGATCTGGAAGACATGCGCAGGTCAGCTAATGACATCTCCGCGAGCGTATGTTCTCCCATGAATGACGTGAGATAATCCTTGATGCACTTTCTGACAAGGGACTACAGTTAGACTACCTAATCTCGCTGAAACAGCAGCAGGTAACTGTCGTGCAGGCATGGCAATCGATGAAGCAGGGCGAGGATACTCAGCGACAAAACGTCACTCTTCTTGTCTTCACGGTCGTGACCGTGATCTTTGTATGTCAAACAGGGCCCCCTGCTCCTCAACCTCATCCTTCCTCCTCGCCCCCCGGCCCCAAATTCTCTCTGTGATCATGTTCATTATAATAACTTTTCCACATCATAGTTGCCAATGTCATTCATATCAAGCGTCTTTGGTATGAATAATAAGGAAATTGCAGGCCCAGAAGCCCCAATGACACTGAGCGAACAGTTCAAGTGGATGAGTGAGAGGGCCCCACCTTTTGACCTTTCCTCTCTACCTCCAGGATCATGTGATTATTAACAACAAGATGGTAGTCCCAATGTCGTTTGGCATAGTCGCCATAACTTACTACACCGCCTTTGGGAGCCCTGCGAGGATGTCACGCGACCTGTTCAGATGGGTCTATATCAAGTGTGGCATGTATCGACTCTTCGCCCCAGCCGACCTGACGATCAGAGGTCTGAGGGATCAATACATGGACCGCTCAAAAAAGAAGGAAAAGGAGCAGGAATGGGTCCGACGCCGATCGGAACAGATGGCCAGAGACGCCCACGAGAGGAGACAGGCGACAAGACGTGCAGCTATCATTGACGACACGTCCATCTCACCAGACACACCAACCGTCACGCCGGCGCTTCCAACACCTCACTCTCATCAACAGACCGGAATGCTTGCTGTCTACCAAGATCTCAATACTACAGGTTCGAAGCGCTCACGCATTGCAGATATAGTATAAGTATGTCGTATTAATTACGTTATAAATAGCGATACTTATTAGAAAAGTCAAAGATTGATTTTCCAGTGACACTCTGTTGAGATAAAGACAAAGTAACTCAGGGGTCAGCATCCGCCATGTCCTGCTTATACCTCTGCATACATCTGTCTTTACTCTCCCTGAAATCCACATGCGGAGCAGGATAGCCCAGCTTCTCAAAATCTGTCTTGCTCATCCTGTTAAAGGGGTCGAATATCGCCTTGCCCTCGACGTTCTTCAGCTCTGGGACCCATTTTCGGATGTAATCGCCGTGCGGATCACACTTCTCAGCCTGGACGACGGGATTGAAAACCGTATAGCTCGGCTCCCAGCCTTGTGTGTTGTTGCTCAAATCCCAGTCTACGAGGTTCTCCGCAAAGAACCGCTCTCCCTTTCTATAGTCGATCAGGAGGTTCGTTCGTAGGTAGCTGCTGGTGTTCATCCGCAGCCGGTTGTGCATGTACGCCTCGCTCCGCAGCTGTCTCATACCAGCGTCGATAAACGGCATACCGGTCCTGCCCTCGCACCATTTCTTCCACCCCTCTTCGTCATCCTCCCACTGCACGAAATCAAACTTCAAATTGTGTGGCATGTTCATGGCGTCGTGTGGCGTATGTGTCAGCGTCTGCCTGTAGAACTCTCGGAAAACGACCTCGCGGACCCAGCTCGCAATTCCAGCGTCGCCAGAATCGAATCCATCTCCATCGTTGGCGTCCCGTGCGGCCTTGAGGGCTTCCCTGACGGATATGACCCCAGAGGCGAAGTACGGCGATAGCCGGCTGGAGTTATCTGTCGCTGGGATTGATCTGTTGGTCTTGTATGTCTTGACCTTGTTGTCGAGAAAATCCTGTAGCCGATTCAGGCCGGCTTTGTGGCCCGCTGGCCATAGCTTGCGGATGTGTGTCCTGTCCTCGTCAGACGCGAACTTGCTCGCGTCTGGCAAAGACGGGATCTTGGTATTAAAGAGGTCCTTGAACTCCTTATGGGTCTTCTTGTCGTTGGCCGCTGGCGGGTCGACCAGGTCGAGGAGCTTGGGCTCGTCGGCCACCTTGGCGAGCCAGGCTTTATGATATGGCGTGAAAACCTTCAGAGGTCCGCCCGAGCCGGACTTGATAGCACCTGGTTCCACGACAGTCTGGTCGTGGAGGAGCTGAAAGGATACCTCGGACTTGTCCTCCTTCAACTTCTCAAACATGTCGATATCCCTCCGCAGTTCATCCACCTCGTACTCGACATTCGCAAACACATCGCTGATGTCATGCTTCTTGATGAGGTTGAGAACCTTTTGGCCCTTTTCCTCACGGCTTTCGGCCGTTAATATGACGAGAGGAATGTTTAGGCTATGGAGCTGCTCTTGAAGCAACCGCAGGGATTCCAGCATAAAGTCCGTCCTTGCAGGACTCGTACCATGCCATGCAATGTCCTTTGGAGACCAAAGGAAACAGGCGAGCAGCGAGCCTGATCCTTCTCTGGCCTTCGCGGAGGCGGCTGACAATCCACGGTTGTCCTCGGCCCTGAGATCCTTACTCCGAAACCAGTGGAGCACATTTCGAGTTGTTGTGCTACCCTTTTGCTTGTCCATGTGTTGTAATAAGATCCCCAAGGGAGGGTCGGCATCGATTTCCTTGGCTCGTTTCGTCGAGGGATGCTTCAGGACCTCCTCCTGGGATGTAGACCGCTCTCGTCGTTTCGGCATGGTTCTAGAGCTACTCGTTGAAAAGGTACGAGCAAAATTCCTTCGCCTCCGAAGAAGAAAAACTGATGGAGCGAGTCTGAAATTCGGCTCAGGGCTACACAAATTGAGAAGTAGGGTATTGTTGTAACTGCTGCTGCTGCGTGGGCCGCAATCGCGAAGAATTCTCCAAGACAGAAAAGACATGGACACTGGAATAGTTGAGCTTCTTGCCATAAGAAAAAACAGAAGAGCAAGTAAGAATACCCGAGCTCTACTATATGGTGTCCATGTACGACGGGTCGTCCACGTCTATGACGCAAATGATGCTGGAGTTTGAATCGTTCCCCTGCCGCATCCCCGTTCACGGTTATAGACTAGCCGACGTTTAGGCTAGGGGATGCCCAGCTTTTGTTGTGGATTCTAAGTGATTCCGCGTCTAAGTGCTGATTAGTAGTAATTAAGGAACAATATATCGTCATGTAATTATTTTTTGGCGGGCCAGTATTGAGAAGACGAATCATTTCTGATTGGATGGATCTATAACAATTGATGTCAAAGACTCAAGGCATTCCAAGCCTAAAACGACACCGCAACAGGCTTAGTGACTCTTCTTATCCATACACATAGGTTCAGACCTGGAAAGTGTTGATTCGTTAAAGTTGAAAGCTTCGTAATTCCTTTTGATGTGTCTTTTTGCGACTTCAGATTTTAAATATGTGTGAACACTAAGGAGCTATCTTTAGAAATGACTGACAAGAGAGAACAGCAAAACACAACTCATTAAGAGAGCAAAAACCTCGCCGACGAACTCTTCTTTCACAATGCAGACGACCACCTACGCCTCATTCTACTAACCTAACTGGTCCTTTTTACCAAACCTCATTGTCACCTAGAAATCCTCCGTGAGGTGACCGTTCCCGTCGAGTTAAAGACCTGGATCACATTTGTCACAACGCAGCCAGTTGGCGCAAGGCCTTCTTCGGAGAACACGCCCCAGCTGAGGAAGTAGCCCTGCGTCCCGTTCACAGAGTCTTGACAGGCGAACCAGTCTTGCGAAGCGGCAGTGAGTTCATGGAACACCGAGCCTGTAGTACAACCGTTCTCAGCAGGGAGGAAGTTTTGAAAAGGACGGCGTAGATGAATGGAAACGTGCTCACCGTCGTCAATAGCAAAGTCAAATTCTTGAAAGTTTATCACGCCATACACGTAGGATGCCACGCCGTACAGCTCACCCAGGTCCGCGACGGCCATGCCATAGACGCCTGGGGGACTGTCTGCACTGTTGGAGAGGTCGAAAATCAATGAGGTGGTGTACCCATCTGCGTCTGGGGTTGATGTGTTGGTGTATGCTGCAATGCCAGCTGGCGTTAGCGAACCCTTCATTACACCCCGTTTTATTGATCCACAGCAGTTTTGAATCTGGCGACAAGCGTGTTCATGGATTGTTACATACTTGGTGTGCCAGAGGTCACACCCGGCTCCCCGGCTTGTAAGACCAGGTCTGCTGTGTTATTGTACACAGCGATGAGAGGAACATATGTCTCGTTCAACTCGATAGCAAGAGTAAATTCTTGGGTGGCGGGCGGCGGGGTAGTCCTTTGTATCTGATGGTGTCTGGACTGGGGTAGAGCCGTTACTACCGTTGTCAGGCCCACCAGGGCCGGTATCAGACTGCAGCGCATCTTTGAATTATGAGATAAGATAGGATAGGAATGAATTTTTGTTGTATGGCGGTTGATTCAAGGCCAGTAGGTGATCGGACTTGACGATCAGGAGAACTGACGAGAGGGGCAAGACGATTTAAATAGATGAAGAAAAAAAAGAGAGAAAAGTCTTCCATCGCCAGCCACTAAGTCTCGTTGGATCTCTCAAGGTAGCAATCAACCTTGTCATCCTGGCAACACCCGACTTGTACAATAAGCGATGATCCTATCCGTGCCGCTGGTTAGGTCGCCCCCCCCCCCCCCCCAAAGTCCCTCACGGGAGTGCGCTGATCGCGCCGGCCTGATTTGTTCTAGAGGTGCCCAGGTGGTGGTGGTGCCAGGGTGCACTGAATGCTGGAGGACCCGTTCTTAGTGCTAGCCTGCCACACCTCACCAATGAAAGGCGTGGTATGCAACCTGGAATACGAGGTTCCTCTGCATTTACGGGAGATCCGAGAATTATTTTTTGGGGGTTTGTTTTGAGACAACGTGAGGCCCGAGGTGTGCGCCGACGAGCCCAATCACTGGCGGCGTCTATCCTAATGGCGTGGTTGTCTTTTCGTAAAGAAGTGTCGACGCTGCCATACTTTGCTGCTTATCGTAAGATCCTTCGCTTTGACCCCCCCTTGTCTTATATACGCACACCACTTTTGGTCGTCGGGTGAAGTCAGAAGGAGAAAATGTAAGCTCGTGTGACAGCACATACACAAAATCCCTTCGTAGTGGGGTGCGTTGTTGGCTTTTTTTGTTCCACGTTCATGGGGCATGTTTGCTGAACCTCTCGTAATCGTGCTTTAGAGCCCATACTACCGACTGTGCCGCCCGTATATTTCTGTTTCGTGGACGCATGAGGAACATAGTGTTTCTACGCTCAGATTAGGCTAGAAACTATGACCCAATCTCTTGAAATATACTGCGGACGCTTAAGTCACTCCCGAGATCATCATCAACCTGCTTAATCTTTAGATGTCTGGACGCGCAGGAGCTGCATAAAAACACTGCCCATCTTGTCTCCCATCAAAACGCAAGTGTATGATTAATTTACTTGTAGATGTTCTCCGATCACCAATACTAATAAGGGCCCTGCATGTTCTTCAAATTTGGCTCGCTGACATCACGAACCAGACTTTTGTTGGGGACATGCCCGCGGGTTTTGTACATGATGTCATGCTACCAAAGGTGTTAACGGTTGGATCAAGGGTGGAGTCAACAAATCACAACCTTTCTCTTTCTCTTTCGTGGTTGCTTAATTAATACTCACCTCAACAAAGTCTATTACTCCCGGGTGGGGGGAAACTGGCAAAACACACAGCAAGGCTGGAATGTGCTGGAGGGTTTGAGGGAAAGGGCTGCTCTAATTAATCATTTGCCATTCTATCGGAATACGACATGATTCAAAGTGTACTGTACTACCGGCAACAGTTTCTATGTAACCCGAGTGGAACGGACGAGGTTATTGAGCTCAGGTCCAGCCTTGAGCACAAATACGTCTCCATTGATGAATGCAAAGTCAAAGTGGACTGGCAGTCATCGCTATCACTACCCTGCTCGCCAGGGGTTCCTCTCAATGTATTCATCGCTTTTCAACAAAATTTGATCTTGCTTCGCCGTGGACCAATCTCACCCCAGAGATGCATTTTTGCAAGAAGCGCCTCGCTTGTGAGCCATCTACCAGAAACAACGCGAAACAACCAAGCTCTTACAGCCTGCAGGCCTCATGAGATCTTACTTGGCAGTCAAGTCACTGATGGTGTCAGTTATCGTACCTACTACTTCAAAAATAAGGTCAACAAAGCTGACGCTGAGGATATCAGCGAGGTGCTGTCAGCTCTTCCTATTGTGGAAGCCGTAAGGAGTTTCGGCCGATAACCGGCGCTCATGGTACGATTTGAGAAGCTCAGAGACTGCTTTTGGCTGGGACCTGCTCCTTTTCCGAGCATATTTCGGCCTTCTTCCAACCTTAAATGCAAATGAATAGGACAGCGGCGCTCCAAGTCGTCCGTATATTGGGCAAGAAAGGGGTTCCTGTCTCGTGTGGCACGGGCTTGTGAAAGAGGTAGTAGACGAGCTCTAATAATGTATCAGGCGCTTGATCTCTTTCAGATCCTTCTCTCATTGATGAGTCTGTGGAGCAAGATGAAAGGTATGCGTGATTCCAGTATCAATTAGGGGTGATGGTTTCAACGTCCGGTACATACTGATGCCTTGTGACTCTTGCGAATTGCCAAGACTAAGAATAAGTATCCAAGTTTAACATGGTGTCGACCAGTGAGACCACTTCTCTTAACGTATAGAGAATACGAGGCTGTAGGAAAACAAATTCTCGGTGGCCGATAGCCGCCTCACCAGAAGGCACGGAAGCATTGCCTAGGTATATCCCGATAGACTTGAGCTGAGCGGGATGGAAACCGGCGATGAGCGTGCGATGAGCGTGCGATTCGCAGCCATAGGGATTCAGAAACTAGGAGGTATAGTCCTCGCCTGTGGGCACCCAGAAGCTCGGCTCGCACTGCCAAATACGTCTGTCCGTCTGGTGTGCTAAATTTGGGCACGGCGCCCGATGATGAATAATGGTGCTAGGGAAAATAGGGACGGCAAAAGAAAAGAAGGCGAAGCGACTCGTGCAGAAAGGAACAGGAGCGATGTTACCCATTTTAATACAAAGTGACCATGGCATGAGCCCATCTTGGACTGCGCGCCGCTGGCCGATGTGGCTGTAAGTGGCGGACTCTTTTTGCTTTCTGCTGGCTGGGTGAGACTCCTCCATGAGTTCCTTCAGACACGCCTCATATTTGCCTACTTAGGATGCTGTGCTGGTTGCCTTGGATAGACAGTCTTGTAATACATGTATGAATCTAGTATATATCCCCTTCTGTATTTGAGT
Organism: Cryphonectria parasitica EP155; assembly: GCF_011745365.1. Taxonomy (NCBI): domain Eukaryota; kingdom Fungi; phylum Ascomycota; class Sordariomycetes; order Diaporthales; family Cryphonectriaceae; genus Cryphonectria; species Cryphonectria parasitica. The sequence goes on along the minus strand of NW_024468919.1, from coordinate 671,515 downwards.
GGCACCCGCGAAATTTGCATCGTGGGTGTGGAAATCTTCCCAAATATCTCACTGCCCTGAGGCGGCGACTACTCGAGCAAGATGGATCCTATCCGCTACCACGAGGGGTCACTTGGCCACAACATAGTCCGTGTTGGTGACTTGGAACCAGGCTTCTTTGGCTCTCCTGCCCTACGACAAAATCACCCTCCTCTTTATGCCTCATCTGCTCAACCGATTCCGGTCCAGCAGGGTCACCTCGACCATAGGCAATGCGCACGGGTTTTCTTGTACACGCAACAGCTGCCGTCCATCTGGGACACGGCACGTCAGGCACTGGCCACCTGTGTGCGCCGTGGCTATTTTGATCTGGACCTCCCTCTTCAGCGGTGGGCGCTACTGGTTGGAGACGACTTCTACGAGGCCGTGAGAGAGGGGTTGGGTATCACATATCGATACTACCGCTGGGAAGAACGGGCCAGGCATGGCTGGGATCGAAAACACAAAAAGGTCTTGTTGGGGTGCACAGAAATACATCCATTAGAGGTTGACCGTCAAGGTATAAAAGAAACATCGATCCCAACTGCTGGTGGTGGTAGTGGTGGCGCAGAAACTTTGTGAGACTGGCTAACTGACCTGAGGGCTATAGCTCGTCATGTGCTCAGAGGTCTACATCACGATGCCTCTAACAACTGCCAAGAATTCGTCAGAAGGCTGTTCGACGCGATCAGACCAGATGTGCACCATCTCCGGGAGATTCCCCGTCTTCCTTGGGCGAATGTGAGGAATGTGGTGGAGCTGATCGAATTTATACGCCACTGAATGTGTGGGGTCGAGGTAAGAAGAGTTGAATTTTGAGCAGGCATTTTGTTATTGTTGTTATTGATGTTCAAGACTGCGGTGGTCGTCGTGTCTAGGAGCATTTGGTTTGGCGAGAAGGTGAACCAGACATCCACTTGTACACTTCCATAGAGTTTGAGTGAGCGTCAGAGCAGCGACGCTTGTGAGAGCAGAAGTGATGAGATAAAATGAATTGATGAATTGATGACAGACCTCATGGCTTCTTTGTAGCCGGGAAAGTGTTTCAATCCGATATGAGCGAAGACAAGACGGGCCAATTTCTCACCCACCATCTACCACGTGGTTGCTGCTCCCTGGGTAGTAGACGTTGGATCAACAGCCGATCCTCTGCCTATCGACCGTCTGCAGCCCCCAAATGCGGCCCCAAAGTCGCAATTGCTATGGTGACTTGCCCCGATGTGGATGGGTGTTCGCGCTACTCTGAGGAAACGGTCACAATAGCGCCGTGTCATTCTGCTCGGGCAATATTCGTGCCTCACCCCTAGCACATGTCTTGTGGCGCTAGGTACGTATGCCTCCTGGTAAGGGCCCAATACCACCCAGCAGGCTACTCAACTAGCCGGAACCTTCCTTGGACTTCTATGCCAAAGGGGAGGCTCAGAGGGCTGGCCGAAAGGGGGGCGGAGTTCGCTACTTGCGGGCGACCGGTCCATTGTAAGTGTAGACTCACCATATGACAGAAAGAATAGAGCCGCATGCTGTCGTGTGAGGTGTTCAATCGGCCGTCAGCAGCATCTCGTTCGAATCTGTGAGGTTCGCATTTTTTACACTTGCTGACACCTCCTCTGCCGCCGTCGCTTCCTCGTCCCTACCGGCACGGGACCCTTCTGGCAGATCTGCTGTATCTTCGGCGTCTTTCACCTTCCAGTAGATACAAGTATTGGAGAAGGACGTGTCGAAATCCGTTGGGAAAGGGTACTTGTCAAAAGCAGTTCCTGTTTCCATCTCGTGGATCCGATAGAGATCTGAGCAGCGTTGGGCTGTCCAACAACTATATGCACATGTTAATCGACAAATACAGTCACCTACGCATGCAGGGAGTGGGAGCCTTTCTCACTCACCCTTCCCAAACGTCCCAGCCGGTCCCAACACACATTGCAGGCAGACTCTTGTCGAGAGCTGCATTCCAGACATCGCGATAGAGGTGAATGCCGTAGACCATAGTGGTCTCGTCGATGAGATCATACGAGGCGGGAGAGTCGAGAACCTTGCCTCCTAAACTGGCGATGAAGTCCTTGTCTGGCTGGGCAAACCGAGGCTCCTGGTAGATACACTCGATCTTTCCTTTGCCCTCTTCCTCTGGAAACGGCTAGGAGTCAGCAGGGCGCTGCGTGGTATTCCATGTGAAGAAGAAAGCACAGTGTGTATGTATCCGTACCGAGAATCTGCACTATGGTCAGGAAGGCAGCCAGTTGGATGTGTGATCTCCGCTGGGCAAGCAATGAGCCGTCCTCAGGATCAAACGCCCCCAGGCCAAGACAGACTGCCCGTCTGACGCCTGCATGGGACGAAGCATTGTCTCTGACCAGGTTAGAGAGGGTCGCATGGCACCCCGAGCTGAGCCATTGGGAAGAGATGTCGTTGTAGTCTGCACGAATCTCATCTGCCGAGAGCTGCGGCCTTCTGTTGGGTCGAAAATTCTCGACGGGGCCGGCCGCTGGTGGGTCAGCTGGGATGGTCTGGCGGCCGAATTTCTTGCCTTTGCCTTTCCTCACGATTCGAGTCCACTGATCTGGGGGTTCCTCCTCAGCATTATTCTGGCTGGGTGGCATGACTGAGGTTTGGGTTGTGCGTGTGCGTTTCCACAGTTGGCGAACGACCAGAGGATTTTGGTGGGGAAACCTTCCAGCTCAAGTGCGCTAAAGGCCTGTGATAGAGACGGTTGCTAGCCGGCCTTCCTTAGTCATCAAAGTTTTTGCAACACCATCTCCGAGTCGATTTCTTTTCTCTTTCCATGTACCACAAAACTTATAAACGTTGTTTAACATGGCCATCGAGAATCTCATCTTATATAGCTTTAGTCGCTGCTATGAGTCCCGCCAGCCTTGTCAGCTTAAGGAAGTCGCAGAGACAGACCGAGAGAGCTTGGCAGCAAAAGCCGTTCGAGATCGCCACTGCGCCCAGTAAGAGGAAGATGACTAAATGGTTTAGACTCTGTATTGAATTTATGATACTATGTACTTTGTATGTACACACATACAAATCGGCCTGGGATATGTTCAATAGACATTGCGTCGACGGGCTAAACACAACGCTTCATCGAGACACATCAACCGAGGCTGCAATGGTCCCGTTGCATCCCTAGCATTGAGAGATGCTGGCCAGGTGAAGCTCATGGAGAACCGTAATAACGCTTCGTGAGCCCTTTCTAGAGTGGCTGGGTCTGGCCTGAACCTGACCGGTCAGGTCACCTGGGTGTGACCTTCCTGACACATTGGTCCGAGCATTGGTCGCGCGAGCTTTTCTTCCTCTAAAGCAGTCTCTACCTGCTCAGGTTGATTTCTAGCCACCTGAGGTGGTTCTGTAGAGGCTCGGCTGTAAGGGTCCCTCGTCTCATGGGCGTGTCGGGGACATATCGGCAGTCGCGCACATATTCCTTGAATAGGGTCCTCTTGGTGCGTGGCGAGAGGACACCTCCCGCTCGCTAACGAATAATTGTGGTGAAGATGGTCGATCGTCCGCATCGGACATACCATCCATCCAGCCCTCTCACTGGCCTCGCGCCTTGAACGATCCGTTCCTCTCCTCCTCCTCCTCCTCCTCCTCCGCCCTCTTCTTGGCAGCCATGCGGTCCCTCAGGTCCGCCAGCTTCTTCTCCAGGGGTATCCTCATCGCCACAAGCCCCGAACGTCGATTCTCCAGTAAGTTGATGCGCTCCACCAGGTCTAGCTCCCGCACCTGGCGCTGCTCCTGCACGGCGTCGTTGTCCATCTTGAGTCGAGCACCCGTTATGGCGCCGACAATGGTAATGAGGGCGATGGAACCGGTCAGGACGACACGGCGTAAGGTCTGGGCGCTCGCCGTTGGAGCAGGGGAGGCCTTGGAGGATGCTGAGGACTTGCTAGCAGAGGGTCGGGGAGGAGGTCTGCGCGCGGTCGAGGCGAGGCGGGTGGTGGTTGTGAGCGTGGTTGTAACGCGCGAGCTGACGAGGGCTGATGAGCGTGGTATACACCGTGGTAACATCTTGGACTGGCGCATATATTCTTTCTTTCAGGTGGTATTGGAAATGTCGTGAGAACCCGGACAGCGTTCCTCTCTCCGCCCTCCACACTCTTTCATACCCAAAATTCCCTCCACGCCGCTACCGCCTCGAGCTCACGCTTCGTCTTGGGCGGTTCGGGGGCCGAGAGACTTGAGAGTAACGAGGCGTCGGACAGGATACTGTTTGACCTGCTGTGGTATCTGCTGGACGGATATTCTCCTCTTCCTCCTCGTCCTCCCCCTGTTTTTTGCCCCCCTCCGACAACCTGCACCGGCCAAGGTAGTTTTGGCGACCACGCTTCAAATGGGGTAGGTGGTGTTGTTGTCGTGGTCAGTGGAGGTGGTTCTGTAGCTTGTCTTGGTGGCTGTCGTCGTCGCCGCAGTAGCAGATCGTTCTCACTGCACTGTTCTAGGTGGTGGTTGTGTTGTTGTTGTTGAGGGGAAGGGAAGAGATGCAATTCAATGTCTTCTCCTCCTTCAGGCGTTGTAGAAGTGGGTGATGTGAAGATGGCAGCGCTGGTATGCAGCGGTATCGATAAGGCTCTTAGTAAGCGCCCTGCAGGGTTGGGGCGGGTGGTGGTGGGTGTTGACATTGCTGATGCGCTGGCGACTGTTCCGATGAGGGTGAAAGCCGAGGGAACGAGGGAGACAAAAGAAAAGGAAAAAAGACAACACGGTAGAGAATAGGAGTTTTGAGGAAGAAAAAGTTTCACTTCTTCTGTTCTTCCTCGGAATCTTCTTCGATTGAGGATCTTATATTGAGTTTGCGACGGGAGGTCATTCAGTGGGATTCTTCTTATCAGACACCCGCCTCAAAAGGTGGATGCGTCTCATGTCAGTTGCGGATAGGCACCTGGTCGCAGTCTCACGATGCTGAAAATGGCCTCCTGAAACCAGAATGAGAATCTCGACTCGACGACAGGACCGGGGGACCGCCACGGTTATTTAGGATTCTCACACGCGAGCTTGTGATCAACCCCCTGATCTTCTACTAGCTGGTCTTTAATTTGTATTATATCATTGACAGCTCGAAGCTTGTGGTTTCTCTTGTTTCAACAGCACAGCTAGCTATTTAGTCTTTGGCAGATCTGCACGGAATTGGCTTGGGCTCACCACTTCTTTGCTACCGTCAATGGTACCATGCGATGGATCTAGACAAGACACGTTAGGACAGCAGAAGTAGTTCATCATTATCCAGCCCAGAATAGGTAGATTCGCACGTGCATCGATGAATTTCGTGCATGTTCGAGGAACGCTGACGAAACGTCTTACCTGAACGGATGCTTAGGTTAGCCTGTAGTGGGCGGGAGCTACTAGATAGTGTAAGAACGGCAGTGTGTCGTGACTGCTGCTGTTGTCCCAGCTCGCTCGGCCCCTTCCCGGCAAACTACTTCGACAGTTTACCCTTCCTCTGTCGTCATCCACAGTCCAACCCAAACCCACGACCCCGACCGCCAAACACCATTAGCTTATTGACGACGACAGGAGGACAGACACTGCAATGCCAACGCCTCGGGTCTTTATCTTCCGCCATGGAGAGACGGAATGGTCGCTGAATGGGAAGCACACGGGCGTCAGCGACATTCCGCTCACAGCCAACGGCGAAAAAAGAGTCAAGGCCACGGGCAGGGCCCTGGTAGGAAATGACAGGCTCATCGTTCCCAAGAGGCTCACGCACATGTCTGTAGTAGTCACTCCCTGGCCGAGTAAGATCGAAACTTGACCCTCTCTTGCTCACACAAGCCCCTCCCGCTAGATTCGTCTCCCCCCGCAAGCGGGCTCAGCGCACTTTTGAGCTGCTTAACCTGGGCTTCCAGGATCTGCCGTGGAAGGCTCACGGCCCAGCTGAGGCCGAGCCTCTCGAGGCCTGCAACGCACGCATCCAGGTCACCCAGGACATCCGCGAGTGGGACTACGGCGACTACGAGGGCATTACCAGCGCTGAGATTCGTGAGCGGCGTGCTGCGCAGGGCTTAGACGAGCACTGGGATATCTGGAAGGATGGCTGTCCCGGTGGAGAGTAAGGGAATGCCCCTCTTGTCTTTTTTTCCCCCTTTGTCGGCCCAGTCAGTCCATCGGCCAGCTGTCTGCGTATAAGGTCTTCTAACTCTTGTCAAAATCGAAACAAAGGTCTCCCGAGGACGTGACGGCCCGTGTGGACCGCCTGATTGCCGAGATCCGCTCCAAGTACCAGGTGCCCTTCATGACCTCCTCCTCCTCCTCTGCCTCTGCAGCAGAGGACAGGCCCCACGACGGCACCGGCGATGTCTTAGTGGTTGGTCATGGCCACATCCTCCGCGCCTTCGCCATGCGCTGGGTCGGCAAGACGCTCCAGGAGGGCCCAACCTTCTTGATGGAAGCCGGAGGTGTCGGCACCCTCAGCTACGAGCACAAGAGCATCGACGAGCCGGCCATCCTGCTCGGTGGAGCCTTTCAGGTTGAGAACCCCGAGGTAACCATTGCAGAGGCGAAGAAGGATTGATCAATTATGTCCTTCGCACCAGCCCGTGCTGACCTCAGTCGTCCTTACTTACTGCAGTGATCAGTCATGTCATTGGGATTAGCGAATCTGTTAGTAGATTTGAAGAGCAAGTTATGAAGATTTTCTTGGTCATGGTTGTATAGATAATCACACCGGCATCTAGACCACTTTCCACGAACATTACCGCCTGCAAATAATTGTTCAAGCCATGACTGCCGGTCAGATGATTCTGCCAAGCTCTATCTCACGACACGGCAGCAAAACTACATGTGATGAACGAGAGGCCACGGATGGATAGGTCAAGAGTTAGGAGATCAATTGATGTCTCCTGAATTTTTAACACACTTCTCTACAGCAGCGACATAACAATAGCAACAACAGTCACAAGAACCCCTTGAGAGCCAGCACTGAATCTCGAGCCCTCACTTGTCTGACTCCCGCTTCCGCTCCCACTGCCACTGGAGGTGTCATTACCTGTGTTGTTTGACCAAACAATAACTGCAAACTCCGCAACTGACGCGCCCACACCATCGTTCCCTGAGGCCTGGTTGCCCCAGATGGACAGCGTGGCGTAGCGACCAGCATACACGGGTGTGCTCAGAGTGACATTCGTGGTGTTGCTCGCATACGGCTGTATCAGGCCCGCCGTCGCGGCATCGTATGGGTCGCTCACCTCAACACTGTCGCTGCTGGTGGCGTTGACAACACCCTGTCCCTGTTCTCCTGCCGTAGTATTCGAGAAGGCGACACTGTACCCGCGGGGCGGCGCCTGTGCCCAGTCGAACCTGAAGCCAGCAACAAGCTGTCCCTGTGCCTCGGCTCCCAGGTCCACCGTCACACTGCTCGTGATGTTGGCCTGTGTTGGCTGCCACTTGGTGGAGACGGCCCCGTCGTTGGCGGCGAAGGGGAACTGGCCCGGTTCAAAGTCGTCCTCGCTGGCCACGGGGAGACACTGCGCGATGTTGCCCGGCCAGGTCTTGACGGAGCCGATGTCACGGTTGGTGATGACGATAGCCTCGCCGGATGCATCGAGCTGGTAGGCCGCGGCGGTCGAGTTGCTCCCGATGGTGACGGGGATCGAGGCGTTGAGGTAGGCCGCGTTGGCGCTGGGGAGGGCCCTGCCGGGGATGCGCTGCATGGTCGTGTGCGTGGCGTTCGAGGTCGCGTTGACGGGGTGGCCCTGCCAGTAGAAGGTGCGGTACTCGAGACGTGGGATCTGCGGGGGCAGAGACGGGTCGACGTTGATGGCATCGAGGCGCAGGCGGAGGCCGAGGTAGCCGAAGATGGCGACGCGGTTGGCACCGCCCATGCCTGTCAGGAACGGGTAGGCAGGGTGCGTTCCGCCGTTGAGGGTGTAGTCGTCGATCAGCTGCTCCGAGTACTGAAACCAAGGGGCGCGGACGTATGGGTAGGATGAGTAGATGTCGTAGGTGTATGCGGAACAGCCCGAGGGCGAATACGCGTTTGCCACGATGCTGAACACGCCGTAGGTCATGCCGGGGCCGTTTTCGGATTGCTTGCCGGCGTAATAATCTAGATCAGAGAGCGAGTACTCGTTCGGATAGTTCAGGAAGTCATCGATGAGGACAATATCGGCTTGTTTAACGGCTGTATGAAAGGGAGAGAAAATAAGCCGAGTTCAGCAAATCAATTATGGTCCACGCCAGAATGGCTGAGAGAATAGGGAAGAAAAGCAGAGGGGGAAGGGGAGTGTTTCTCACAAATGGAGCCATTCATTGTGGTATACTCTAGGATGAGATTGGCTTCGTCGTTCACGGGTATGTCGAGATCAGTGGACCTATTCGCTGCGAGACTGTTCTCCTGCATGCCAAAGAGTTCGCGGAAGGTGTTGGTAGTTTCGAGATGTGTCTTGATCAGTGCCATTGTATAGCCCGGGTTGTCCACGTTGTTTGCGTACTCATCCTGAATTTACTGTCAGCTAGTCACTCCTTCACAGAAACTTTGTCGACAGGCAGAAGATTTGAAGTGGGTAATACCGGATCAGTGGCGTTCGTTAGGCTATACAATCCTGTAGATTCGTTTAGGGTAATGAGCTCCGAGTAGAATGTGGCGATAGCATCGTATACGGGGAAATAATCCGCTTGGAAGGTTTCAGCGTCTCCAGTGACGACGTAGTAATTATATAGCTCGAGCCCAATGTCGCCGTTGATATGGTACTCGTAATCCTGGGACATCAAATTCACATTAATACCGCAGTTAAATTCCAAGCCTCCGAGCAATGATAACAAAGACATAGACGCAACAACCTACAAAACAGGGTCCTGTTCCAGTGCAGTTTCCAAAGCGTCCCGATGTCCATGGGAACACGGCTGCGGCTCCTGAGAACTTTCCAGACTCGTTCTGGGAAGACGAGAACGCCATGTCGATGTTCTGCTGCGCTTGGGGAAAGAGGCGGGCTCGGTAATTGGCGCCTGCGCTGGCAGCCTGAGGGAATGCGACGACAAGTCCTGACGATTGCCAGATATCTGCATCCCAGAAGATGAGGCCGGCATCTGATTGTAAAAAAAGTTAATTTGTTGTTCCCGAGAATGTCCTACTCAAAAGCTATCCACCTCTCTATTTCCTCCTCTCTGTCTCTCCGAATTGAGGCGCACAGCGGCATGAGAAAAGGAAGAAGAGGGGGCACATGGTTACTTACAGCTATCGGAACCCAGACCACCTACTGAGATACTGTTGACATTGAGCATGGAATTGTTGCCGGCTGCAGCTATGGCATTACTGCCAACGGTGTTTTGGAGCAGCTGGTAGGGATTGGTGACAGATGTGATCTGCAGCTCGACGATGTATGGGTCACTCGGCAGAGTGCCATTCTCGAACGAATAGTCGTCGACTGAGTCTTGGGTCAGGATGCTGGCCCATTCGGCGGTGTGACTCTGAAGGAGACTGTCGAACCCTGCGGCTGCAGCTGCGGCCGAGGCGTCTCGAGCTACAGTTTGAGGATCCGCAAAGGCGTCTGTTGACGCTCCTCCGATATATTTGGTCAATATTGTGGGACTACCAGCGGCCACGTTGACCTGCACAGCCTGCGCGATGGAAGACTGGTTAGCCCCAATGAGCGAGCTGTCCTCAACTAGTTGAGTTGTCGATGTGTTTCCCGCCAATAGAGTCGAGTATATGTATGCCGTCACATTTGCAATGCCATTGGGACGAACAGCCGACCAGATGGTTGCGTTATCAGCGTTAGATCCCTTGTCCACAAAATCGGTCCGAACCGCGCAGTCTCCCTCCAAGACGTCCGTTACCGTGACATTGGTGTTGTCGGAAGCTGTCAGGCTCAGCTGCACTGCGGCCTTGTTGACGTCGAGCTTGGACACAAACATTGTATACGAGACTGCCAAGGAGGGACTGTCACCACCAGGCGTCCAGGTATAGTCCCACGACAGTACACCGGACTTGAAGTTCATGGCTGAGCTAAAGTTGGAAATCTGGGAGGCATCAACCGAGGCGTTTAGGATCAGGCCATTGCTTGCCTCTACTGTCAGTCCAGCCCAGTGAGGGACTCCAGATACTGCCAAGCTTGTATTAGTCCATCATTCCCAAAGATTCATCTTCGTATGGCTCATCAATGCTTCTACGAAAGAGCGGGAGAGAAAAGGGAGAAGTAAAGAAAAAGAAAAAGAAGAAAACGTACTGACGCTCTCCCCGCCATATTGATACAGCCATGGGAAGTTGCTCCCATTGGTCGTGGGCTGGGAATCCCAAAACCCGCTGATGGTGGCAAAGGTCTGTCTGCGGTTGAAGAGGGGCCAGCCTGAGATCAGGTCGCCATCGACTGGAGTATCGACCTCGAAGAAAGGCCCCACTGCAGCTACATTGATCCCGAGGTAGCCATTGGCAAGAGACATACGCGACTGGTAATGCCCTTGGTCAAGAGTTGTGGTCTTGAGGATCCAATTCTCGTTATCCCAAGTGACACCCTCGAAGCGGGTGTCATAAATCTGTTGTCCCAGTACAGAGGAAACAATAGTGGGGAGGAGAAAGAGGAGGGGGAGGGAGAGAAACCTCTGTGGAAATAATTGAGCCATCACCGCCGCTGTGAAAAAAGAGAAGCCCCTGGCGAATTGAATCGCTAGACGGAGAGGGGGGGGGCAGAAAGAGAATAGAGACAGAGAGAGAGGCTGGCGAATCAGATGGGCAGCTGCGTGTACAAAGACTGATGATAATACTCAATTATTATTATTATGTGAGACAGGCCCCTGCTGCATTGCTGTCAAGACTGTCTTTCACTTGAGACTGATCGACTCGTCGAACATTGAACCATGGTACAGTAAACTCGTGATCCGAGACATGAGGGGGGGCACCCTTATTATTCATATTTGTGCTCCGTATTATACACACCATAACATAAACACGGGAGGGGAAACGGAAAAGGGCCGCTCTCGCTCCACCTCTGCACGCGAGAGGAATTACTACATAGTAATGTGCAGTCGGTGTGAAAAGATACTTTGCGGGGGGCGGGGGTGGGCCGGGAAGTTCAGAAATACCTCGAATGATGGAAATCCCTCGAAGCAAAACTCTCGTGACCGTTCTCGCTATACCGCATCCAGAGAGGAATCCAGCCACGCCCACGTCATACCTCGACTAAAATACTTGGCCGAAATCCCGGGCGTTGGGTACCGGGAGCGAGAGGGGCCCAGAGCCCCGGGCCCAGGACCGGGAACAGGCACCAAGCGGCTGAGGAGTCTCCTTTTTTTCTTTTTTCTCTTTTTCTCCACACTGCTGGAAGGATCAGGATGAATCTGGGGTCGAACATTGGGGGAGAATGTTACTACTCACACTGTAGTGCTTTATAGTTGCTTATTGCCAACGCCCATAGTATGTATGGGCGATTCAGTTCGGATTTCTTTCTCTGACATGGTTACACAGTTTATGTATATTGCTTTCCATTTTACCTCTGTCAAATCCTTGTACTTGGCAATTGAATATAGTTTTCCTTCCAGGCGTCCGAAGAACTTTCCTTTATTCATGTTTTTTATTTTCAATATGTTTCGACCGGCCCCACCAGCCAGCCCGGCTATCGTCCGGTCCAATTCCCAACAACGGCTCACCGTCTACAGGCGCCCTTCGGTTTCCTTGTCATTCTGTGGCGCAGAGCCCAACCTCAGCCGCCGACCTCGACCTCGATCTCGACCTCTCGGCCTTACAAATCACTTCTTGCCTTTCAACATGATCGCTTCAACATCATCTTCTCGGCCACGATTCTATGGATGCATTGAACTGAGGCAAGATCATGCATCGCCATGACGCGACCTGATCTGCCAGAAGCTTTGCTGCCCCAAAGTATGGGTAGCTATCTCGCATCACATGACGATAACACGCGACAGGACCTCACCTTGGTCTACTATAAGCCACAAAGGGTGGCGCCACCACCAACCCCGAGAAGTGTCTCACCACAGGACTCACCCGAACCCTAGACTGGCTCCAACGTGGCGCAAGAGCGCGGCATCATCAACAAGATCGTCCCGTATCCGTGTCCAGGTCCAGGCCGGGGTCGGGGCCGAGGCTGTGCGTGACGGCACCTTGTTCCTGTTTCCCGGCAGACAGCACGTGCAACACGTCGGCGAGGAGCTTGTACGCTTTGATGTGGGGATTGTCTTGCGGAGTCACTGCCCCAGCACGACGACCACAGCTGCCCTGCATATATCCCGGCGGAGGAATTAGAATTAAAGGCTGCGAAGCAGAGAGGGCTGCGCTGCACATTGTTGCCAACAGTGGAGTTGTGAACATGGCTGTGATGGGTGTGGCAGAGATTTCGTTTGCAGTGCCGGTAAATGCTGCCATCAGTATCCTTATTTTTTTTATTTTTTTTTCGTTTTTATCTCCAGTCGTTCTCTTCTTTGTTTTCTCCCACTCTCCCATTTTTTCTTTCCTTCTTCTCCGACGTCTTCATATAAGCGTCTACCATCCTCTCAACTCAGAATCCTCCCTTCAAAAAAAACTAGAAAAAGTTAATTCACAAAACAAAGAGCTTCGGATCTGGAATACCGCCTCGCCTTGGAGAAGTTGATCATCTCATGAGAACAATGGAAAAAGGGGGTCTGGAGACGACTGAAAGCGCCGGGCATTGAGAAATTAATACTGTTCCCGATTACGGCATACAATCACGCAATAATTCCGATCGCGTGCAGTCTGCGTTCCGGAGAAGAGGGTCCAGATGCCTGAGGTGGGTCATATGAACGAAATCATATGGAATCTGCTGCCACACCTCGTCTGTGCAGTGTGAGTGACTGTCTTCTCTGGCCAGCGATCTCATGCGTTCACCTTGCTCTCAGAAACAATGGCCTGATGGCGGTGGATCTGAGAGGTGCACGTTGTCAAGCTGTGCGCCTATCATGGTAATTACTACTTGCAGGACTAGACTCAATTCGATGACATCTCGTTCATTTAAAGTATGAATGCAATGTCCTCATGAGACGCTGGCAGCGCATATTTTTCTCCTCCACACGCGCAGTCGCAACACCATGACTAGATACTACCTCTGCAGGACTTCCCCTCCATAAATGGTCTGGCCCACCTCAGGCACAGGCACGATACCTGCAGCCACCAGGTCCTGCGCCAGCCTCACGAGCAGCCCGTCGCAGTGCTTGGCCACGAGGACATCCACGGTGACAGGGAAGAACTCGTCATGCTGGGTGATGTTGCTGAACCCGCTCGCCTGGCCCACGGGGAACACGCTGTCCGGACACTCACTGAAGACGCTGATGCGCCCGGTCGAGAACCCCCAGGGGACGGACGGTGCCGACCTGTACTCGTTGCGGGGCGTCTGCGAGGCATCTGATCCCGGGTACAGCAGGATCGCAGAGGAGCATTGGGAGGCGTCGTCGACGGGGGCGAGGATCTCGGAGCCGAACCAGTCCATGAACAACGTCTTGTTGGTGATGGCTAGGTCGAGTGCGTCGGCGGGCTGGCTGTCAGTAAAGGCCCAGCGGATCAAGGGAGCCGGGTCGACAAAGGGCAGCCGGCCGTCGTGAAGCGCTTTTCATAGCTGTTAGCTTTCGCACAGGAATCAAGCAGACTGTCGAAGAAGGTTGAGCGACTTACCTGCGTAGTCGGCGTAGAACGGGTCTCTGACCAGCTCTGTCTGCTGTTTCCCAATCAACGTTGGGTAGGTGATGTTCAGGAGGTCGTCCAGGGCCACACCTCCGGCTCCGGTCACGTTTGCGTCAGCCCACGCCTCCGAGAGGTCCAGCGCCGTCGCGTTCCCACCGACAAAGGCCGCCAGCTTGTTGGCAAAGTCAATAAGCAGTGCGTCCGCGTCACCACCACTGGCGTCGGTAGGAAAACCAACCAAGTACACCGTTGTCGGGTAGTTGGGCGACTCGTTGCTGTCCACGAATGAGGTGTAGTTGTCCCCGTACAAGACCTGCTGGGCTACATCCCACAGATAGGGGTCCCTCGTCAGGAAGCCCGCCGTGTCCAACACCGGGCTCAGCGGCATCACATTGTCCAGAGAGACCAAGCCGTGGGACGGACGGTTGCCGAACAGGCCTTGGACCTCTGAAGGACCCCGGATGCTGCCACCCGTGTCACTTCCGACGGCTATGTCGAGCCACTCGTAAGTGGCGATACTCGCGCCGGCGCCCGACGAGCTTGAGGACGGATCCTGGTAGCCGTCACCGCGGGGGTTGAAGGGCGAGTGGTAGTCTACCCAGTCCGCGGTGGCAGTCTCACCGTTGGCAAACTGGCTGGGCTTCTGAAGGCCGACAATCTGAGCCCCTGCGTCGATGAGCCGCTGGACGGCTGGTCCTGTCACATTGTTCTCTGGGTACAGATTGTACCATGCCCGGTTTCCGTTGGACGACTTGACTCCTGCGAGGTGGTAGATATCCTGTTGAACGGTCTCAGTCAGCATCCACATGGTTCAGAACTGTCTTTTTTCTTCTTTCTTTCTTCATTTCATTCATCTTTTTCATGTCCTGGTTTTACAACATACCTTCACACCGATGCGAACTCCAGCCAGAGGCTTCTCTGCGGTCTTGGTGAAGTAGAGACGGGACGGCACGCCAATAGTCAAAGCTGCTGAAGAGGCGACCTGGGCAGAGAGGGGCTGGAAGGTTCCGTCCGGTTTCTGCAGAAGGGAGGTAGCAAAGGAGCCAGAAAAGTCTTCATAGAGCCGATAGACCTGGTGCAGTGCCCCGGTGTCCTTGTTGAGGAAGTAGGGACCAGAAGGTATTGTTGTTGTGTTCAGAGGATACGTTGTTGTGTTTGCCGTCGATCTCCTTCGAGACTCATACGTCTGTGCACCAACTGAGCTCATAAACACTGCTCCGGTGAAGCCGTCCTGGAAGACATCGTCGCTCGCTGTCCAGTTGCTGAGTAGCTCACTGAGTTCTGACTGGGCGATCGCCTCTTGAACAATGGTGACGGGGGCAAAGCCAAAGACACTCCCGACGGCTGATAGTGATTGAGACTCGACGGTAACATGACCTGCGATGAAAGGCGAGATGAAGTAGTCCACATCGTTCAGAACGACGGACAAGCCACTGCCCGTAAGTTGAGAGGAGACGGGCGGGGCATTAGCGAGGACTACCAGGACAGCCCCGACGAACCCAACCAGGCGCGAACTGGCCCACGATTTGGGGCAATAGCCGAGCATTATGAAGAGATCTCGACCTTTTTCAGAAGGGCCGAGCTGTGGTGGTGATTTTATCTTTTTTGGCTTTTATTCTGCCGCCTCGTGCCCGCTACAGCAATCATCGTCCTCGTCAAGCAGCGGGCCAGTCACGCCTTATATGCTGATACTCCTGCATCTGCACAGCGGTAACATAAGTAGGCAGTGCTCAATGCCAATGCAACCTAGATTGGATGCTATGCAGCGCTTACCATGCAAAGCCTTATCTCTCCTTGGTGTGTGGGAACCGGTCACCAGCCGGACTATCGTATCGAGTCTTGGTTTTCTTAGCTTATCTTGTTGCCGGGCCCGGCGGTGGTTTTCTCCGGGCTTCAGACGGGACGGGAGATTGAGAAAATCACCCGCCGGAGAAAAAGTTGAATGCTGTGGTTCTTTATTCCCGTGAGACATTTTGTTCATCCTCAATTGTGGCTTAACAGTCAGGAGCTGGACGATTGTAGCGTGGGAATGTCTTACTTCTAACACAAAGATAGAAGAGAGGGCAATAATTACAGACCGATCATACAAAGTGAGCAACGTCTTACAAAGCTGGCTAGAAGATTTTTCCTATAACTACTATACAAGGGATCGAAAGTACTACATATGTACAGAGACCTGCCAAGGGTTGCCCGGTTGCGCCGGCAGAAAATGGCGAGACATCAAGGTCCGAGAATCCGAATCAATCTTTACATGATATCGTAATTGATTCACCAGCGTGATCTTGGCGAGTAGATATTGGTACTTGGCGGTGGACCTCGTTAGAAAACTACCCTGCATAGCGTGGTCCTGTAGTGGATAGACAAAGTACCTCGCTATGTAAGTGCCCTACGTTGCCAGAGGGAAATCCAAATACGAACGAGCTCGTGGAAGCAAGGAAGTATTCCCATGTGAGAACTGCTATGTACTATGGTGTTATCTTGTTGGATGACTAATTTTCAGTTACCGTTTTCCGTCTGTCATATAACCATGAAACTATACAGATACAAGTCCTGTGCATTGCTGCCCCTGTCAGTGCCGTCCCTGCGCCTGGACAACTAAGTTCACGTTCGAGGTTGGCAGTGAGGGTAGAGAGACCACTAATCGTGCTCTGCTGGGCACATAGTACATCAAGAAGCTGCCGCATTGGGGCACCGTCAGTCCAAGACCGCATAGCAATGACCTCACCTGTCGGAATGGGGCCCACGACTATCCACAAAAAAACTGCACACGAAGATGCGTCTGCGCCTCGTGAAATTAATGACGAGGTTACGAGGCAGCAGTCCGCGAGTGCCACAACGTATTGCTTGGGGAGCTAGAAGTATAAAGCGCTTCGTCATCCTGAATGCAGATCGTGCAAAATATTTGCTCTCTTCCGCGTCTGCATCTCAGCATAAGATGTTGCCTAGGTCTTTGGCTCATGGTGGATTCTGCTTGAAAATCGTCCCAGCGTCAGTCTGTGCTTTGGCTATGAGTTCAAAAATTGCTGTAGATATAGAATTGGGTTTTCACCATCTTCTTGGTCTTATTGAACCGGCTGGAAGAAGAAGTCACATGCTGATCATTCCGGATAATTTATATTGTATTGTATTTCCCTTATGCAAAGAAAACGGGGTCGAGTCTTCGTTCTTCTAAGCTACAAAGACAACCGCTTGTACTTGCTCGTCGGAGGCTCATAGGAAGCTAAGTAGTCGAATTCTAGAACAACATTCAGCATGGCGACTTCGTCAAAGATCTTTTCTTAGGGCGCCAAGGCAAGTGCAATTGAGATTCACCACAGCAATGCTGGAGACTATTAGGACTTAATTGAGTAAGTGGTCACTCACTATTGGAATAACACGTTTAATTAGCCTCATGGCTGACCACAATTGCCAAGTAATTGATAGTCAAGTACTTTCCCATTCGTGGGCGTTACTCTAACTCTACCCAAGGTGCAACGGTGCGAGTTTCAAGATGGTCCCTGCCATTCGTTTCGTGAATAAACAAACGGTCGGATTTTCTCCAAACAGAGAACATAACAAGACGGACGTTGTGACCCCACCTCGTCTTAACCGGATTTCGAAAGACCCGGGGCGAGATGCCTTCACCTCCGTTACAGCCGACCGCACCACTTAAATCCATGATGGCATGACTACACATTGAGAACTCATCATCGTTATATGGTCGAAAGCCTGCTCAAATCAACCTAATAACATCCGTTGACTCCAAAACTTATGTCGAGAAGATCTTATCCACCATTATGATGGAAGCGATGGCAAGCTACGGCCTCAGCGTGGACACAACCACGTGTTTCACCACCCTCCTGGCATTTATCCTCTTGCTAATGTTACTGCTGTTCTATTACATCGTCAACCTCAACCGCCTCCTCAGCGCCACACCGTCAGACTTCGCAAAGCTTATTTCTCGACGGTGGACGCGGTCAGAGATCAAGAACACATATGCCCGCCTCTCCAAGAATCCCATCACCACTGCCTCATATGCATCCCAGCTGCCGCCAAAGCAGCACCGCCGATATATCATCACGGGCGGATCGGGTCTCGTTGGCGGGTACATCGTCCTGCAACTTCTAGAGAGGGGCCAGCCTCCCAGCAGCATCCGCATTGTCGACTTTCAGGCGCCGCACCGGGCCGACATGCTCAGCGGGCGGGCCGCCAAGGTGGACTTCCAAAAGGCGGACATCTCGTCAGCCACGTCTACCGAGGCTGCATTCGCCGCGCCGTGGGATGACTCTGTTGCCAGTCTGCCGCTGACTGTCTTTCACACGGCAGCGGTGATCATCCCTTCGGCGCGCTCTGAGCTCGTCAATGGCTTCTGCGAGTCCGTCAACGTTCTAGGTACCGAGCACGTGGTTGCTGCGGCACGGCGGGCGGGCGCTGATGTCTTAATCGCTACGTCCAGCGCCTCCATCGCCATCCGGCCTGTGGAGTTCTGGACGAACCCCTTTACGAAAGGGCGAGATTTCCCCCGCTACTTCTCGCAGGTTTTGGACGAGTCTGACTTCTTTCGCCCGCTGCGGCCTCACCATGATTTCTTTGGCAACTACCCTGCTTCAAAAGCCAAGGCTGAGAGGATCGTATGTGGTGCTAATGGAGATCAGCTCAGGACGGGCTGCATCCGACCTGCAAACGGGGTGTACGGCCATCCTACTGATAACCTGATCGGCTCGCCACTGAATATGCAGACATATCCACAGTAAGCAGACTCTTTTTTCCCCCTTACTTCGCCTGAAATTTATCTTTCTGTCGTTTCTGATATCCTGATAACCAATGGCTAACTATATTCCTAGGTGGGTCTCACATATCATCCAGAGCTTCGTGCACGGCGTCAACTGTGCCGTAGCCCACCTGCAGTTCGAGGCCATCCTCGCGGAGCCCGGGTCCTCTGTCTCGCCCCAGGCTGGCCGCCCGTTCTGCGTGACCGATCCAAACCCGCCCATCTACTACGGCGACCTCCACAACGTCATTGCGACGCTGTCTTGCACACCCTTCCGTCTGCTCGAGGTCCCGCCCGCTCCCATGCTGCTACTGGCCTACGCCGTCGAGTTCTACAACCTGCTCCCCGCGCGGCTGCCCTGGCTGCGAAGGATCCTGCCAGCCCTCCCAGGCGCCGTTGTTTACCTGGAGCCAGGCCTGTTTTCGATCTGCACGCACCTCGTTGGGAACATGGATGCAGCTTGTAGGCCTGTCGACCAGGGCGGTCTTGGGTACCGCGGTGTGCTGACGACCCTCGATGGCATGTGCCAGGAGCTCCTCGACTGGAACCACGAGCAGGGGCAGCATGCAGAGGAGGTAGCAAAGTTGGGGGTGGGCAGCAAAGGCAAGGTTGGGATGAATAGCAAGGTCGTGGCCAAGTATTACCGCAACAGCGTCGCCCTGGCTGAGGAGATTCGCAAGCTGGGCGCAGTGGGCGTGGCGGTCAAGGCTTGACTGATCCTAGCCTCTCATGATCGACAATCCTAAAGCCTTTTCTTCTTCTTATTTTTTTTTTTTTTTTTCATTTCCATTTCATTACTCTCGCAAGGAAACAGCTCGCGAAGATGGGCTCCTCCTCGTTCCCTTACCTACCCACAGCACACGCTGGGCTCCTCGATTCCTCCGACAGCCGTGTTCTCCTCCTCATCACTCCCTATTTTCATTCCTTCGCTCTTCACAATGATTCGCCTTGTCATCCAGTCACAGAAGAATTTTCCAAGCCCGCCGCCAATGATCACACATATGATCACATAGCCATTATAGCTCATGACCAGCAGCATCACAAGATAAGCGACACCCAGGGACATCGCGTGGATGATAGCTCGGATAGCCTGCTGCAACGGCGATGCACGAAACATAACCGCTCGGCTTGCCTGCATCTGACCCGTTGCGGTAATTGTGGTCTTGCTCGCGGCCTTGGTCGACCCGTCGTCGTTCTTTTGGTGTTGTGCGAGAGGGTCTGGTGTCAGGAATGAAAGGTCGAGGCTGGTGGCTGCTGCCGCCCCAGCCTGGAAGCTTCGTAGGATCCAGTCATCAAACTCTCTACCGAGGCGTCGCAGGGCTTCCATTACCATCACTAAGAGGACGGTGCCAATGCACGTGGCCGCGAAGGCGCCATTGCTGCCGACATGCCATGACTCTGCAATGAAACCTTTGGTGCAAAAAGGAGGTGGGATTAGTGTCGGATTTCAACATCACCTAGTCGCACGTTCCTAGAATTCAATGAATTCTCTAGCTCTTCTGAAAGAACCAGAGGATATTCAAGAGATGAATAATTATGCTTACACGAGTCGATGGTGTACCAGTTCCACAGCATCTATCGGGTTCTCATGTCAGACTCGGTGTGTAATCAATCTGGAACAACTCTTCCACATGCACTTACCGACTGGTTACACGTCCTTGAGCTCATTTCCATGTCCATCTTGGCGGCTGTTGATGATTATCCGAATGTGGGTTCTGGAATCCTTGTTGTATTGGGGAAAACTTGTGTCTGATGGATGACTCAAAGCCAATCTTCGGAGTGTACGAAGTGGCCTCTGATCTTATAGCAGTGAAGTTGAGAGTGCTGGGGGGGTTGCAAGACTCTTGAAGAGCGAGGTGAAGAAATGAAGGGTCGAACAGCTTGTTCACACTTGTCCGTCTCCGTCAAAGGAAGCACAGCCGTGACAACTAACACCGGCACGGGGCATTGGTGACAAATAGCATTCTAATGAAAGGGAAAAAACAGGGGCAGCATTCGTGTTGGAGTAAATATTGAGCCAAGAGTCAAAAACGTGCTCAAGTCCGCCGTTCCGGCTTTGCCTGGCGTCGTGGATCTTCTGCTTCGCCAAGCATTGGCAGTGTAGAGAAACCTCACCTTAGCAAGACCAGTCCAGTGGAGTACGTGCAAGATGATTAACGACAGTCCCTCATTGAGCCTGGATCCTCACACAGGGTAAGCAGCGAGGGCAACAGGCCTGGAGAGAAAACTTGCTCAGACTAGCTCGATGATGGTTTTCTGAAGTATTGTTACTTCAATTTTTCTTTCTCCTCCATTTCCCCTCCGTGATGAAGAGAATGTTGCGTTACCTAGCGCGGGTGAATGAGATTAATTAGTGCAAGACAATGTCCCGGCGCCGGTGCCCCGGGTGTGGAGCCGAGCAAGTTTTCGGGAGAGGGTTTGTGCACGACTCGGTATCAAGGGTAGAGAGAGAGAGAGAGAGAGGAGTGGGCGGCATAAAAACGAAACAAATGGGCCTAGAGCCTCGGACTCAAGGTGTGTCTTTCGCGGGGGGGTATCGGAAACATCGTGATCCTGGTGGATGAGGAAAAGAAACATGCTCATCATGGGGCCTGGGCGGAAAGTTGCTCGGACAGCAAGCATCTGGCCTTAAGGTGGTTGAGGCTTCAAAGAGCGTCTGCCCTCCTTTTTGGGGGGAGACTGAGACCTAACTATCGCATGTTCAGATATCTCCTTCTTTTCTCCTCCTCCTCGTCTTTCTGCTGCTTTCCCGGCCAATTCCCACAGGCACAGGCGTTGGCCCGGAACACAACTGTACCACCATCACCGCACCCATCATCATCACCTTCTTTTTTCTTCATCATGGTCTGGCAGAGCTGGGTGGCCGCGCGGGCGCACATACAGAACTTTACCGATGCAAATTCAAGTAACACGCAGCACCACTGGGGCTACGCAGACCGCATCATCCCCTGCACAAGCGATGCCGGCTCGTGCGAGTACCTTGATGTCGTCTATCACGGGCACGACGTCGGAATCCTGTACACTGGTATTTTTTGGGCATCGATCCTCGGCACATTGCTGCTATGGGGCATTTCTCGACGGATCCCCGCAGCTGGTAGAGATGACAAGGCTGCAGCACCAAACCAAGCACGAACAACAACAACACCAACAACCAGCATGGAGGCGCAGCAAGATAGGTCCCATGTTGGTGGCATTGAGCGACTGCGCCAGAGCACATCGTCCCTGCTCAGGAAGTATCTCCTCCCCGACTTCGCGCCGCGAATCCTAGGCCACGTCACTCGGCTCCAGGTGGTGGTACTGCTGATCCTCGCCGCATACCTGGTCATCTTGAGCTTCGCCGGCATCGTCTACAAGACGTGGATCACACCGGTCAAGGGGTCGCCAGGCCTCCACAACACCCGCACGTCACTAGGACCCTTTGCAGACCGCGTTGGTGTGCTCGCGTACGCACTCACCCCGCTGTCGGTGCTGCTCGGCAGCCGAGAGTCCTTGCTGAGCCTCATCACGGGCATCCCTTACCAGAGCTTCCTGTTCCTGCACCGCTGGGTGGGGTACATGATCCTGATCCAGTCCAGCGTACACACCCTCGGTTGGATAGTCGTTGAGGCCCGCCTCTACCAGCCACAGCCGACGACGTGGAATGAGCTCGCCGCTGAGCCGTACATCCAGTGGGGTTTCGTAGCGCTGGGGCTGCTGGTCCTGCTCTGCGTGCTTGCTACGCCGCTGGGCATCAGGCTGACCGGGTACGAGTTCTTCCGCAAGGCGCACTATGTCTTGGCTATGGTCTATATAGGGGCTCTCATCGGCCACTGGGAGCAGCTGCAGTGCTTCCTTATCCCCGGGATCCTGTTGTGGTTTGTCGACCGACTGGGCAGAATGGTGCGGACAGCGCTGCTGCACTACCAGTGGCTCCCTGCCAAGGCGAGATGGGGATTCGAGTCCGTCCCGGCACGACTGACACACTGGACGGATGAGGAGGCAGGCGATGTTGTCAGGCTGGATTTTGAACATGTGCAACAGCCCTGGCAGGCAGGTCAGCATTTTTATCTGTGCTTCCCTGAGGGCAGTGTTTGGCAAAGCCACCCCATGACGCCCCTCTCCCTGCCGGTCGCAGACAGTGCAGGGCGCGTAAGGCATTCGTACGTGATCCGGGCGAGGAAAGGCGAGACCAAAAAGCTTGCACAGATCGCCTCGACAAAGCATGCTGCAGTGCGTGCTGCAGCGGCGGCCGATGAGAAGATGGCGCAGGTTGGCGAGATCACCACGCCTGTAGTCATGACAGGTCCATATGGTCTGGATATGGTCAGCGACCTGCCTTCTGGCTCGAACGTGCTGTGTATCGCCGGCGGCACTGGCATCACCTTTGTGCTGCCGGTGTTGCTGAGGCTTGTGAGGGACAGGCCGAGGAAGGGGAGAAAGGTCGAGCTGGTATGGGCAGTAAGGAAGGATGTGGATGTGAGGTGGGTCGAAAACGAGCTCGAAGAGATCCAGAGCGCTAGGTGCTCACACGGGATCCATGTCGACGTGTACATCACGAGAGAGAAAGCTCACCACCAGTCGAGCTCCTCCTCGTTGTCGTCGTCGTCATTACCATCATCATCTCCAAAAGTGGATGGAGACGCAGGTGGAGGTGGCTCGGGCTGTGACTGCAACGACATCTCTCACCATCACCCAATTAGTACCCAGGTTCCTGATCAGAGGAGACCCAAGCTGCGTGGGATTGTCGAGGCCTTTACTAGCTCAGTCACTCAAGGTTCGACGACAGTATACGCAAGTGGTCCTGGCGGGATGATCGGAGATTTGAGAAGGGCGGTGGCAGGTCGCAACGAGGCCAGCAAAGTGTGGGGTGGTGACAGCAGGGGCGCTGTAAGGCTTGTATGTGATGACAGGTTAGAGTAATTTTGATAGCCTGGTGATGGTTGACTGATTGCTTGACTTCAAAATCAAAAGTTGCCTCCCCTGATACAAAGTACAGTAGTGCAGTAGATAAATGTCCAAGGGAAGTGACAAGGGGAAACGGGGGCGGGGGGGGGCTTCCTCTGCATACTGGACTTAGTGTCCAGCTGACGAACACTTGGCAGTGCCTTCCCTAAAAAGTGATGACTAATACGCTGTTTACTTGCTACAGGCCACTTGCCCCCAATGCCTGCCTGCAGCTGAGCTTCCGTGCACTGCCACCTTGGCTCCTGTAGCGAGGCATCACTGCGCGCCGTGCCATGCCATCCGTTCACGCACGACATGCACGACTCACGACGATAGCACAACATGGCCCCTCTGTCCTGGTACAACACTGCACCTGGTCGTCTTCATCTCCGACAGTTTGTGTGATTGATCAGTTCGTATACGCAAGCTACGCCTTTCATTTGCCTCTTGACGATTGGGTTTTGGTGGGAGGGGTTTTTTTTTTTTCGGTTGTTTTGTTATTTCTTTTTAAGAGGGAGGTCTTCTGCTTTTTAAGTCATACCCGGCCTGGGAACACTTGGTTTGTTTGCCGTGCTGCGGATCTCGTACATTTGAGCAGGTCATAGCTTTTGGTTTTTTTGGGATAAAGAATCGCTCCATCTACGACATCAAGGCAGACAGCCACTCGGTTTGTCTTGGTTCATAGAGCAGCGTCCGAGGGTGTGGTGAAGTATTCTTTTCATCATACAACGCAAGCACAATCCTCAGACGGCCCAAGGCTCGAGAATCGTATTCCCCATCTTCTACACCGTCCTCGAGCGAACAGGACCCAGCTCGTCGACTTGTCTTGCGACCATGGCGAATCACGGCTTCAGCCAGATGCCCAACTGGGACCGCCCTGCCAAGGTCGGCCACAGAAAGTCGAGGAATGGCTGTCTGAAGTGCAAGGCACGTCGGGTCAAGTGCGATGAGCTTCAGCCCGCCTGTACGAACTGTACCCGTCTCCGTTTCGACTGCACATGGCCTGAACACGCCCTCAGGCCCATGCAAGCACGGTCAAAGCCGTCGTCCTCGCCAAATCCTCCTCCTTCGCGGACCTCGCCCCCCTCCACCACCGGCAGCGCATCGGTGCCTTCCTCCTCTCACCACAACACGCCGCCCGAGCAAGCAGCAGCCTCCTTCATGGCCCACTGGCCAAGGTGGTCTTACGACCAAAACCCGTTCGCCCAGCTCGACGATGACCAGGGCATCAGCCTGCCCGAGTCCAAGGCCCGCCGCATGTTAGAGCACCGCCTCCTGCAGAACTGGTACCAAAACTTGAACAGGCAGTTCCCCATGTATCCGCACGATGACTGGCGCGACGTGTGGGTCGTCCATATTCCCCGTCTCAGCCTCCAGCATGAGAACATGCTGCACGCTATGCTCGCCACCTCGGCAACCAACCTGCTCAGCTCGCACAGCACCGATAGGGACCTCTTCGCCGCCAGACAGAGTTATATCATCTCGGCCCTGTCTGCCCAGCGCCGCGAGGTGCAGAAACTCTCGGCCGAGAACGCCGAAGCCGTGTGCATGGGCTCTCTGCTCATCTCCATCACCTCCTTCGCCATGCTTAGAGAGCGCAGTCTAGACCCCTACCAGCCGCCTATGGAGTGGCTCCAGCTCGGCCGTGGCGCCGGCACCGTCATCTGGCAGAGCGTCGAGGCCATCGTCTCAGACGCCAAAGAGGGTGAATACCCCGCCCTGATGACCGTCGCCACGGCATATCCCCACTTTGGTAGGGACCAGAGCTATTTCAGCCCAGAGATGCGGCGGGACTTCAACAACGTCCTCACGCAACGCGTTGCCTCGGGGGATGACTGGAATGACGAGGAGACCAGAGAGGCCTACGAAAAGACGTTGAGCTACGTTGGGAGCATCCAGAAGGGCATAAACGATGGCGAGCCCATCTACGCCCTCACCAGACGAATCCAAACTTTTGCTCTGATCATACCGCCGCGGTTCGTCGGTCTACTGAGCCTGCAGAGGCCAAGGGCGCTGGTCGTCCTGGCGCATTTCTGGGCAACCGTCTCACAGGTGCACAATGTCTGGTGGCTCGGCGGAATATCCCCTGATGACGAGGATTCCACGGCAAAACGAGAGATCCGGGCCATCAAAACGGTCCTCCCAAAAGAATGGCTGCCAGCGATGCTCTGGCCTTTAGACCGAGTCAATCTGAGGGACGATGTTGTCATCTGATACCTCACACACCATGCATATCGGAGGCAAGATTCACGTGGGAACCGAAAGAATTCTACCGTCGTTTATTTTCCTAACAATGGTGAAAAGATAACGAATTCCCTTTATAACATGGTCAAAGTCCGCCACTGATACACTGATCTGTCCTACTCCCTCTCGGCTTTCATCTTCATATCCTCTTCTTCTGTCTTGGGAACTTTGACGAATGTCGGGACGGTCACGGCGTTCAGCTTGCGGAAGGCCTGTGGCATGATTGTCAGCTTCTCAGGCCCTAAACTATCCATAACCTCCTCCAGGCGAGACAGCCCTCCTGAAAGGAACGGTCGCGACCAGCTAAAGTTGCAAAAGGCCCACCACGCAGCACCGTTTTCTGTCCTCACAGCCCGAAACACGAATGGGTTCGGGATCCAGCTGCCTTTCGATACCATGGCGATCCGAGGAGGAAAGAACTTACATCGCTGATTGCGCCGTCGGGCAGATTTCCGTTCCAACGGTCTTCAACCTTATCGATCTTGCCATCGCTGCCCACATGAATGCGCACAATCGAGTTTATCACCTGCTCCTTCTTGATTCCCTTGACGACGTACTTGTTACTCATCTCCAACTCGATCGGATTTCCGGCGCTGGTCACCTGGTGGTTCTGAAGCTCGATGGGCTTGAAGAGTGCCGGCAGGCCGTAGAACTGTGCAGCGTACTTGTGGTATCCGGTGGCTACCGTAAGGGGGTCGGTGAAGGTGGCATCCTGGGACCAGACGCTGAAGTGCTTGAGCGTCGGGTTACCCTCGAAGAGCTACATTACGATCTCATCAGCGGGGTGTATGCTTGAGGGGGCCAATGGCTCTCTGGTAGGAGGAAGAGCGCGCGTACATCCAATACGGAACCAACCAGGACCTTATGCTGCTCTGTCAGCTGGACGCCCGGGGCGGTGTTGATGTTTGTGTTTTTGATGCCCAGAGACGAGAATGAGGGGGTGCCTCCAGCGCCACCAGTTACACCCTGGGCACGCACAGGCGGTGTCTGTGTAGCCATGCTTCTGTATCTAATGGGTAATTTCCTATCTATAAGTGTTGATCTAGGTACGAATGCCCTGGTAGTTCGCGTTGATACCGTGAGCAGCAATGATAATGATAGTATTGATGATGTTTTGAGAGGCATAGCCCGTGTGATTGATGCAGTGCTTGAAAGAAAGAGGAACAAAGTCTTTGGAATGATGCCGAGTTTGCTCTTTTATATCAACACATACACCAAGCGGACAATATGGTGTCGTCACGGACTACACAAAGTACTAAGTAGCCACCAGAGCTGACGCTGTATCACTTTGACGTCATGACTTGGCTCAGGAGGCGGAACGGCGCGAGCCTAACTTTCTCCAAATGAGTACATCTTTTGTCTCTGGATTGTAAATTCATTCATCATCTTTGCTCTTTATTCTTTTCCCCGCCCAAAATACAAAGGTAGTCGTGAGAGGTGCTCAATTTGTCTGTCACTTGATCGCGTCAAAGTGAAGATGTGGCGCTTATCAGGGATGGTAAGGAGACCCCATTCACGACAACTCCATTTGGGAACGGTTCACTGATGATGGGTGCTGTGCTGGAAGGGAGGCAAAGAAATAAAGAGAAAGTGAGAGTGTGTGTGGCCTCACAGAGAAAATGAGAAGGAGGAAAAAATTAAAGGTGAGGCGGTCGGGACGAAGGAAAAAAAGATGGGTAGCGGTGACAATGAGTACTAGGAAGAAAGAAAGGGATGTGTGTAGGCGTTGGTCGCAAAGAGTATGAGATTCTAGAATAGAAAAGTCGACTTCGAAAAGAGAATGATCTGCTCCCGAAACCTCCGAGAGCCTGTCGAATGGGAGAAAAATGAAATGAAAAAGAAGAAAACAAATATCAGCCTGCCACTTTCAGATGCGAATTTGAAGACCTATCAAGGAATAGGGGGATAAGATTAGACAAAAGGCATACCAGGCAGGAGCTTCACCGTCCGGAGCAATCTGTAATCCGGTCAGGGGCTTACGCGCACCAGGGACGGAAATAAGTCCAAGGAAAAGTAAGCAGGAGAATATCGCCATCCAGAATCTGGCTTAGCGGGCTCATCCTTTGCCGGTCATATCTATCTAAGGGCAGCCAATTTACATTCGCAGCGAGGCATTATTAAGTGATTCAACCAACAGCACTCCACTCCTTGCAGCATCAACTGTTTCCACAAGTTCTATCGGATCTCCACCATTTATCAGAAGTTCGAGCAGTCTGGCATTGAATTGTTGTCGAAATTATTGAAATCGTTGCCTTGCAAGGGGGGGAGAAGTCCAAGCCATGGCATCAAGTTGTGGTGATGGGATGTTCGGACCCGCTGTGTACAGCCAAGCATGTCGGGGTGGATTTGACTATACGTGTATGTAACCTTTTTCACGCTGAAACTGTTGACATGGATCGCTGAATTGTCATGGCAGCTCTCTTTGAGGAAAGCATTCTCAATATCTTGCCTTCAGCAATCTTCTTGGTTCTTGGCCCGCTGAGGATTGCCCATTTACATGCGAACAAGAGGATTGTCACCACAACATGGATATACTGGGCCAAGCTAGCCACTGCTGCCTGTCTGGTTGTGTGGACCTCAGTGTTGCTTGGTCTGATCTCAAACACCAGCGTGTTGTCGGCGAGGCCAACCAGAATTGCAGCGGTAGCCCTCGACCTTGCGGCCGCACTTCTGGCCTGCGCGCTCTGCCATTTCGAACACATCCAGTCGCCTCGTCCCTCATTCCTGATCTGTTCTTGGCTTGTGATAACAGTTCTCCTTGACTCAGCGAGGACTCGGACCGCCTGGCTGGCCTATCCTGACAAGTCTATCCCAGGCCTGATGCTGTCAAGCGTATTGACCAAGTCTGCATTTCTAGTTCTGGAAAGTGCTGAGAAACGAAATCAGCTACTGGGCGACGCCAAATCCATGTCGCGTGAGATGACAAGTGGGCTACTCAGTCGCGGCTTTTTCTTTTGGCTGAACGGTCTGCTTCGAAGTGGATACCGCACTGTCTTGAGTACGTCGTCGCTGCCGGCCATCAATGAAAGGCTTGCCACAGCAGAGCTGGCAGAGCGATTCGAACGAGCATGGAAAACATGTAAGATTTGGATGGGGTTCCCGCCGGAAAAAAAATGACACCTCGATGATTGAAATCTGACTAGCGGAAGGCGAACCAAACCATGCATACAGCCTTGTACTGGTTATAGCAAAAGCGCTCAAGTGGGAACTTCTCAAAGTTGTTCTCCCACGACTATGCGTGCTGGCCTTGGCCATTGCACAGCCGTTCATCATCAACGAAGCAGTAACGTTCATCAGTCTCCCGGATACCTCAGCGACTCAGAATATGGGATATGGCCTCATAGGTGCGGTGGCTCTTGTGTTCATAGGTTCCGCGGTAAGAGCTTATCCCTTCATGGTCCAAAATTGGCTGTATATATATGGCTTGACGCCTGACACACTGTTATAGCTTGCCACCTCGTGGTATGAACACATCGCTTTTCGTGCCATGACTATGTTGCGAGGTGGTCTGATATCCATGATATTCGGGACCATGGTCGCCTTGCCCATCGACGATGTCAGCGAATCTTCGGCGATGTCTCTCATGGGATCGGATGTCGAAACCTTAGCCGAAGTTCTAGACACTGTCATTTGCGAATTATGGGTACTTTAGCTGCTGCCGGTCGCCGCTGGAGGTCTTCAACTGACGGGCTTTCCATGTAGGCCAGCTTCGTGCAGCTTCCGATCGCCATCTTCCTTCTCGTACGACAATTAGAAGCCGTCGCGGTTGTACCGGTCATAATTGCCATATGTATGTCGCCAAGAGGCATCAAGAGCGCTTTCGTCCTTTGGGTTCCCTTGCTAATCGGTTCCTCTTCACAGTATTCACGGGGGTGTCTTTGAGCTATGGTCGATTTGTGTCTCAGCGTCAGAAGACGTGGCTCGAGTCCATGCAGTCCAGACTCAATTTCACCACGGAAATTCTTGGGTCCATCAAGAGTGTCAAGATGCTAGGACTCACGGCCGCGATGACGTCCTTGATTGAGCAGCGGAGGGCCGAAGAAATTGCAGTGTCAAGGCGGTATCGATACCTACAAAGCTTCAATGTTTGCTGGCGTGGGGTGCCCTATCCTACAACGCATTGATTCCTAGTTCATATTCACTGACGAAACCGACAATCCTAGTCAATCTTCCCGAGTCTATCGGACAGCTCGTCGTCTTCGGCGCATACGCACTTGTCGCTAAAGTTTCGGGCGCGCCAAGTCTTTCCGTCACCCAAGCAATCACGGCCCTGTCCATTATCAGCCTGTTGAATGATCCCCTGGCCATTTTGCTTTATGCGATTCCGCAATGCTTCAATTCGCTGGGTTGCATGGCGCGAATTCGAGATTTCCTTCTCCAGCCACACCGACAAGAGCGACGCCTGCTGGATCTAGAAACACGCGAAACGCGTGAACGTGCCGCAAAGCCAGAGAGAGAAAACGCCCTGGAACTCGATAACCTGACACGATCTCGGCTGTCCGAAGAACCGAGCGCTATTCCTAGTGTCGCCATATCGCTGCGTGGCGCGTCATTCAGCTGGACGACTTCAGCCCGCAACAGGAATGCTATTGATCTGGAAGTTCCCATGCTGCCCAATGGATACCTCGTCATGGTCATCGGGCCTGTGGGTAGTGGCAAATCGACTCTTCTCAAGGGTTTGCTGGGTGAGACTCCACACCTAGGTGGTGAGGTGTCGCTCCCAAGCAACCGAGTTGCCTTCTGCGACCAGACGACCTGGCTACTCAACGGCACCATACGTTCCAATATTGTTGCCGATACTAGTCAAGTGGACAAGTCTTGGTACAAGACCGTTGTAGCTGCATGTGCGCTGGATGCCGACTTGGAGGGATTGCCTGAAGGAGATTTGACCTTGGTCGGTAGCAGAGGAGTTAAGCTGAGCGGCGGGCAAAAACAGAGAATTGTGAGTGTTTCAAAAACTCATTACCTGCCGAACACACACGCAGAAATGGGGAAAGTATGCTGATTATGTGTTTGTCAGGCCCTCGCTCGTGCTTTGTACTCGCGCAACAGGATCGTCCTTCTTGACGATATTTTTAGTGGTCTGGACAACACCACTGAGCAAACTGTCTTTGACGGTGTATTTGGCACCAAAGGGTTACTTCGCCACATCGGCGCGACAACAATACTCACCACGCATAGCGTCCGACATTTGCCCAGCGCAGACCACATTCTAGCACTGGAAGAAGGCGGTAGAATTGTGGAGCAGGGTACATTCGAAACATTGAAAATCCAAAAGGGTTACGTCCAGGCACTCGAAGTCTCCCAAACCAACGGTGCTGTAAACAGTACGGAGAAGCAGCCAGTTCCACCCCGAGGAGAAGAAGCCAAGACGCAGGGCCTGCAAGGCAGCGCGGCGGCAGCAGACGAAGATCACCAAAGCGAAAAGAAGGGTGGCACTCTTGCTGTCTACAAGTACTACCTCCAAGCTCTAGGGCCTTGGAAGGTGACCCTCTTTTTGTTGTTCCTCTGTATTGATGCCGCGTTTCGATCTATTCAATGTAAAGTGAACCGCAACCTGGCATAGGCGTCGCAGCATGCTAACAAATGGGTCTTCGCGAGCAGTCCTCTGGTTAAGCAACTGGTCCTCAAGCAACAGCGCCTCAGATTTAGGGTACTGGCTTGGAGTTTTCGCCGGCTTTACGGTCCTGGGATGCATTGGCCTCATTGGCGGTGTTGTCTGGGCTTATTCATTCATTGTGCCAGCAGCTTCCGAGAACCTCCATTCCGTGGTTCTGAAGGCCGCCATGTCCGCACCGATGTCATATTTAGCGAGTATCGAAACTGGCGTCTTAGTCAACCGCTTTGGTCAGGACATGAGACTGGTCGATATGGTGCTCCCACGCAATGTTGTTGTTGCTGGGTTTCGTGAGTTCTTGGACCCTTCTTTCGCTCGACATTTCCCTGGCTACTTTATATGAGGGTATCGTCATCCTGTCACTAACCTGTAACAGAGGGTCTCAGTACGATTGGTAGTGCTGGCCTGGCTATGTCTGCCGTTGGGTATGCAGGGGCCACTGTCCCTTTGATTCTTTTGGTAGTCATCGTGGTGCAGAGGTTTTACCTGCGCACCTCACGGCAACTGCGTTTGCTTGAGTACGTCCACAGTTCCCTCCCTGAGAAGTGCAATTCTCGTTTACTAAATAGAACCCTCTTAGGATCGAAACGAAGGCCCCACTCTTCTCGCACTTCATAGAATCTCTCAACGGTCTTGCTACCATTCGAGCTTTCGGACGGATGGACCAATTTACCGACAAGACACTCGCCTTGCTCGATGAGGCTCAAAGACCTTATTACTTGCTTCTTTGTCTACAGCGGTGGCTACTCCTGGTATTGAAGCTCACAGTTGCCGGGCTTGCGATACTTATCATGGGTCTTGCTGTCAAGCTTAGGGCAACTGTCGAGCCTGGCTTGCTTGGTATCGCGCTGGTCATGATGATGAGTATGGGGACTAGCCTTTCCGGCTTCATAAACAACTGGACCCTGCTCGAAACATCTCTTGGAGCGGTCGCTCGAATCCGAAACTTTGCCACAGAAACGCCCAGTGAGACAGATTCGAGAAACAACGTCGGTCCCGTCCCTTCGTGGCCTACTCAGGGCGCTATTGAGTACGACAACGTCTCGGTGCGCTACAGCAATACGTCGGACCCCGTGCTACGAGGTATATCTATGTCCATCAAGCCAGGCCAAAAGATTGGGCTTTGTGGGCGCACAGGAAGGTTAGTCCTGCCGCAGCATCCACAGAGAGAACTTCTGCAGCGACTAACAAAATTTGTGCTGCCAGTGGGAAAAGCTCATTTATCATGTCTCTCCTCAGCCTCGCAGATGTGTGCCATGGACGTATCCTCGTCGACTCAGTGGACCTAGCTACCGTGCCTCCGGCGCTTCTCAGGCAACGGCTCAGCTGTTTGACACAAGAGCCTTTCACCTTCACATCTTCTGTCAGACTCAATGCTGATCCTTCGGGACAACGTACAGATGCAGAGATAATCAAGGTCTTGAATCAAATCGGTCTGTGGCGAGTCATAGTGAACAAAGTCAGCGCCAGCGACCCCGAAACGCCTGGCACGAACCCCCTCGATGCCACACTGGACGGAAATTTCCTATCACATGGCCAGCGACAGGCTTTCTGCCTCGCCAGAGCCATGCTGAAGAAGAGCAATGTGCTCATCCTGGACGAGCCTACGAGCAGCGTGGATCGACAACTGGATGCCGAGATGCAAGCCATCATCCGCTCTGAGTTCAGCCATTGCACCATTATCATGATCGCTCACCGCCTTGACTCTCTTCTGGATTTTGACAGGGTTGCTGTCATGGATGGAGGCCGCCTGGTGGAATTTGGCCCGCCCCAGGAGCTGCTCAAGAGAGATGGGTACTTTTCGAAGCTATATACCGGATCTTGACGATCAGTATCGAGAGCCTCGGTTTATTTTACGCTTCCATCTGAATCAAGGGTCATTTCAGCAGACACTGTATATGAGAGAATAGGTTAAATGACACTAGTTGATAGACTGATTTTTCTTTTATAAAGTGGCTTATAATCTGTCCGACCCTGCCTCAAATCGATTATGACATGAATTGCTAACAAACAAAGATCATCACTATGAAACAAAGTTATTCAGAGGTAAGTACTACGAGTATTTTTATCATAATCTTTCCAGAATAAGAAAGGGCATCAGCTCAGCCTCATAGAAATTGTAAGATACATGATGCTAGCAGAATGCGAATATCTAGCACAATTTAAGTGCATGCCTAATTATTTGTGGTTAAAAAATGCTCACAGCTGCTCAAATGTTATATCATTACTCACTGCCCTTAGTATCAGCATTAAGTATCAGCAGCATGATTCTGACTGCTCATTTTGATACACGTCTGGTTGTCATAATCTAGTTTCCTGGGGATATATCTAGCTGCGTAAAGTGAATATATATACAAAGGTAAAATAGAAAAACATCAAAGGAAATGTGAAGCAAAAGAAAAACGAATAGCAACGATCCTCCTTATTTGTCCAACAATTTTTGTCTACAAGAGGAAGAGAGAGAAAAAGGGAGAAAAAAAGAGACAACATGCCTCCCCAGTTCACGTCTCTCTTTTCCTCAAGACTTTATATCACGATATCATCAACAGACATCCATCATTTAGACGACTCTTGACAGGTGGGTGGTCAGCCATTCCTTGGCGCCATAGTTGATGGCGACAGCGGTGACGGCAGCGATGCTGCCACCAAAGACGGCCAGATTGCTGAACAGGCTCCAAAGCCCCCTCCTGATGGCGGTGCTGCCGATATCGTGGAACATGGCCGAGTCGTTGACGTTGGGGAACGGCACATCGGGGACGGGCTTGCCCAGGAACTCGCACAGGGGCTCCCAGCCATCGCCCAGCTTGTACTCGAGCAGCTGACCGGGCCTGGCCTTGGCGCGCACCTCTGCGTAATGGGCCTTGTAGATCTCCTTGGCCGTGGCGGCCTGCTCCTCCTTGGAGTCGGCGAGCCAGCAGGCGCGCGAGAGGCGCATGTAAGGGTCCATCAGGCGGCCGTACTTGTAGTGCAGCAGGCTCATCACGCAGCGGAGGCCCGTGCTCGGCCACTGGACGGCCATGATGGTGGTGCTGAAGGACTTGAACCACTTGTCCAGGTCGCGCTCGACCAGGACCACCTTGGCATCGGGGTATGCCTCCATGAGCTCGACCGAGAAGAAGCAGCCGGGGCTGTCGGTCGTGGCGCGGAACTCGCCCAGCAGGTTGTCCCACTCGGCGCGCCCGAATGGTTTGAGGTCAGGCCTCTTCTCTGGTGTGAACTTGGCCTCGGCGGCATCGGCCCACATGGAAAGATCGCGCGTCCTGGACACGGCTGTGGACATGTGTGCGACAGGACCGCAGCCAAGGATCTCAAGAGCTGCCTTGATGGCTATTTTGTTTTCGTCAGTCACTCTCTGGACTGTGTCGTCCTCTCCAGCATCTTCCTTGCTTCTTTCCTTCTTTCGTTTCCTCCCTCCTTCATTTCCCAAGACGATGGAATAACTTACAAGAAGTGCCCGTCCTCGGCATTCCAGGGCAAATCACCTCGAACGGCACGGTCCTCGTCCTCGTCCTAGGATCCTCCAGCGTGTCCGACTCAAACATCAGCTTCGTGGCCTCGCCCACGATAGTGCTCCTATCGACAGAGCCGCCCACAATGGCGTGTCGGTCGACGCTCTTGACTTCGGCCATCTCGGTGGATGAGCTCTGCTATACCGTTACAATAATTGTTCGCGGACGGCTCAGAAAAGAGAAAGGAGAGAAAGCGAGGAGGAATGGTTTGAACTCGTCAACAGTACGTGACAACGAGATGAGAAACCAAAAAGAAGTATTAATTGGCCTGAGCAAATCTTAAAGACGATGATCACAGCAGGCAATGTGTATCTGTCAGGTGTTATTGTTTGATAGAGCTTCCAGACCCAGGCATATACTCTGATGAGGTCGGGCTCAGCGCATGCCCGAGCCGCCGATCCACACTCGGCCGTGCAGGGGTTGGGTTCTTTTTTGGCCTGTCTCCCTCCTCTGCCAGTGAGGAGTTCCGGGGGTAATCAGCACATGCCCGAGACCACGTTTGCCTTGATCAAAGCCCGACCACCAGTCTTAGGAGGCCAAGAGGACCTCTACAATCACCTTCCAATTATGATCATGAGGATTCATCTCTCTCCGTACACATTTCTATGGTGGATGTATTTTAATGTTGGAATGGGCCAGAGATGGGCTTTTGGAAGAGACGGGGTATTTGTTATATTTACATGGCCCAGAAACACGAAGCAGCCTTGATCATTCAATGTAAAAGGAATGAAAAATTGTTGACAACATATGTACATACATGCTGATCCTCCCATGTTGACTGATGACATAAGGGAATCCTACAGTATCATCGTCATAGCTGATGAGACTGCGTCCTCAGTTTTTGTTTGCAACTTGTCTGGGTCGCCAATGCATCGTCAATCTCCGAGTGGGGCCTGCACAACCAAACAATGCTTCAGATGATCGCTGCTGCAGGTCTAGACATACTCCCAAGCGTATCCCTATCAGCATCTCATTACATTGACCCCTTATGTGTTGCTAGAAAAAGGTGGGCATCGTCTGCGGCTCTTCGCCGTCCAAGAGCGCAGACTAGGGTGGGGTGGATCCTCTCTCGTGGCTCTTATCTTACTATTCACCGTCGACCTGCTTCTTGCGTCCAAGTCAGACAATAGGACACCACAACAACGAGCCCCCCCCTTCCCGCCACCCAGTCAACATGGGGTTGCCGGCAGACAGGAGACAGAGAGGGGGTGGGGGAAGGCGGCT
Organism: Cryphonectria parasitica EP155; assembly: GCF_011745365.1. Taxonomy (NCBI): domain Eukaryota; kingdom Fungi; phylum Ascomycota; class Sordariomycetes; order Diaporthales; family Cryphonectriaceae; genus Cryphonectria; species Cryphonectria parasitica. Next base: position 635,654 of record NW_024468919.1, on the reverse strand, counting down.
ATCCCATAAAAACGAAACCACCGACACCCGGAACAATCGCAACATTCGGCTTTTCCTTGATCCAGACCCCCTCCTTTTTCGTTACCACCCTGGACCTACATGTTCCGATGTACCGCTACTTGTTACCCGAACCTCAACACAACCCATCATTCTCAGCCTCTCTCAACTTCCAAACCTTCTAGGCTCCCCACCCTGTTCATAACATTGAGTCCGCCCTCGGGGACTTGTTATGTTGGGGGAATGCAAGGGGCAGCCGATCCATCATACATAGGGTAACATGGAGGGAAGGGGAAGGCTGGGCTGGGCCTGTTGTGATTTCTGGGTCCGCTCAGAGAGTTGAGAAAGTGCAAGACACTCAATCCTCATTCGCTGATCGTCCTCCTCCAGCACGTGACGCTCTGGGTCTCAAAGCCATTCCCATCATCTGCCCTCTGCCATAGTAGGCAGTTGGGTAAAAGAGGAGGGTGGACAAGCCTGTATGTTGCCTCCCCTCCCCCCCCCCCCCTCTCCCCCATTCCTCCTCCCCACTGAACCTATGCCCAGCCGCCACCACCACCTGAGAATCGGGGAGCCACCTCCAGATACCTCGCTGGCCACGCCCGGCCCCGGCTGCAACCCTCATTCACCCTACCAGCTGAGCTTTGACCCGGTCTCAACAGGTGGTCAGTCGTCGACGGCGGGTCTCGTCCTGGTCCGGACGACTCGCTCGTCCGCTCGCTTCCCCCACCGACTCTTCCGCTCGGATTAAGGTCGATCTACGAGGTCCTCGTCCACAAACGGAAGCCGTTGCAGCTCGAGCCCGGTAGAGGGTAATATTCATATTTGTATTCGGGCCCCGACCAGACCCAAATACTCTTTCTCTCTCTCTCTCTTCAGTTCAGTCTTTCTCATTCTCTTGAAGAGGGAGGCGACAGGTTACGTTCTGTTGGGGGAACAGCGAAAAAAAGGGGTCTCACTTTAGACTGTGTGGTGGCCAGAGCGAAACTGCTGATCCAGAACCACTTTGCCTTGCGTGAGCCAGGTTGGATTACCCACATCCGAGGATCATTCTAAGTCAGTACATGTGAAGTGCTGAATGCTAGTGGTGAGACGTGTCCTGCCATGCTACCTACAAGGGAATCGACTGCATGTGGTGATGGAGTGTGTGCTCTCTTCTTCACCATCCTGCCCAATGCGATTACTAAGTATAGCCATCTCACTATTAATTGATCAGCAGTGGGCATCTACATACTTTTTAGAAAGAGGCTGATGATTTAGAACGCGAGAGCCAGTGAGTAATTGGCCATATCAGTGTAGCGGGGCAACAGCCAAGTCTTATTGGAAAGCCTCAACGAATCAAAGCCTCTGGCCTCTTTCTCTTTACTTCTTTTTTCCCCAACGTATTCATCGGTAGATTTCCTTTCCGCAAATCAGCTCCACCGTCCCATCTCTTGTCAATTCTAGGGTAACTAGGTTTTAGTAACACTCCACGTTGGTGGCATGATCATCCATTACATTCACCTCTGCCTAACCCAACCTTGGCCCTTCTCCTCCTTATCGACTGCTCCTCCCTCCGTGGTGGTCAAGCACTGCCGGATAAACAAAATAATCAGGTATAGCTCGAATCCATTAAGAGAAGAGAAAGAAGGAAGGAAAAGTAAATGATCGCTTCTCTAATTATTATTATTATTATTATTATTATTATTATTATTATTATTATAGTATCTTGTGTGTTTATGTCTAGAGTAAAGAGCAAGTCGCATGATCATAACATCATGACAAATCGTGATTCGCAGCTTCACACTTCCTTCATGGCCAAGTCTTCATTATATTTGGCTCCCATTAGCCACCATAGCTTTGGTGCCTCTCCATCCTCTTGGCCATTATTGGCATTGATCAGACTCTCTTTTCCCTTCCCATCCGTCGAATAGAGCGCAGCAGCGGTCTAAGATCATATTAGTACATCATCACCGCTTCGTAATCACCCCGAAAGCAAGGGAAAGGAAGGAGAAAGAACAAGTAAAAGAGGAGGGGTGTGGCTGGAGTGGAGTTGGTTACTGACCATGCCCAATGTTAGATGGATGGCACCTTCGACTGTCGGCCATGGCTTATACACCTGACGGGGCCTCGAGCCCTTGATCATAGTCATGATATTACCGGCCACCACCTGTGCCTGCATCATGGCAGCCCGGCCCATCTTTGGTCCCTTCGTATCGGCTACATCGCCTAGGGCAAACCAGTGATCAATGCCACCAGTGGAAGAGTCTATCTGCAGTGTAGGATGAACGCGGATCCTACCAGAGGCTGAATCGACAGCATCTGGCAGGACATCTCTCAAGAGCCCCGAATTCGGCTTTTGGCCTGTGCAAGGTATCTGAACATGAGCCAAGTCAGCAAAAACACACATAAACACCAAGACGAGTAGGTCATGTTGAGGGCATGAAAAAAAACTCTCTCCTTCCTCTTCTCCTCCTACTTACTACCAGATCAAAGTTCTCTACTGAGCCGTTAGGGAGCTGCAGCGCTTGCATCTCCTTCCCTGCTCCGTCGACATCCACAGCCATGAACTTCGGGCGCACGCCAAGACGGGTCTCGATCTTTAAGTCCCTCATGCCCTCCATGGTCCGCTCATGAAGCCTCTCGCCATACCCAACCATCAACCTGTCCCTCGAGTGGAACAAGGTCACTCTCTTGTCTGGATAGAAGCTGGCAATATCCGTGGCCAGCTCGACCCCGACAGCGCCGCCGCCCACGACCGCGATGGACTGGGCCTCGAGGACGCTGTGCTGTGTGGCCCTTAGCTCCTCGCAGGCACCATGTTTGTCCGCCGACGCGACCTTGGAGGGGCGAGGAGATGACGTCCCCGTGGCGAAGACGAGAAACTCGCAGGAGAGCACCTCGCCCGAGGCGAGCCTGACCGAGCCGTCCTCTGTGACCTCCACAACCGTGTCCTGCCTCCTCTCAAAGATGCCCGTGGGCGTGCCGCCGCGGCCGTCGCACAGGATCTCGTCATACGGGATGAACGCCTTGGGCTCGTGGCCTGGTACGACGCAGTACCGTGGGAGGATAAACAAGGAGTGAAAATGGCTGTTCTTTTCCACCATGACGACCTTGTAGTCGCCTGGGAGCATCTCGCAGAGCCGTCGGGCCAGGAAGATGCCGGCATACGAGCCGCCGACGATGACGACGGTCTTCTGGGCCTTGGCTGCCTTGTAGGTGAGGCGGTGGATGAAGGCCTTGGGCTGCTGAACCATGCGGTCACCGACGACGTAGACGAGGTAAGGGATGGCAAAGCGGATGAGCGTGGTGATATCTGCGAAACCCATGATTCTATTGTGCGTGAAGGAAAGTATGTTTGAATATGTATATGTGTTTATGGTCTGGACAAGTTGGGTGTACTGTTCAAGATGGGAAGAAGAAGAAGAAGAAGAAGCAAATAGAGATAAGAAAACATAAAACGCAAACGATACCTGCCTTTTGTTTTACCTTTATAAGTGTAGTGAAGCCAATGGACACGCCAATAAAGATGTTCCGTCTTGTTTCTCGATTCATGTCCTTCTCGACCGGGCAGCCGGATCTGCCAGATTTCCGAGCCGGCCTTTTCGAAGAACAACTCGGGGACGGGACCTGTCATTCAGCCGCAGTGGCATCCACCGCCGGTTGACGAGGCCGTCAGCAAAAGGAGCCTGGCAGCCTGGGACGCGGACAATTTAGGACCAGACCCACATCAAAGACATGTTCACGATCTTATCAGATCCTTGGCGTCGGGCCCTGAATGGATCGGTATTCCCGAGGCCGACGAATATGCCGATGAACTGAACGGAGTATGATCCTCCCGGGCCCGATCTTCGGACATCTGCATCCTCATCATCCTCGAGGCGAGGCTATGCATGGAGTGTCAGATGAGTGGAACATGGTAGGGAATTTTTGGCTAATTGTCGTGCGAGGTGGTTCTTCTCATTGCAAATTTTTTTTTTTTTTTGGCCCTGTCCTGGACTATTTTTGTCATGTCATCTCCTTCCCGTTAGCTGCTTGTATCAAGGTGTGTTCTCTGCTATACAGGTTTTCTGTTTGCATGCAGTTATCAGATTGAACCCAGATCATTCAATCATGATATGCAGCATGCGTGTAGAAGATAGAATGAATTACTGTTGCAAAGGACTACGCTTGAGTAGCTGAAATATGAGAGTGCAAGTAGAGCCCTTGCAGGCTATCACAACTGCCAGTTGCTTGGTTCCAGGCCTGTCGGAAAGCCTAAAAAAAATCCCTACAGTTTAGGTTGCACCTACTTAACTGGCCCTCCACTTGGTCATCACCTTGATGAGTCGTGGTCCTTTACTATGAATTATCATGATTAAGAAATAGGCGAGATTTTGTCGAGTGCCTTGAAAGTTTCCCAGCAACCTCCTCTACCTCATCTTCGTCGAGACCAAAAGAAGAAGTAAAAAGTTCTCAAGCTAAGGTGATGACGACGGCACGCGAGAAAAGAGGTAGACACTGTGAATGTATCTGGACTCGATTGTGCTCAATGGACAACGATTTATTGCCATCTATTCGACCTAAAAGAAATTCTTATCATCTTCGTTCCAATCATGAATCATCAAGACCATCATTCTGTTCTTGTTTGCGAGCTGCCCTACTTCCGCCCCTGTCGGATCGCTTGCGACTCCCGACAACTCTTGTAGGCTCTAACCGCTATGAATCCACCTGAAGGCGCTTCGTTGGCCTGCCGTTCTGCACCGGCGTGACCTGCCGTTTCGGAAGGACCGCCGCGCGGCCTGGCACCCCAGTCCTATCATCATCATCATCATCATCAGTTTTATCATCGTTACCAGGTGTAGACTTCTCGCCCGCCAAGGCAGTACACAAGGACTCTTTCTGGTCCGCCCACGCCTGGAGCCAAGTAGGCACACCAATGAAGGACACCTCGTCGCTGAACCGGACCTGCTTGCAGCCCTCCCGTCGAGGCCTTGGTGTGGCCTCGTCATCGAACTCCTCGACGGCTGGTGGTGGGATCAAGACCTTTGCCTCGGCGGCGACCAGGGCGACCTGGTCCATGGCCCAGCGGGAGACACGCTCGCACTGGCGCATGTTCTTTTCGGCGGCGATTTCCTTGGCGGCCTGGTGAAGGCGTTCGGAGAGGTCATCGAGGGAAGGTGGTTGCTCCGCCCTGCGAATGTGTTCGTCCCGGATGGCCTGCTGGTGCAGGCGGTGCTGCTGGTGCTTCTTACGCAGCAGAAGGACCGTCTTTTTGGCACGGGCGAAGCACCAGTGTTCAAAGTTGACGTACTCGATCCAGGTGGTCAGGGGGTCCTGCAGGGTGGCGTCGAGAAGGAGGCGGAGGCCTTGCCAGGCGAAGCCATGGAGGGCGAGGCGGTGGACGACGGCGTTGGTGTAGCCGACGAATCCAGCGCCCAGGCGCTTCTCGCGGCGGTGCCAGGTACGCCCACCCTCAGGGTTGCCATCATCGGCATCGTCGTCGGTGGACTGTCGATTGTCGTGCTGCCAGGTGCGGAACTTGTTCCAGCGGTCGAACTGGCGCACAAAGACGCCTGACCAGGCTGGGAGTACAGGGTCGGGCTCCTGCCAGGGCTCCATCATGCTGCGGTAGAGCTCAGGGGCGTAGATGATGATCTCGTACAGGTGGCGAACGTCATAGACGGGGCGGCCGCCAGCCTCTACCAGGAGCCTGTAGAACTCCACCTCGATCTCCTCAGCGCTGGGTGGTGGTAAGTGAGGGGCGAGCTCATGATGGCCATGACGGCCCAGCTCTGGCTTTGGCTCTGGCTCTGGCTTTGGCTCTGGCTTTGGCTCTGGCATGTGCTGTAGCTCTGGTTGGACCTGTGGCTCTTGGTCTGGCTTGAGCTCTGACTTAAGCTCTGCTTCCTTCTCTGACTGTAGCTTTGGCTCTATTTCCTGCTTTTGCTCTAAATCTGGCATTGAATCCAGCTTCAGCTCTTGCTTTGACTCTGGCACAGGCTCCTGGGACTTGCCCTGAGATGGCTCTGGCTCTGTCTTGTCAAGCCTTGAATCCATGTATTTTATTTCAACGAGTTGTAAGAGAAAGAGGAGGGGAGAAGAAATGGAACAAAGAAAAATGACAATGCCAATTGATAATGATGATGATGATGATGATGATGATGATGATGATGATGATGATGATGATGATGATGATGATGCTGTGTAAGTATTCAAAGCGTATTGTTGCTTGTGGGTCGTTGCAGACGCTGCTGTGGGTATTGGTTTAATGTCTTGAAGCGAAGCTAAAGACAATAAGGTTTGGTTTGGTTTAGGCGGGTGTTTTGACTCAGGAACCACGAGCTATAGAAGGTGACAGCACCACTAAAAACGGCGTGGGGTTAGAGTCAGAAATCGGGCAGGATGGGAAAAAGAGAAGGGGAACAGGACCAAAAAGTAGGAGGGAGGGTATATCCCACCCATTCGTTTATTTACCCACTGCAACACAACAGAACATCAAATACAGTTGGTTCGACTCCTCTTTTTCCTACCCGAACCCAGCATCCGGAGCACGTGCCCTGCTTTGCTGTCGACTGCAAATGTTCACAGACCAAATTCTCATGTACTTGTTATGTAAGGAGAGGAAAGAAGAAAGAGAGAGAGAAGCGACTCGTATCGATTGTTTTTCTTCTTCTCGCCCCGCCTTCTCTTCCTCCTTTTCCTGTCTTGTGCTACCACACCACCCCATTCTTCTGAACCTGTGGCCATCAAGAGTCACCTGCATGGTTCCATTGCATCGGCCTATCCTATCCAAAACGGACGGCCACAATGCCGTTATCCGGTACCACAAACATGGAAAAGTTTTGCTGCATGTCTATGTACATGGTACTATGTACATGGTACTATGTACATGGTACTATGTACATGGTACTATGTACACCATAATCATCTGTAAGTACACAGTCATCATCGGTGGGCGAAGAGAGAAGAAGACTAGAAAGAAAGAAACTTGGTAGTGACGTTGATAGAGGAGCGAGGTGTGGTGGCATGGGTTTCATCCAACCAACCCTGTTCCCCTCCACCCTTGCCGACATCCGCCTAGGCGTACTGTACTATAGAGCTTGAGCAATTCTCCGATGGTTTTCTCTTACAACTATTTCAACACGCTTACTCGCGGCCCTAGAATCTCAATCAGTCAGACGACACACTTCTTGGGGATCTCCCCCACCACACCCATTCGTGACCAATTTCTGGAGAGGTGTGTGTGTGTGTGCAAGTGTGCGTGTGATTTGCCGTGAGTGAAATAGGTGAGACTTTGCTGTCCGTGGATCGATCGGTAGCCATCTAGTGCCCAACCCCACTCGTTGCCCACCAAAAACCACCCTCAAGCCCACCAACCCGCTTGCCAACGCGTGCCCTTGAGATGAGCTGGCGACGGGGTGTGCCGTCCTTGCATTAGCTCGTACAATAGCCTCGTTTTCCTCTGCCGCCGTATCCCGGACCCCCGGCATTTCCACATCGACCCCTTGACATCGTTGTTTATAGGCCAATGTATTGATTTCTTCTTTTTTTGTTCTTCCTTTTTCTGGGTGGTGGGTCGGCGATTATACTGCTGGCGTGGCATCTCACATGCACTTGTTCCTCATAGACCAAGACCAAATTCAGATGATTACAATCACACGCGAGAGAGGAGGGGAGGCAAGTGGGAATGCACAATCGCCAGAAGCATTGATTACACTCGTGCCCTCGTATATGTCGTGTCACTCACTGTACCAGGGCTATCCCTTGATGAGGAGAGAGGAAAAAAAAAATTGAGACACCGAAGTCTATCCGAGAGAAAGGCCTCAGCCTCTTAATACAGTGCGGTACCAGGCAGATGTGATGCTGGCGGTGATACAGCGGCGTGTCTTGTCCTACTTGCGCCTGCTCAAGTCCGCAAGGTCTGAGAAGCGCTGCTCATACTCCGCCCAGCCATCTTAATGCATTAGGTTGGCCACCAGCGATCGAAAATACCTGGGTTGATCGGCTGGCTGGCCTGCAGATGCTGGCATTCGAAAACCTTGATCCAATTTTCCCCCCCCAGTGTATTTGTCCACCTCTTCATCCCGCTGTTACTTCGCTGCTCCAGAAGTGACGACGCTCGGGGTCGCACAACGAACTTTGGCGGTCGGAGCCGGCCTTGAAAGCTACCTACCTCTTCCATCCTCGGGCCCAGATACTACTATGGCGCGTTCCTCCCATCCGGCGAAAATGTTCTGAAAATTGCTGGTTCCCAAACTCTCGACGGAAGCCTGCGCCGGGTGGCTGGTCTCAAGCGCTTTCGGTAAACGCCGAAAGATGCTTTTGAGGAGCCGTGTATTGATACGTGAAATACCATACAACCTGCCAGAAAAGAGTGTCAATGCAATGGTCGTAAGTGACATTCCCGACGTAGCCGACACGACCTCAACATCCCCCATGGGTGCATATGTCCTTACAATATCTCGAGTAACACCTGAGAGGTACTATGCATCGCCATCTTAGTACACAAAGTGTTGGCCTTGGCCTGTGAGGTCCTTATGAAAGCGCGCCATTGACACTGTGGCGGCGGCCCCTCAACGTTCGTGTGCTTGACAAGTGACTTGCCGCCGTTGTGCCCGTTCAGCGGCCGCTGGGGTTGCAGCGGTGCTCGTCTCTGCCACAAAGGCCAGACAGGGACGTAGATGGTGACCTCGTTGGTCCCATAGATGACAATCTCGATTTCGACCGACATGTGGTGGATGTCACCTCGTTGCCGCTTCCAAAGAGAATCTCGATGTTCTTCTCGTCCGTCTCCAATATCTCACATCCCATATCTGTTATTTGCGTTACGTTTTATATTCCCCCTCTTTTACGTAACTCTAAGAACCTTCTTAGACAAAGGCCAGCTACCAATTCCGTAGAGACAAGCAAAAGTCGAGAGCAATTAAGCCTCGAGCAGCAAGATCTGTTGAACATAAGATCTTCTGAGCATAAAAAGAATCGCAGTATGTTCCGAAGCAACGACATTGTTGCTTCTGTCTGAAAGACGTTAAAGAATCTTCTAAGCCTAGATATCAATTTGTGAAAGACGATGAATCGCAGGGCATTAGCAATGTCACATGAGAAGATGCGTGATAAGACGGAAACTTGTGAGTATGAGGATCAGCCTGTTGATGTCCAATTATCGCTGGAATGATCACGACGCAAGGGCCTCAGACTATGTTAATGAGGTGGCCACACAAAAACTTCTTGAGCATACTTGATCAATTTCCTTTCCACCTCCCCCTCCCTCAGAAAAAAAAAAGAAAGAAACGACATCTTTGTGATGATTCAACCATGACGAGTTACAGCTCAACCTCTGACTGCCTATTGTCCAGAGAATTCAGAACGAAAAGAATGGCCCGCAGTAAATTAATAAACCCCCTTTCGAACAGATGTAAACACAAGACCGCTGCTTTAGAAGAATAGGCCGCCAACAAACCGAAATACAGAGTAATCCATTACGTCTAGGGTCAGTGGCAGCTGCCCGACGATAAGAACGACAACGACGACTACGAGAAAAGGTCATGAGTGGTCTCAGAGGCATGTCCAAGATCCATGATAAGAAGCAGCCTCTATCGCCACGGCTGCCGGTGTGATAGAATGTCGAACACGATGAAGAAGCAGGAGCGCGCGCACACACACACACACACACACGCACACAAGACAAGCATGAGACATCCCACTAGCTAGTTGCTGGTCTGCTGGACGAACTGCTGGCCAGATGTCCCGCCTGCCTGCTCATAAGGCTGCTGAGGGAAGCTATTGAAGGTTTCCTGCATGAATGTATCAGCGGAATCCTGGGTCAGCTGCTGGGTTTGCTGCTGGGCCATGGGCTGCTGGAAGCCCTGCTGCTGGAAGTCTGGCTGGAATGGTGGCTGCTGGAAGGACAGCAGGCCAAACAGTTGGGCCATGGGCGTGCTATGTGGGTCGAAGTGCTGCATGCCCTGCCCCAGGGTCTGCTGGCTGAAATGGTACAGTGCTTGCGAAAAGTTCTGCTGGCCAAGCTGCTCCACAGGCTGTTGCTGCTCCGGAGCCTCTTGAGCACCAAACTGCTGCATAGGGTGCGAGTAGGTCTGGTGGACAAAGGCTGCTGTATGGGTGGCTGTCCGATGAAAGACGGCTGGGTAGAGCCTGGCGTGGGCTGCTGACCGAATGGCGGTGTGGTTTCGTCGAGAGCCAGCTGGGTGGCCTGTTGAGCTGGCTGCCGGGAAGGCTGTTGGATCGCCCATTGAGCGAGCTGTGGAGTGGACTGCTGAGAATGCTGCTGCGGGGGCTGCTGCTGAGCGGGCGGCTCCATGGTGCGTGGAGTGGGCTGTCGACTGCGTGCTTCCACGATTTGCGGTGTATTCTGTCGGCTCTGTTGCTCCAAGGGGGACTGCTTTTGGTTTCTGGGCCCTGGAGTGGCATGGGCATCCGATGGCTGCTTGGCAGGCTGCTGGACGAAAGGCTCCCGGAGGAAATTGTCGACAAATTCCTGGGGGAACAGCGGGTGTTCCTCCCCTCCTGACAGTGCGACGACCTCCAGAGCGGCCAGGCGTACCGGCTCAGCAAGTTCCGTCTCCCGCCGCCTGTTCTCGGCGGCTTCCGCGAGCTGCTTCTTGGTGATGAGGTGATCTCTCTCTGTGGCCATCTCTTTCAGGGCTTTCTCTGCTTCCACAGCACTCCGAGCCCTGTAGACGACCGACCGGGCGTAATACCCATCCAGACCATCAAAGGGCTCAGCGGCACCGCAAACCTGGAGCCTCTGGACGACCTCCTTGATGCGCTCGGGTGGGAGGTCGGTGTCAGGGTCGGCATCTTTGCCGGTCAGAATGGGGATGGCCAGAGGGTTTTTGCCATGGGGGACAATGTAGAGGCCGACGGTCATGGAGAAGAAATCCACATGGCAAGTGAAGGCGACTATAGACGCCTCCCACGAGCTCAGAGCCGTCTTGGTGAGGTGCAAGGTGGCGATGGCGTCGCTGGCCGCGTCGAGATTGACATGGTCATAAAAGGGCACGAACCTGTGGGCCAGGACGGCCAGCTTCATGTCCTCACTCTTGACCTTGTGCTCGATACTGAAGGCCGGGGCCACGTCCGCGATTCTCCAGTCGGGCATGGTGACACCCCAGCCCCTCATGCCCTTGATGAGCAGGACATGGTCGTCCATCAGGCCGTTGAAGGCGACGAGGATGACGTCGCGGTCTTCGCCGCGGCCCTTGGTCTTGGCAGCCATCCTGCCCCTGACCCCCAGGCAATGAATTGGTGGAAGCCAAGATTAGGGTCGACCACCTTCTTGTCGTACGCCTCTCGCGGCATCCTGAAAACCACGGGGCTGGTGTTGTTGCGAATGGTGGTCCTAAAGATGAGGTTGATCTGGTCGCCCTGGTCGGTGACGGCCGCCAGCTGGTCTAACTGGAAATCCATATTGGTGTGCATCTTGAAGAAGACAAAGAGAGTATCTTCATTGAGCTGCGACTCCCTGCCGCGTGCCCCGATTTGGCCCTCGTCAACATGTTCCATGCAGTGCCTGTAGCCACATCGAAGTGGTGTCGATTCGGGCTTGGACCAGGTAGACCTAGCCAGGCACAAATAGTGAGAGCATCGGACCGGTGAAATCACGTGCGAGTTCGGCTTCTCTGCAGCAGGTATTGTAGTGGATGCTAGTGTCTCCAGGCAGAAAATAATAAGTGAGAGACAGAGATGGAGAGAGAAAGTAATGGTGATGCTCCACTCTCAGCTGTGTATGGCGTTAGCGGCTCAAAGGGCTTTTGTGACAGGACGAGAGTAATCAGTCCAAGCGCTTACTGGATGGTCGTAATTGTAATTGATATGTAGGAGAAGAGAATCTCCTCTTGGGCGAAGGGTAGACACAGAGGAGGAAGAATTGGAAGAAGCAGTTTCGTCTTGGCCAAGTGTGCACGACTGAGAGATTAGCCAATGGAATGACCGATGGTAAGATAGAGTGGTAACTTGAATCAGTTCACTTACGATGAGGTCTATTTGTGAATTATATGCAGAGGTGTGACTGTTCAGGACCGTGCAAGCTTTTCTCCTGGCTGCTTCCTTCGTATTCTATAAAGGTTAACCAATGAGATTTTGGAAATATAAGAAAAAAATGGAACGATCATCCTGCATACAAAGAAACCGGACTTCCGTTTGCTGTCCAAGTATATCGAGAGGCGGAGAGTGTGAGATAGGGTGAAATAGGTAGAGAGGCTCCCAACATCAATTCCCAGAGTCATGAAACTTTGAGAAAATGTAGTTCAAAGTAGGTTCCTCGTATATAATAGCTCCAAAAAAAAAAAAAAAAAAAAAAAAAAAAAAGGGCCAGTGAGAGTTAGGGGAGCGGGAGAAGAGTCTACAGAGGAATTGGGTCGTTCTGAGCCCGTGTTTATGTTGTTTTCTTTCTCTGCCCTCGCACTCTCTCTTTCTCTCGCTCTTTCCCTTCCCTCTTTGCTTTCTTGTCTCACACCCCAGAACAGAGGATAGTAATGTTATTGAGTCTGATGAGGCTTCCCCCGAGGTCGGCATTATGCAGCAGGAATGCAGGTGGCCCGCAGAATCTGCAGAGGAGATCTCCCTCCCTTGAATTACGACATACTCTAGACAGTGCGCATCTTGCTCATAAGAGAACGGGTCTGCCGGAATTTAAATTAAGCATCCTGTCGCCAATGTGACTCTCTATGCATTACTCTGATCCTCGGACACATTTCATTGGCTACCCTTGTTTCGTTCAAAACGCCCTGTCTACGTGGCCTGTCTCCTGGGGGTTCGCTGAGACTCGCAGGTTGCATAGGAAAAGAAGCATTAAGCAGCGGTGTGAGAAGCAAAATGAGGGATGAGAACAAGTGTCTATGTTAATCCCTCGAAGCGAGCAGGAACTCAAGAATGCTTCCTTGCTTGTGTGGTCTTGTTATTCACTACTTGGTGTTTTGAACCGTCGAACGGCACACAATTTATGCTCAATTGTTTAGACGCATGGCATCAAACCACTTTAGGACTCCCTTGGGACGGATCGCTCAATAGTTGAGAGACCTCTGCGCATTAGGTGTTTCAAATGCTTATCAGGTGTTCAGGATGGCTGGCAAAAGAAGAAAAAGTAGCAATTGTACCCATTGAAAGACGAAGCGAGCACGATTGGACGGGTTGAACTTCCGTCCCTTGCCATGCATATGCTGTGCAACACCTCGCTCGCAGGTTGGCAGCCTGGTCTGGAGGAAAACCCGTCGTCAAGCTGCAGTCAGCAACTGAGCTGACCATCTTCCCCCTCTCCCTCCGGCTTTCCCTTCCTTCTGGTTCGGCAGATTTACTGATTATGGCGACAGAGACACTGATGGCGAGAGTGAGGAAAGGGCATATAGTACTGAAAATACACGATTGATAAATTCACAGTCAATGACCGGCTGTTACTCCTTCGCTCTCTTTTTCTCTCTTTTTCTTCACCCTCCCCCCTCTGCCAAGCATCCCTGGATGGACGCGTTGCACATCTTCACCAACCAGTGCAAGGCATGGCCAAAGGGACGGGAAGATGTCGGAAAGAACTTGGACAAATTGTGGCTTGTTGTTGTCTCAGAGTGCGGCCTTCGAGACTGCGAGGCGAAAAGACAATCACCTCTTCTTTGACGCCACAATAGAACATGAGGTAGCATTTATGTCTCTTTTAATCGCGCGAAACATAAATAGAAAGAAATATACTGAAATATTGCTACCTGAGGGCGACAGCGGCATGCACGAGGGCATTCGCGGAGGGTATCATTTCAAGTGTAGGCGTGCATGTGCGTGCGTGTCTGTGATTGATGAGCTGGCTTTCCCCTTCCCCTCATCTTAATTAATCCCGTATGTATCAGAATGCGCCATAGGTAGCTGTACAATGGAGCTAGTGGTTAGTCCTTTGCTTTTGTTAGGCCAGAACCTGTTGCGAGGTGAGCAATTTTGATGTTGTGTAACTACACGATCCCTAATGTATGGTCCGATGTTACTTAGCCCTCCTTAGAAAAAGCATCAAAGGGAATGGCAAGAGGGGGAAAATGCAGCTGGGGCATGCACTTGACCAGGTTTGGGCCGCTGTGCATGCGACTTCAAGGAGAAGACGTCGGGCTTCAGGATTGAACCAATGAGGCGGCAGAGACTACCCACGTCATCGCCGACCTAATTCTCAAGTGTCTCTCCTCTGGCGAGGAAAATGAGAAAGAGCGGTAGATGCATTCCATCCCATATCAGGAGGACGCGAGTCGAGAAAAAGAAGAGAGAGGAGAGAGGAGTGTGGGTCTTTCTTGACGGAAACCCCCCCCCCCCCCAAATAATCTTATTCTAGCGCTTACCAAGGCAAAACAAAGGGTACGGTACACCTACAAGCCTGCGATCCTGATGCTGTCGCTACTACTGATGCTGCAAGTCATATCAATCCTGGATGTCGTAAGAAGAGGGGCGGAGAGGGCCGGGAGAATTATTGAATGAGATGTGGTAAGGCGGTATTGTACACCATCTTCGTATTTCTCTAAAAAGAAGGTGTGAATGCAATGCATTACTTTTTCAAGGCAGCAAAGGCATCTAAGCGAGATAGCCCTGTCATAGCATCCCCGGAATGGTGAGCTGGTGGAGCGTGCCACGCCCGGCCGAAAAAGAAAGAATAAAAAACCACATAGAAACTTCTGCACCTCGAGGGTCGGCAGACGGCCGGGTTTGATATTCCCGGATTGTACCGGTACATACATTTGTTACTAGCCCGGGCATGCGACATGTGCTCTTTTTCTTTCTCTCTTTTGGTCCATACCCACTCGTCTCTGCTTTTGTACACCCCTCCTTTGCTTACTTGTCCTCGAGGCGCCCAGTCCTTGTCAGTATGCGAAAAAGAGGGGGGAGGGGGGGGGGGGAGGGGCAATGTCAGCCATCGACCCGATGGCGGTGGATGATCAGAGACAATCCATGCCATGGTCGTCTCGACCACACAACCCAGCCCATCCCATGAACAGCACAACCTGCATTGCGCTGCCAACCCTAGATGTGAAGAGGCATGCTTATAAGGCTCGGAGAAATAGACCTCTCTTCTTCTGTCTTTTTCTTTTGCTGCTCATCTGCATGTACGATCGTCAGCCTGTGCCCTCTCGATGTCTGTCTTCGTAATCAACTTTCCTGACTGGTATCTCTGCATACTACCAAATTTCTGCACTCTGGTTATTTAATCTCTTTTTGTCCCGCCCAAGTTTCTACACAAAGTGATCATCGCCATCTCATATTGTCTGTGCGTGTGTCCAAAGTCCAGCGAGTACGTTGCAATCCTTTCTATTCGGATTTTCTTCCAATGCGGCCTCTTTAAATGACCACTGACTTTTCACCACCTTGTAGGATACCTGCAGTGGGGTTTCCTGTGCGCCCTTCTCTTGCTTCACTGCCCTGTGCAAGGTACTCGAATGCAGATGGCTATGACCTGCTTTCTTCTCTCGGTCCTCCTTCAGAGCCAGGGCCCTCACTAAGCGACTACTGATTGCCGCCAACTTGTAAGGGACGGTGCAAATTGCTGTACCCTCCCTGGTTTCTGAGTGGTCTATAAAGTCTCTCACACAAAAGTATGTGCTCTCTCTTTCTTCCCTCCTCTTTCCACATCTTCCCCTCCTTTACTCTACTCTCTCTCTCTCTCTGTCTCTGTGCATCATGCCGGGTATTTTTGTGCACCCAGCCTTTAGCGGCAGTATCCTCCCACCCACCACCAATTAGTTACTCCACACCATAAAGAAAAAGAAAAAGAGGCTGAGGAGCTAACCCCAGACCCGAGCCGCCACACCCTCTCAAAGCCAGTCATCGCTGGCTCACTTGGTAGCAATCCGGGTCCCAGAGTTACTCATAGGCTCCTCCTGGTCTGGTAGACAACCTGTAACAATGTTTCGGCCTCAGCTTGACCCGGCCATGCCTAGTAACCCTCAGCCAAACCCAGGCTCCAGTACGGTGCCGAGCCTTGACAAGGGCAAGGGGCCCGAACGCGACTTTCCACCTCGCAATCACATCCTTAATCTCACGAATTACTGGTGGGGAGACCATGCATGGCAGAGAAGTAAGCAGGAAGTGCCCTCCCCCTCCCGCGAGATGATGACCCTGACCAGCCCTCTCTGATGACAAGGCCAAACCCCCCTGCCATCGTGGAATATAAAAGCCAGTGCCTCTTTTCCCTCAAAACCATTTGCCCTGCTGATACTTATTGACGAAATCAGGTACATTCGGGGCTCCAGTGAACTATCGGATCAGGACGCCTGGTGACACATACCTGCTTCCATGTCCAGAATTTGGTATCTGTATCGAAGATTATAAGAACATCTTGCTAAAGTACGCGGAGATCTTCACGAACAACGAGAGCTTGGCGGCTCACCTGGGGGTCAATATGTCGGAACCTGTCCTTTCACGCAACATAGATCAGTTCTTCCATGGTCCGATCATAACTGGCGAGAGTTATACCTTCGTGGGCTACCCCAAGCCCCCGGTGACCTGGCTGGACATCGTCCAGTATTTCAGGTGCAACCCTGACGGTTACAGGCTCGTGTCCGACTTGGACGGCCAAAGGGTCTGCAAGTTTATGCTCAAGAATATGGAAGTGACCATCACCGAGGAGGATTGCCGCACCGCCAACTCCGGCATCCTCGAGCAAAACGGTCTGTCTCCGGTTCTCCCACTCGACGATGATGAGGCCAAGGAGATCTACATCATTGGCTTCGTGAGGCAGCTGTGCAAGCTGGTGAAAGACCCAAAAGGGGAGGTCGATGACTTCGCGTTCTTGATCAGTATACACTACTCGCTCCGGCAGCAGGGGTTGATCCGCAGGCGCGCCCTTCTGCGCTGCCCGCGGCCTGGCACCGTCGACATGGCATTGGCGGAGAAGCTCGAGAAGGAGCAGAAGAAGCTGGTCCGAGATGAGCTCAACAAGGCCTATGACCTCAATGTCCAAGTCTGCAAGCAGGCGATAGCGAACACGATGTCAAAGCCTCGACTCCGCCCGGCGGGCCCCGAGTCCCGGCTCATGGGGCCGCCCCCTAGGCCCGAGGTTCGGCCCGAGGTTCCACCGGCCCTTCCGAGGCCTCAGCGCCCACTCCCTGGAACACTGCCCATCAGCTTCCTGGTGGATGGCGGAAAAGACATCTGGGAGGGGGACGAGGAGAAACAGGGCCGAAGTCAGGACCACCCGGCTCAGGAGCAGGAGCTTGACCTCGCAGAACTGGAGCAACGGATCAGTGAGTATATTGTCCAGATGCCGCCCCTCTTGAACACAGCCAGCGAGCAAGAGGAACTCTTCCAGCCGCAGGCGGTGCCGGCGCAATTCTGGAGGCGAAATGGGCCCCCCTTCTCTTCAGTTCCTCAACAGCAATACTGGACGAACTCTCCGCAACAGCAGCAGCTCTTCCAGCCAACCCACCATCAGGGAGTCTTACCGACTCTTGAACAGCAGAATTTCTCGCCAGACTTTCCACCACAATTTCCACAACATGCTTTCCGGCCGCCTCCTCAACAGCCGTTCCTGCCAAGGGTCGAGGGTCCGATGATCTTGCCGGCCCCTCTGCTACAGCAGCCTATCCACCCAGCTACTTGCTACGCGCCACGGGCCTCGACTCCTCTCCAACAGGAAGACTTGCCGGTCTTACCAGCCCTTCAGCTACAGAATGCACTCCCACCGAGCCCCCAGCAGCATCAGGTTTTGCCAAGTCTCCAGGAGCAGGAACTCTTGCGGGCCCATCTGGGGCGAGAAGATACAGCCCGTCAACAACGACACACCATCCAGCTGGTTGGCCAGCAGCAGCAGCAGCAACAACAGCAAATCTCTCCAGTTTCTCAACGGCAAGGGAAGAAGAAGACGACGAAGAACAAGAAGAAAGTGCGGATCGTAGCTCCAACTGACCAGCCGCAGCAGCTGGAGCAGCAGCAGCAGCAGCAGCAGAAACATGCCACCCAGCCCTTGGACCGGCGGAACGATACCTTCCAGCCAGCTGAGCAGCAACAGCAACTCCCTCTGCATTCTTGGCAACAAGAACAAAAGAAGGCAAAGAGGAGGAATGTACGGGTCGTGGCTCCAACCGACCAGCCGGAGAAGTCGGAGCAACAGCAGCTCGTGCCAACCCCTCAGCAGCAACATGCCATCCAGCCGTTTGACCAGCAGCAGAATGCTTATGGGCAGGCTCAGCAGCAGCAACAGTTTCTTCCATTTTCTCAGCAAGAGCAGCAGCAGCAGCAGCAGCAGCAGCCGCCCCCGTCATGGCCGCCACAGAGGGCGCAAGACCTGCCCAGCACGGCCAGAAGGAGGCTGGCTACCCCCACTCGAACGTCCCGGGCGCTGGGGATACTATCCTCTCTCACAACACTCTCGGCAGGGCGGAACAGGAAACGAAGTATGAGGCAGGAGGCGTTGCCTTCCTGTGAAGTGCGGCACCGGGCGGGCTCCGAGGGGGAGGGGAGTGGTCCGCAGCCCGCGGAGTCGAGCACAGCTGCTCACGCGATGGAGGAGACTCATGGCCATGACAGCAGCAGCAGCAGCAGCAGCAGCAGCAACAACAACAACAACAATAACCGTGGTGTTGGCCAATATGGCCATGACGAGCACATGTTGACGCGGCCTTCTGTCCAGGCCCTGGACTCCTCCTTCATCCCTCACATAAGTTCCCAATCTGGGGCTTATGATCCGCGCACTCCCTCGCCTGAGACTGCTGCAAACCTAAGCCGAATGGCGTTCGCCGGGTTGAGCCAGAGCATGACCTCGCTGAACATGTCCCCTCCTTCCCATCAATAGACCTGTGGTGGGGGCTTACAGTATTTGACGAGTAGCTGATTGTGGTGATAAAGATGGCGATAATGGTGGTAGAGATGGTTGTTGCAATTGGTGCAGGTGGTCATGATGATGATGGTGGTTGTAGTTGGAAGGTGGAAGGAGGTGATGCGAGGTGGATAAAGGACTATGTTAGTGAGTGGGTCGAGGAAATCATGACAAGGATAACCCAAGTTGTCAGGTCCCACAAGGCACAGAGTAGAGAAGCTAAGGTCAAAATCAGCGAGCTGAGGTACAGTCAGGGAGACACATCAGGACTCTCTCTCTCTTTTTTCCCTTTTCTTTCTCTCCTCCTTCTCCCTCTTTTCTTTTCTTCAAGTGTTTTGAACTCGCATAAAAGGAATAATGATGGAGGGTGAGTCCAGGAAAGGGCCCAAAAATTGGTTGGTCTGCGGGGTTAAGAAGCAAGAGGACCAGAGCCATCGCTGCTCCGAGCGATAGGCATGAGAAAAGGTCATGGCCACGCTACTGTGTTTGGGCAGAATTATATTAATCCTTCTTTCTTTCCAATGGTACAATATATTCTATAGTGCAAGAGGAGGTAACATGGGATGCAGTGCGCTGTTATGCGGTCTGTAAAAGAACATGGTCACCGAGGGCGTACTGCTTTTCTAGGCGCAGAAAGTAAGGCAAAGCTTCAGCCTTTTATCATCATATCATCACATCTCGAGGTAATCTTGTTAGTACGGATTTATATGACTTTTATAATTTAAACCGTATCATCCTTTTCATGTCTGATTGAAATGGTAGAGCTTCCACCCAATTCCTTAAGTATAAAATCGATGCTCCCAGCTGATACCCGCTCAGCTTTCTTCCAAGGTTCTTGATTGGTGGCTAGAGTATCAGAGGGTTTCGCTCCAGATTTCCCAATCAAAATCAGTACCTGACCACGATGAAACCCTTTTTGTCAAGTTTGACGTTATGAGTCGAGGTCCATGTACGACGAAAGGTTAGTGTTCAGGTTGTACAGACGATTGCGAGTGATATGGCTCCCGACAAATGAGTGTCACTCGTAATGAGTAATTGATACTTATCGTCGCATTTTGGCTTAGAAATGCCTCGCTGCGGCCGGGTAGTGGCCACCTTAGTGCTGCCCGCGAGATTTGTATTTATTTCTATTGGTATCGATGGGCGTCTCAGCGGTCGCCGAAGTCGAAGACGGCGGGCCGAAGAAGTTAGGTTGGAGTGAGGGTGAGCGCGGCCGATCCTTTCTTTCGCTGACCAGCTCGACGTGGTCTGGTCCAAATCGATCCGAGAAGTCTTCCTGAAGCCCGAAGCTAGGTAGTATCCCCTGGCTGTTTTCTTCGTAACAGAAGGTCTTGCCTTGGAAAATGCCGACAAGGGCAAGCTTCGCGCTCGTCTTGGTGTTCAACTCGTGCAGCTTTCTGAAAATCGCGTCCCGGCCGCCTAAAAACGACCTTTTCTCCCTCTGTGCCTCCGATCGTCCAAACGGCTTTCGAGCATGCCGTCGTTTTGGAGCCATCTAGCAAGTTTTCAGGGAACGTTCGTAGTATAGGTTGAGTAACTTAGAAGGGGGGGGGGCTTGAGTTGTTGACTCGGTGGGAAAACGTTAATTGATATGGGATTCGTAGGCCATGACGTTGTTCGTGAGGCTCTGTTGGAAATCATTTTTAACAGCTGAGCCCCCGTATATCATGGGTATCCCTGCGGGATGCTGAGGCTCCGTGTCTCGTTTTAGAATCGGCCATATAACTGACCCGCATCCGGCCACATAACTGACCGGCCCCGAACCCGGACGGACGGACTCCCGGTTGTTGGATCAGTCCGGCAAGCCCAGTTCCTGGATTCTGGTGCACGTCGATTTCTGATAAATCCGCATCGTGGATCGCTCCTACGAAGGGGATGATTTCTTCCAAGAGTACGGCAAGCTTTCCAATGGCGCAATCCTACCATCGCATGATCATCGACTCGAACGAGGTTCCCGTCTGGTATAACGTCACTGCCGCTGCAGTATCTTGGGCTATACTCGCTGGGTTCTTTACCTTTCCCAGTACTTTTACCTCCCTCGAGCAATCCCATGCCCTTGAGAATTCTCACGTTGTGCACACACCGTAGCAAATATTCCTTTACTAGCCATTGCGAGTCTCTGCTACGTGACGGGGGCCATAGAATAATGCTTCCTGTGGTCAGAGTTCAGGGCGAACTATGTGTGGCTCCTGAATCATCTATTCTTGTAAGTATGTTCTCAACTTTTCAGTGGATCAACCGCGCTAATCTCATAGCCCGGGACTTCTCAACTGCATAAGTGGCCTGCTTACTGTTCTCCTGAACGTCTATAGCGCCCGGGACGGCACATGGTCACCAACGGCGTGGGTGACACTAGGAATTGTCCTGTTCACGCTTACTTTTATGATGAGCTCATCCTGCCTTTACCGCTTTTGGTTATCAAAACTAGCTTAGTACGGTTCGGCGCGGAGCATTGGCGTGGTGATAACGAGGTAGAGTTGCGTTGTAAGCACGAGCCTACCACCCGGACTTTGGCAATGTGTAAGATGGGCTATCCCTCTGCATATGGGTAGGAGGGGAAACATATCGACTGGATAAAAGCAATAAGGAAGAATATTGGGGTTGGAAGCCTGACACGCGGGTTCCTGTTAGAACGGTGGTCTAATTCGAACTTTAGTATGATGGATTGCCTGCCATTGTTTTATCTCAGTGCTCGGGCCCCGCATCAGAGCCGCGGTCTGTAGCTGGGATAAAGCAACTTCAAATTACCGCCTTTGGGGTGACAGGTAGCGCAGCGAGAATGGAGATCTGGACCTGACCCGCTCGTGGGCTTGATTTAGGATAGCGACGAACGAGCAGCGCAAAAATTAATATCAGGCCCAAAGGACTGACCTCAGGGTGTGCTTGAGCGGGCGGGATGGGGAGATAACAGTGCTGACAAAGAAGAACCGGGTTTCCCGAACCAGCCGGCGGGGAGCCCGGATCAGCGAAACCGGCGGTTGGACACTGGCCGCGGCGCTTAAAAGTTACCGCTACTAATATGATCGGCACAACGTTGCCCAAATATGATACCATACTCCATCAGCGATAACCAACGATGAGTTGAAGGTGTATATATACCCACGCATGTCGCCTCGACCACAGCTCCATTGCGAGGTTCACCATGGCTAAGAGACCGCGTGCAATCCAGACGCAGGATGGCCCGCCCACCAAAAAGGCCCGGACTTCCTGTAACTCCTCCTTGACGCGTCGCGTTCTTCGAAGGCTTCGGCGGAACGCACGACAGCCCGCGTGCCAAGCACCTCAGCAGACCAGTGGGTTTGAGGCATCGGACCTGCATCGGTACGCAAGGAACGGAGGGCCAGATCTAACATCTCTTCGAGGAGTACGAATCTTCCAGCCCTAGGAATGTCATTGTCTAACGCGGAAACATAGTCCCCCCCATCGAATAGCAGGATAGCGGACTCAGGCTCATCATCCTCGAAGTGGCAATCCAAGCGTACGAGATCTATCAAGACATCGACCGGCGTCACGAGCGTATCCAGCAAGAGGTCTTCTGCTGCCGACTCCAATTTCGAGCGAATACTGGTTGAATACAATATCTTCTCCGATGGCTATAGCTACCACCAGCATGTTCCCATTATACAGCATGCTAACTCAGCCCAAATCCAGCAAAGACTGGCAGCATCGAGAGCAAGTTTATCGCCATCCCGCCGCAACAAATCTGAATATGAACGCTTCAAACAAAAGAATACAACTGCGCTGTCGGAGTCCAAGGTAATAGTTGTGCCCTTTTTCAGGAGCGAGAGTTCTGGGGCTGCAATAGCAAGCCAGGAGAATCTCGTCTTCAATAATCTCAACTCTCTTACCAACGGGGCTACAGTTGATCCAAAGCCTAATATATTCGATGATGCTACCTTTATACAAGTCCATCCTCAAGTACGAAAGGATCTCAATTCGTTGATCGTTCCAACCAAGCATATACATGCACCTATTGCTCCGAACTATTTCTTCGAGGCCAAGTCAACACTCGGATTGCCGCACGAAGGCAGGCGGCAGATTACATACGATATAGCAGCAGGGGCTCGGGCAATGAACGCGCTCCAGAACTACAGGGAGGTATCAACAGCACCGTATGATGGGAATGCCTATAGCTTTGGAGCGACTTATCATGAATCAACTGCTCAAGATCTATGCAGGGCATGTTCACTCTGGGCAAACGGGACCGGAGATTCACGTTACCCAGGTCCAGGGCTTCGATATGACCGGTGATGCCGACACATACTTCAAAGGTGTAGGGGCCTTCCGGAATGCACGCGACCTTGCATACGAGTTGCGCAATGATTTGATTCGATCTTCGAATTCGAAAGCGCAAGCGGAACACCAACCGCAAGTTTTGCAAGATGTGGTTGAGGATGAAGATGTGGTTGAGAATGAAGACGGGGTCGATAGGTACAGGACCAGGACGCTGACCGTGCGTGCTGGCTGAATTTGGAGGATGGGGGTGCAGAGAAAAACCCGAGCATGCCCTATATAAAGCTCCCCCCTCCAAGCCCGGTCCGTAATCATTCTCTCCTCGCGTTGGGTCCGACATGTCAGCCTAGGCAAGTGTAGACACGCAGTTGAACAAGAGCCTCCTTGCCCTGTTTTCTGCATTCCTGTGCCCTCCCCAACTGTCAGGTCACAAAAATCCACTCAGGTAAGGGCTCCCTCCGTCACGATTTGTCAACGCCAACTGACAGCACGCCTCGGGTTTTCCTCGCACCAAGGCCTGGGCATCACGTCGCCAAGCCCATGGAACGAATTAGGTTTGGTCTCCTCGCGTCCGTCTGCGAGGCCATTCTTTTTGAGGATGCAGGGATGTGCTTGCTTTGGTGCTCGTTTTGGTGCTCGTTTGGGGGGGGGGGGGGCAAAGCCCCTCCCAGGGAACAAAGTACCTAGGTATTGTGATCATCTCGCGGCCAGCGCAACATGCTCGTAATCTGGCCTTCCTGGGTAGGCGTACATTAAATCAACCACTAACCACCAAGATTGCCGCCTCCTGATTCCTCATGGACATTAAGGTACACAAACCCAGACCTAATATGGAACTTCCTCCCGCTTCACCAACACCAAAACATGTACTATTATAATCAGCTGCCCATTGCACCGTATTAGATCCCAATAGTGGATGCGTTTTCGACCGCCGGGGATATTCCTAAGCTGGGAGACATCTAGGTTGCCGCAATACGGTTCCACCTGGCGTTGCTGCAAACAAAAATTCGTATACCCCTCGAAATCCACCTTGGACACTTCATTAGCCTCCACCGCTATCGGCCCCCAGCAGGCTTGGCATAGCTGTATACCCTCCGCCCAATACGGCTCACCCCTTTCCCAACGAGGCTTTCCATATCTATCGTTCGATGTTGGGTCGACTGCGAGGCGGCGGTTAGCTGACTATCTTGAGGTAGAATAGCTACAAACTCACTGAAAAATTTGGGTGTAGGAGGGCTTCTAGCATCTGAGGTGGGTGTAGCAGGTCTAGATAGATCTGGCGCCGGCGATGAGCTGATACTAGTTGTGACAGATGGGCTGCGCATAGCAGGTCCAAAGGTTCCAGTATTTGAGGGAGGTGTGGCAGGTTCGGAGCCAGCATTTGAGGTGGTTGTGGAAACCAGTAGGGCCGGGGGGCTCCCAGGGTCAGAGAGTGTCGAATCAGACATAGTGACTAGCAAAAGAGACAAATGTATGTTGTTGGAAATCTGGGGGGCTTTGAAAACGGCAAGGTCGACGTCTTATTATGCTTGGACGAAAGTCGTCCACTGCCCATGGAAAGCGCAATCTAAGCTTCACAGCATGGCCACACCAACCACCATCTATCCCGACCCTCCGTTTGTCTCTACGGTACATCCGCGGCGCCATGGTTGACGGTGTCCCCCATGGCCTCATGTACCTATATCTGCTGCGCAGCCATGGCGATCAGGCCACTTCGCATTTTTTCGCTCATAACCTGGGGCTGGGCTTCCTATCCGATTCGTCACACTCCCTAGAGGTGTCCTGCACCAAGCACCCCTTCCACATTACCTGGAAGAGTACAGCTTCACCTTGTTGTATGTGCTTGGACTCCTTCTCAGGGAGGCAATATTTCATGACCACAAGGCTGTCTAATAGTAAAGCCTAAAACAAAAAAAAAAAAAACAAGGTTTAATCCCAAAAAGGTTAGGTTTTGATTGCAGTCTAATACAAAAGAGGTTAGTTTTTGATCGCAGTTACATAGCTTGGTTGCATGTAGGCTGGGCAGCCATCAGCCTTGTCCATCATTATCTTGGGATCTGTCATGTCATGGATCCTCAGACACCGTGTTGCAATTGGGTTGGTCACAGTGACCAAACTGCACGAATGTCAATGTGCAATATGTACTTTTCATCCTATGCCCACATGCCGAGATATAACTTTGCAATGCTACAGGACTTTCTGGCCGTCTTGATAAATGCATAGCTTCCCGGGTCGTGTGTTGCCTTTGACAATCCCATCAAGCCGCCTCCTTGGGACGATATAACAGCGCCTTGCCCTCTATGCCTGAGAGCTGCATTTTCCATATTGGCTGGTTTCCATCTCAACAACAACTATCACTAAAATAAATTACACTTCTGCAAACTACTGTCAATGCCTCACTCCGCTTCACAGCCTTACACGGCCAATCCTGTGCCACAACCCAGTCCAAAAAAGGTATGTCAAAATCAAGGTTGTTTTTTTTTTATCTATTGCTAGTTAACATAGCCCAGGGCCAAAATTCTAACACTGGAGGAGTGGAATGCTGCCTGTGCCAATAATTCAAACACGCTTGATATTAATGGCTCAGCACCCTCTCGCCAAGATTATGGCATGGTTTATTCATTAACAAATGGGGATAATATCCATGAAAAGGATTTGAAGGCAACTGAGATTGGTCGAAAACTTCTCCATCTTTGGGAAAAACGCACTGGACACACTGAACCCACTCTAATATGGTGGTATCTAGAGGAACTTTGGAGGATGGTGTCTTACGTCTGCTATGGATGAGCACCGAATGCATGCTAAGATTAATGTATAGTACCGAATATATGCTTTTTACAAGCAATAGCGTGTTTCCGGGGAAAACACTGCCTGTGATCTCCTTACATTTCAGTCTAGAGAGACGTCCAGTTGAATGCCCCCCTCCCCATAAGGGCCCGAGATTAACATGCAGGACTCTCTGCCACTCCTCTAGTACAAGTACCAGGTACCAATACCAGTATAAGTATAAGTACAAGGACAAGTATTTCAAAGTTTGCCATAATCCCATGAAAGGGCTGCATGCAGTGGAATTTGCTCGGGCATTTGGAATCTTTCTTCTATAAGTTCGAGACTCCCATGGAACTAAGTAGCATCTTTTTTGCCAAAACAAACAACAGCAATCATGAATATTCGCGGGGTATTCTTTGGCTGGAACGAGGACGGTGTTTTCGATGCTGTATTTTTTGCTAGTATTCTAAAAACATCACTGGCAGCCACAGATCCAACGGCAACCTGCACCTTACACTGGGACGAATCCAAAAAAGCAGAGAACTCCCTATCAAAGATGGTTGTGCAAGTCCATGGTGATGATCATGAGAATAGGGACATTTGGTACTTTCACTTTAACCTTGAGCTGCCTAAGGAAACCGAGAAAGGGCATTAACTATGTCGAGGTTTCTGTTAATGAGGAGGTTCCTGATAAGTTGAGCAAGAAGTATTTAAATTTTGAAGTCGAGGCAAGCGTTCAAATGCAAACAAGACAATCACTTGCTAAATATAACAAATAGTAAATCTGAAGGACGACAGGAGGCTATCTACACATGTGCTGCTTGAGGAAAATAAGGCAAAAGGATCAATGATATTGTTGGCTGTATAATTATTGCAATTTGACTTTAGGGGGAGATAGTAGCCGGAGGTCTTCAACCCCATACCGGCGCGAAAGAGCAAAACTGGCCCGTTCCGAGCACGAGCAGAG
Source organism: Cryphonectria parasitica EP155 (assembly GCF_011745365.1). Lineage (NCBI taxonomy): Eukaryota > Fungi > Ascomycota > Sordariomycetes > Diaporthales > Cryphonectriaceae > Cryphonectria > Cryphonectria parasitica. The sequence continues at coordinate 608,937 of NW_024468919.1, read as the reverse complement.
TCTACTCCCTCCGCCCACGGCGCCTGCTGGAGCCTCGAACGTCCGCATACTCTCTATTGCCGCCAGATCGAGAAGGAGAGGACTGCTACCCTGGTGAGCTCCCTGCTCTGGCACGAGATGAGTCGCATGTAGGCATACCTTTTGCTTGCTGCTTTCTGGCGGGAGTACGCCTCCGAGTCGTGCTACGAAGCGCGGGCCTGGTGACAGTGTTACTACCCGCCAACTCAAAGTTCTCACGGTGAGACAAACAGGTAATCGGCGATCAGATACAGTACGCCTATAATGGCGAATCCAACGAGAAGCATGTTAGTATCAGTATGATGAGGAGTGTTGTGTCCGTTCTGCTAGAGGTTTGTCGGACGATGCACCGTCAGCGGGACCGGGGATCAGCGCCGCGTGAGAGCATGTCGCGGCAGTCCTGGAATGCCACGTCGACAGTGTTGGCAATCTTCTTAATCATGTCTTCCTGGTGGTTTGAGTCTTGGCTTGTCCTGGGCGGCCTTCTGTCTTAATTGGGCGATAATCTCGTCCTTCTCTAGGTGCAGCCGCCGTTTCTGGTCGATGATCTGCTGTCGCAGCCGGCGGTTCTCGTCTTGGAGGGGTGTTGATCTGGTCTTCTGACCAGCTGAGAGTCTGCTTAGCAGGCTTGAGCGGTGCAGGACTATCCAGGAATCGGTTGGCCAGCGGCGGTGGCGGCGCCGGCGGAGTGATTGGCAGCGGCTTGTCAACCCGTGCTGGTCGTGGTCGTAGTTCCAGTGGTCGCGGAGCCAGAGGCATCTGTGTCGTAAGCGCAACCCAGAGGGATCGCACGTGGCCGGAAACTCTGTTGCGTATCTGACAAAAGCAATCGTATAGGCGCCTGTGGGCCCGCGTCCGGGGTTCAACGAATCGCGGTGCTTTGACTCCAGCGGGACTGGACGGCATTCATGCTTGGTGGGCAGTGCAGGCTCCTCACAGCGCCTGTACGCGGCCAGTTGATTATATGTTTCATGGATAATCAGATGCCAGACCTGGGGATTCTACCCAGCCCCGGGCCGTTGGCTAAAACATCTCGTGCCTATCTCAACTTTGCAACCGTACCCTCCCTTAAGGTACTCCCCCATCCTCATCACTCGGCCGGTGACCCCCTTCTAAGCAAACCAAATAGCGTCTTCAAAAAAGCACTCATACCGTCCCTCAGGCTCTCCAACATCCGCTTCAATGTCTCTGCCTTAACGTCAGTGCGATTCACGGTCCCCCCAATCTCATCCAGAGTGGCGTGCATCCGTCCGTTCATCGCCTCAATCTTATCCAGGCGGGAACATATCATAATCAGAAGACTGTATCATAGCATTAACCGGTGATTCAAGAAGCGAAAGGATATTCAACTCTATCTTCTCACGTCGTTGGTCACGGCCCCGTCGATGGCAGGTGTCTCTGGCATTTCTGCCGGCAAGACAGCCTCATTTCCAGCTAAAGAGGCTGGGGTGTGAAGTTCTCTTCGCGGAACTGGTCTAGACCCTAATTGTTGTCTAGGGTCCAGTCACTAGAAAAGATTCTATGGGATCCGTTGTCCATACTGACAGCCCGGTAGCCCGTTCTCTTGGAAGTCGTTCGAGGGCCTGCATCCGGGATCTGGGAGAGACGTCCAGGCCCCTGGATGGGGCGGGGATCAAATACATCACGGCTGGCCCGTTGGAGAAATTTGGCCTAGTGCGATCCAGTGGTGGGAGAGGTAGTATGTCGGGAGTGGGATGCCAACCAGATTTACGAGCGCGTTCGCCCGGCCACCGATAAACAGAGGTTGCTATGTTGATCACGGCGACAACCGCCGCCCTTGCCGACAAGTCAGCGCGGCTCTGGACGAAAAGAGATAGGATGATGACGTTCATAGCAAGGTAGACGAGGAAAACGACCAGCTCCAACCGTGTGACGCTCATCCAGACCCGCCTCCGCACCACAAGGAAGGGGATACTGGACATAGCGCGTGAAGCCAACAACGAGCCAGGGGAGAACCAAAAGCCCGCAAACTGGGACCAGCCTAATCGATATATAGAGGACAATCAGCCCTCCGAAAAGGACGGCATATAAGTTGGACGACATTCATAACGGCTTGTGGCAGGCGGAATCCAGGACCTCACAGGCTGCATGACTATCCGACGGGCAGCGCAGAGACGGGCTTTTGTTTCTTACACGGCGGCAGTGCAATCTCGCACCGCACTCCGGGGAAGTCTTGAACCTAGAGTCAGCAGGAACAAGATTATCCTTTTTCTAGTGACAACAGATCTAGAGCATAGAAAAACTAAATACAAGAAAATTTGAGAGGCTCACATCGACACCCGCCTCCCCCCCCCCTTCCAGTCATTAAGATATGGTGTTTTCCATCCTTCCCCGGCATCAACCAGTCAGTACCATTGCAGTTTCCATGGTCCGTCCTAGGAGCTTCCCTACGCGCCCCCGCCAACAACGGCACCAAGTGATCAAGCAATCACACATCGACTATTGCCGCAGAACCGCTTCCCTCCCCCCTCTTCTTCTCTGCCCGCCCCCCCCCCCCCGAATCCTCTTCTGCAGCCGCAGCCACCAATCAGGCAGCACGCAGCAGATCTGAATTTGCAAGCAACCCGGCCAGCACGGAAGAACGATAATAAATAAACAGATCATAAAACCCAAAGCCCTGGCCAACAGATCCTCCTCCCCAGTCTTCTTGCTTGGCGCATCCCCCCCAATCGGCTTGCCACCTTTTCTTCGCGCATCTCAACCAAGTTCCCTTTCCCCCTTTCCCTCGCACACAGCTTTCCACCCCCACACATGACCGCTCACCCAGTCTCTGGTTCATCGCCCCCAATTGCCATCTCCATCACTTATCACATATCTGGTCCACAACCGAAAAAAAATAAAAATAAAAGATAGGCAGACAATAGCCCTTGTAATAGAAGGGGGAAGAGCTTGGTTCTCAGTTTATTTTCCATCCAAATCAATGTTTTAAAAGGACTCATTCACCACGACAAAACAGCCAGCCCGGTGGTCCATCGCAGCACAACACCAACACAGAAGGCTGGATGGATCTGGATCTGGCGCTAGCTGATTAAAACAACCGGCCCGCCCCCCCCTTTCTGGGCCCTGGGCAATTGAAGAGCAGTCGACATTGGCACATTGGCACATACTGATACACTCACTACCACTACCACTACAATCATACCCTGTGTGCCTGCCTGCCACATGCTTTGCATGTGCCTCACAGGCTCACATTGATCCCATCGTTGTTCTCATTTGGGGATACTCACTTCTCACTCCTCACTCCAAGCGTAGGGTCGCGTCTCAGCCTGACTATTTCCTCCACCTCCAAGTCAACCTAGACAGGAGGAGGGGGAGGAGGGAAGCCCAAGTATTAAGCTCAGCACCTGCCTCAGCTTTACTTTATTTTACTATTTGGCTGGTGTTGGGCTGACTGGGCTGCACCACCCACCACCATATCCTTGAGTCAGCTGCGTCGAACCACCTGCCCCATAAGCATCATGGGTGAAGTGGATATCCTCGTCAATCTGGCTGCTGCTGCCCAGGCTCAACTGCTAGCCTTGGGGACGACAGTGTTTGATGAGGAGAAGGAGGAAGAGGAGGAGGAGAAGAAGAAGAAGAAGAAGAGGAAGAAGCAGGAGCAGCAGCAGCAGCAGCAGCCGGAACCACCATTGCCGCCTGTTGGCCCCAGGCTTCAGGTCGAGGTGCAGCTCCAGATTCAGCAGCAACAGCAGTACCAACACCAACACCAACAACAGCACCAGCACCAGCACCAGTACCAAGACCAAGACCAAGACCAGGCCCAGCACCAGCACCAGCACCAGCACCAGTATGAGCATCAGCATCAGCAGCAGCACCAGCATCCGTATCCGTATCAGGACCAGCCCCAAAATAGTTACTACCAAGGCAAGTCCCATCACAGCGCCTTCCGCCCGGTCAATTATTACCAAAGTGATGGCCACCACCAAAATAATTACCACCACGGCAATTACCACCAAGGTGATTACCGTCAAGGCGGCGGGCACAACCAGCAAACCTACCAACAAACATACCATCACCACCAATCCCATCACCGACCCCATGACCAAGACCAGCAGCACCAGCCGCCACAATCACACCAGCAGCAGCACCAGCAGCACCAGCAGCAACAACAGCAAAAACCCGTCATCATACCACATGCCTCCATCGAAGCCGACCCGGAGCCAAGCTACGAATTCCCAGGCCTGCGCTTGCTGCGGAAGAAGACGTCGACCGAAGCCAACGCACAGCCAAGCTACGAATTCCCAGGCCTGCGCTTGCCGAGGCAGAGGAAGAAGAAGATAGTAACAGGGCCGGTCGTCCTCCCTAGGAAGCGGTCACCGGTCCCCCTGCGGGCCCTCGTGCCTAAGCCCCATAAACCCGCCTACGATCGCATTGGGGAATTCGCGGGTCCATATCCTTCTTCCCGCCACGCGTCCACCAAGACCACTACACTCCAGTCCACTGCCAGCCAGATTGTAAACATTGCCTCTCACACCTCCAGGATGGACGTTGTCGAGCGCGCCGAGGTTGGCAAGCCACCCCCCAAGCTTACTGGCCTCCCTGCACGCTCTGTCTTGGGCCGCGGCCAGTATATCCGTGTCAAGGGCCAGCCCCGCCGCCCCAAGGGCCACGGCCGCAGCGCGTCTTTCAGCTCCGTGGCACCGTCGCGCAAACCTGCAGACGCCGACGGCCGCACTCCTCCTCGCGACAACGCGACCACTCCTCACATCCTTCCGTCCCCGCGCAGACCACGATCTGCCTCTGCCAGCCTGGGCACGGTTGTCGCCTCCGCCAGCTTCACTCCTCACAATCCCAAGATGGACATCTCGTCGCTGCTCCTCCCTTACTCGCCCTCCCTCGCGTCCCAGACTCCTGACGACCTCCCTGCGCCCGTCTCAGAGGACCACAGCGAGTTCTCTGCCCCTCCCACCGACACCTTCTCCCACAGCACCTCCACCACCTCGACACCTCCCACCACCGCTGCCGACGCCGCCAGCATTGCCTCCTCCGATATCCACGACCCAAAACCTATCATCGCCGTCGCCCTCAGCCCCCTGGACGACGAACACCACCTTGACCACCACCACAACAATCACCACGACCACGACCACCTCTCCCTTGCTGACGACGACGCGATTGTCGTCGAGCAGACCGTCCAGGTCGGCACGCCTCAGCCCGATCCACCAGAGCCCGAGAGCCCCCTCGACCTTCACCACGATGATGGCCATGTACAGGAGGCGGTCAACGAGGACACCCGCCCCCAGCGCGGTCGCTCTACGCGTCCCAAGACCGGCAAACCCATCTACAACATTCTCCAGCTCACCGGCACCTATATACACGGCAGGAGACGCGCCAATGGCGACGACATCATCATGAGGAAGCGCAAGCCACGAGCAACGCGCACCGACGCGCCTGAGGACGCGATCCACTCCCTCCCGCCGCCTGCCTCGCCGCCCAAGACCTCCACAGGGCCCAGGGCGGCCAAGGACAGGGCAAAGGAGAAGGTCCAGGAGGATGTCGAGGAGAAGATCAAGGAGAAGATCAAGGAGAAGATCAAGGTCAAGGTCAAGGTCAGGACCAAGGCCCAGACCAAACCCGCCCCATCAGCCATTGAGTCGCGCAGGACTACGCGTTCTTCCGGCACAATCAACACCACCGCCGTCACTACCAACATTCTCGGCAAGCGAAGCCGCAAGGCCACGGACGGCGCGCGCATCCCACGCGAGCTCAGGAGGCTGCGGGACACAAACGAGTTTGTCGGCATCGACAAGAAGGAGGTGCTGCACACCATCTGGAGCAATGGCAAGTACATCGACCCCAGAGATCTGGATGAGGACGGCCAGCCTGTCCTCAAGAAGCCACGCAGGGGCGGCGTGAAGACCGAGAGCCAGCAGCAACAGAAACAGGAAAAGCAGGCCGAGGAGACACCCAACGAGGACACTGTCACCGCCGCAGCAGCCGCAGCCGCCACCCCGCCTGTCAAGGAGAAGCGCGTCAAGAAGTGGCTGCAAAAGGGATTGTATGCCGGGCAAGAGATCCCCTCAGACTGGAGTGCCGGCCTGAACGCCACGGACAAGAAGAAGCTTGCACAGCACCCGGAGCTCGTGCCCAGCGGCGGCAAGGTTAACAAGGTGCTCCCGCCGCCCATGTTCGCCGGCCTGCGGCTCCTACTCGACGGTCGCGACTTCAAACTGCCTTTTGACATCTGCAACCCCCTCCCGCCCGGCCAGCCCAAGCCGGAAGAGTGGCGCAAGATGGCCAAGAGTAGGTCACACTGGCTTCTAGATTTCCCCTTTTCAACATGAATACTTGTTATACTAACGCGTTCATTTCCCTTGTTACCCGCGCTTCCCAGATCGATTCATCGGAGATGCTGGAACGTACTGGCGCAAGACCGACCACTTCAAGGACTACCAGTCAAAATGCATCTGCAAGCCTGAGGACGGGTGTGCCGAGGACTGCCAAAATCGCATCATGCTATACGAGTGCGACGATACGAACTGCAATGCCGGCAAGGAGACCTGTCAGAACCGTGCCTTCCAGAACCTCACCGAGCGCACCAAGCAGGGCGGGCCGTTCCGCGTCGGCGTGGAAGTCCTGAAGACTCCTGACCGTGGCTATGGTGTGCGCAGCAGCCGTTGCTTCGAGCCCAACCAGATCATTATGGAGTACACTGGTGAGATCATTACCGAGGCCGAGTGTGAACGCCGGATGAACGAGAAGTACAAGAACAATGCGGTGAGTTTCATGCACACACACGGGGGGGGGGGTGGGGGGACCACGTGAAAAGACAAGAGGAGAGTTCCATATCTGACATGATTCTTCTCTATTTTCTTTTCCTCCTCTCTTCTAGTGCTACTACCTTATGGCTTTTGATCAGAATATGATCATCGACGCGACGACGGGCAGCATCGCCAGATTCGTCAACCACTCATGCGACCCCAACTGTCGGATGGAGAAGTGGATCGTACATGGTCAGCCGCGGATGGCCTTGTTCGCAGGAGACAAGCCGATCATGTCTGGAGATGAGCTGACCTACGACTACAACTTCGACCCCTTCTCGGCCAAGAACGTGCAGAAGTGCCTCTGCGGAAGCGCAAACTGCCGTGGCGTCCTGGGTCCCAAGGCCGCCAAAGTTCCCAAGGGCCAGGCGAAGAAGGATGGCCCGGCGGCCAAGCTGGCCAAGGTGGTTGCGATGCCCTCAAACCGCAAGCGGAAGGCGGACCTCGCCGCCGCCGCCGCCGACGAGGAAGCTTCGGCGCCCCAGAGCAAGAAGCGCAAGATCACGGTGGCTGCCAGCACTAAGCGCTCTCAGAGCATCAAGGTGAAAGCCAAACCAGCTGTGAAGGCGGCGGTGAACAGCATCTCGGTCGACGCACAGGTACCTGGTCCGAAGAAGAAGAAGAAGGCGCCCGCCACGGTGTCAGTGCGCAAGGCAAATCTCGTCAAGGCCTCCAAAGTCTACAATAAGAATGGCAAGGCGCTGCTCCTCGCTGATAGCATTATCTCCCAGACCAAGAGAAATGTGAAGGCTCAGAGGGTGGTGAAAGCCAAGGCGGCAGCGGCAGCCGCGCCGCGCAAGAAGAGCACGGCCGCCGCTACCAAGAAGAAGGCGAAGGCGCCTCCTCCAACAGCAACCAAGGCTAGGACCGCCACAAAGATCACCATAAAGCGCTCCAGCAAGGGAAACAGCAGGAAGGCCAAGGAAGCGAGCACCTCCGCCAAAGTGACGGTCGCCGCTAAAAAATACACCGCACGCGGATGGCGCTCGATCAACAAACCCATCAGGGAGGGCACGGCCGACGAGATAGTGACCAGCACGATAACCGCAACCGCGATGGGAACGACGATCCTGGCAGAGCCTGCTGCTGACAAGAAAATGCCGGCTCCTGCTGAGGCAGAATCCATCTCTGTCAAGCGGCCGGGCGAGGGAGCTTCGGAGATATCACAGACGCAGGATAAGATTCTTGTCTTGACTGACCCCGCATAGGCTGACCCCTCTGAAAGCCCGAGGACGGAGAGGATGGCGACAAATCCACTTGGAAGAGGCGGATTATTGTTAAGCGGCCTGCCTATTGTATGATTTGGGCGTTGGGCGTGGGGGGTGGGGGGGGGGGGCGGGGGAGGCAGCGCAACATAGACAATTTTTGCTACAATGAATGGCTTTTGAACAACCATGTAAGACTAGGAGGATAACTCAACGTGCAGGACGGGCGGTGTTGCAAAAAGGGCGAATAATAACGCCTGCATGGGCTGGTTGGTCATATTCAACAATTCAACAAGACGGACCCCGCCCACAAGAGAGACTGAGACAAGTAGAGCAGGATTAGAGAAACAGGGCGGGAGAAGAGACCGATCTATATGGCCAGGACAGAGGACACTAAAGGGGATTGGGAAGAAAGAATTTCGCCACAAACATGACTGGCTTTCCCTATACACTTTGCAGAAAAGGAGGAAAGAAGAGCGGCGGGCCGTTACCAACCCGTGGCTCTGGGTGGGGGGGGGGGGGGTCTGGTGGTCGTACGCTCCAATTTACTTGAACACTTCCAGGTTACTTAAGCAAGGGACAACGACCCCTTCCTTCCACCCACCAAGTTCATCTGACGCTTTTTGCACCCTGGCTGGCCTCTATCGGAAGCGAATAACCCCAACAAAAAAACCTTTATGATCAATGAAAATTGTTTCTTAAGAGGGCATAAGCACTGGTCCTAGCTATTCATGTTGGCTGCCATTGGTTTCACGGGCTCGAAAACACCGGAGGGTTTCTTTGCTCACAGGGGGGGTTGGGGGGGGGGGGGGAGATACAGGTGTCTGGACATGCATGTTGTTGTGCTCAAGAAAGCTAGAGAGAGGTATATAGCAGAGAGAAGTGCCGAACAGAGTAGTGGGGGGAATGTGTTGCAAAGGGCCCGCATCGGA